>NW_003852415.1:8488485-8500905 GCF_000181295.1 Otolemur garnettii | reverse complement strand
CTGTGAGTGTCAACCAGACTGCATAGAGGCTAGTGGAGCATTGTTTCTCGGGTGTCTGTGAGTGTCAACTAGACTGCATAGAGGCTAGTGAAGCATTGTTTCTGGGGCTGTCTGTGAGGGTGTTTTCAGGAGGAGAGTGGCCTGTGAGTCAGTGGACTAAGAAGGGAAGATCCACCCTCAACGTGTGGGGGTGGCCCCCACCCAGTTGGCCAGGGGTCTGGATGGAGCAAAAGGTGAAAGAAGGACAAACTTCCTCTTTCCTGAGAGGCGGATGCTCTTCTTTTCTTGCCCTTGGATCTCAGAACTCCAGGTTCTTCTGCTTTCAGACCCTGGGGCTTGTACCTGGGTGGGGATTCATGGGTTTCTCCAGCCTTTTCACTTGGACTGATCCACACTATGAGTTCTCCAGATCACAGCTGGCCTGTCGGGGCCTCCTCAGCTTCCATAATCATGTGAGCTAATAAGCTGATGTTCATAGTAAAACTTTTACATATATACACATACATGTAAAATAGACATACACATGTATATCTATGTACTTCCCATAGGATTACAGTTTGGGTATGTGTATTTTGTGTATATTTGTGTGTGTATAGCTATATATATTTTTTCTTCAGGCAATGCAGAGCAAACCTCCTCAGACAGAGGTAGAAGGTCAAGTCCCTTAACACTAGGGAGGTGGGGGAGTGATGCTGCTGCTGCTGAGGGTGAGAAGGTCACTTCCTCTGGCAAAAAAGACTCATCGGAGTGCAGGGACTCAGGGCTGCAGTTTCATCCGCATCCTCCCACACGTCCCACAGGCTCCCATTTCCTATACGCCCCCTATTGGTTCTGTCTCTCTGGAAAGCGCTGACTAGTACATGTTTTGTTCTAGAGCAACAGAGCTTTAAGATGAGTTTCCTGGGAATCAGATTTAGCTTGTTTTAGACTGCATGCAGGATAGTCATATCACAGGAGGTGGGACCTGACCTTGCTGTTGTCTTTATTTGTAGATTAAGCATGGTTTAAGGAGATGCAGAGTTGACAAGGGGTCGACTTGGGATGGAAAGTTTACATGTCAACTTGACTGGCTAGAGGGATGCCTACATGCCTGGTAAAGTGCTGTCTGGGTGTGACTGTGAGAGTGTTTTCTGGAGGATATTGGTGTGTAAGTCAGTGTACAAACTGGGGAAGATAGTTGTCAATGTGGGCAGGCACCATCCATTCAGCTGGGGACACAGACAGAACAAAAAGACTAAAGAGAGCATCCTCCCTCTGTCTTCTGAAGCAGGACACTCTTCTCCTTCTGTTGGACATCAGAACTCCAGATTCTTCAGCCTTTGGACCCTGGGACTTGCACCAACAGCCACCCAGGGCTCTTAGGCTTTCAGCCTAGAGCTGACAGTTACACTGTAGGCATCCTTGGTTCTCAGGGCTTCCAACTTAGAATAAGACATGAAATCAGCTTTTCAGGTTCCCTAACTGACAAATTATTGTAGGACTTCTCAGCCTCCATAATTGTGTGAGCCAATTTCCCTAATTAATCCCCTCTTGAATATCTCTATTTTCTATACATCTACTAAAACCATCTACCTACCTATCTATAATCTATATATCTATCTATGTATATCTCCTATTGGTTCTCTCTCTCTCAAACCTGAATCCAGCAAGATATTTTTACTTGGTTTAGATATTGTATATCCATATATGTAGACTATATATGTAAACTGTATATTCATCCCATATCTATAGACTAGGTATTGTCCTGATCCATCCTGTAACAATGTGTTATTATACATAAACTCTATAATAGGCTTTGGATTCACCATTGTGAGAGGAAAAGATAATAGCTGCTTGCTTAATATGCCCGAGCACTTTATGTATCATTAAACCCCTCTAAAATGCTACAGTGTAGATACCATTAGCCCACTTTGCAGAAGAGATGAAATTTAGAGAAATCAAGTTGCTCATTCTAGTTTGGGCCACTCACAAACAGCACCAGAGCCAGGGTTAGAACAGCATGATTTGTTCACTGACAGGGAGACAAAGAAGGATCACAGTGGCCCCTGCCGTCCAGTAACTTATGATTATATTGTGGAAATAAGACATATACAGGTAAAAGGTTGGGCGATAAAACAAAACCATATAGGAAATGTCCTGGGTAATAAAAATGACTAATTCCACAAGGAACAGTATAAACAACAAGTACTTGGAGTTTGGCAGAGAGAAAGAGCTTCCTTTCTGTTGATTGCTCCCAGCCATGCTGTCTGAAATCCTCTCCTCCATTTCCTCTCTTCCTAGGTGTTTATACCCACTGCAAACCTCTGGACAATTACTCTTCCCCATCATCTTGTCATTTACTCAAGTTTATTATATACTTGGCCTCTGACAGTTCCTAAGAACTCAATACTTCCATCCTGCCACAGACCATATTTTCTTTCATTTTGCTGAGCTCTTTCCAACAGTCTTCTATCTTTCTGGAACTGTGCCTTTTCACTGAGAAGCAAACCATTTTAAATGGAGTGGTCTGAAATAAACTCTCCAAGGTCTCCTTCTCCCTTCTGTTAATTATGAGTCGGGTATTTAATCACACATATTTCTCATAGAGAGCATATTTCTCCCTACTTCCCAATCAGGGACTGACGCAGGACAGAGGAGAAGGGAAATAGCTTTAGTGGAAGGAAAATGAAATCATTAAAACTCAGCATTAGTTTAGAAGAAATTGAGGAAGGTAGTTATTTAAATCATGAGTATTTGAATGTATTGTTTTGTTAGCTGCTCCCTTCTAGAAGAGTGTCTAAATCCTATACAAGTTGACTCTGCAATATAGGTAACAGAGTAGGATGGATATATCTTTAGTGCTACCTGCCTTACCAAAAATATTAACATAATATCTTAAATTTATACATTTCTACTACTAACAAAATTAACTATCTATAGCCGGTCTACTTTCAAAAGAGGATTGAGTATTTTATAGTATACACATATAAATCCAACAGTGTAAAGATGTGCAGATGTCATGACTGAGCATCAGATCCAACTCTGAGTTTCCTAGTAGCCAAAGAAAAAAGAAATGGTACGAAAGTTAGCCCACAGGTGGTGGGCACCTGTAGTCCCAGGTGCTTGGGAAGCTGAGGCAAGAGCCTCTCTTGAGCCCAAGAGTTTGAGGTTGCTGTGAGTTATGAAGCCATGGCACTGTACCCAGGGTGACAGAGTGAGACTTTGTCTCAAAAAAAAGAAAAAAGAAAAGAAAGAAAGAAAAAGAAAAGGAAAAAAGAAAAGATACAAAAGTTTACATTATTATTTGATAATAAAGGAGCCAATATCCCCACGAAGGCCTAAATTTTTGTTCTTTCTGTATAACAAGGCACTTACTATGTGAAAAGTTCTCTGTAAACATAATCTTATTTAATGACGATAACTAGCACTAATTAATACAGTATTTATTCTGTCCCAGGAACTGCTTTAAGAGCTTTACACATATTAACCAATACAATCTTCACAAAAACTTTAGACATCAAGACTACTATTCTTATTTTATAGATCAGTTAAATCCAAGTACAGAGGATTCAGCACTGGTAACCTGGGAAACTCATGTGGAGAGGATGAAACTACAAGTTGTCAGGGCCCTCCCTTCTGTAGCATGGGCTATGTGGAGAAGAGTTCCCTACAAACTGTGTTAGGCACATACAATGCAACAGAATTGACAGTTTATTGTTTTTAGGTCATTGATATCTTAACACTAACTTGTTTTTGCAGCAAAGCCCATTCTATCCTGATTAATGTAGCACTTTACTACTCCATGGAGAAGGGCTACTTTGGAAGGCCTAAATCATTCTGGAATTTCCCAGAAATACATAGATTAAAAATTTTGTTGTAGAGACTGGGCACAGTGGCTCACTCCTGTAATCCCAGCACTCTGGGAGGCCAAGGTGGGTGGATCACTTGAGCCCAGGAATTTGAGGCCAGCCTGAGCAAGAATAAGACCCCTGTCTCTACAAACAGCCAGGTGTTGTGACAGTCACCTGTAGTCCCAGCTACTTGGGGGCTGAGGCAAGAAAATCACTTGTGACTAAGGTTGCTGTGAGCTAAGAGGCCATGGCACTCTACTGAGGGCCACAAAACAAGACTCTATCTTAAAAAAAAAAAGAAATTGTAAACAGATAATTACCTTTCTATCTATCTTACCTTCTTTCCATCTGTAATATTCATAAAATGAAACAGTGTTTTAAAAATGAATATACGTACCAACTTGTTAAACTCTAAACTACTATTTGCTGCTCTTTTCTTTTGTTGAAAAGTCACATTTTGTTCTGCATGTTATACGCCTGCATCTATGTTAAATTTTTCTCTAACATCAAGTGGCTGGGCTTTTTGTTTTCCCCACAGACCTAGTCACTTGTTGTTCTACCATTTTAAAAGTGTCAAAAATCTCAGTTCCAATCTACAGCTTGTCATAACATTAACTAACTCGACAGGCATGCTTTTGGAGTAGGCACAGTTAAAATATTAAATAACAGCATGTGTAATTATACCCTTGGGAACTGTCCCATATCTCAACCACCAGGTGGCAATTTCATCACATTATATGTCCCATTAGGTAAGCAATGGCCTAAGTGGTGTGAAAAGATGATTCTTTCCCCCTGGCAAGTTCATGCTTTAAAAAAAGGCTGAGAAATACCGGAAACAAAGCCCAGGACCATGAGTGAAAAGAGATAGAAGCTCTCCACTCCCTGGAAGGCAGAAAGTCGCTGCATTCTTTGTTCCTATGGTTGTGTCAGGTATTCAGCAGGTGTGTTCTAAATTCCATACCCCAAAGGAGTAACTTCAGACAGCTAAGATCACATAAAGGAGAGGAGTAATTTTAGAATATTGGCAGATATTCTCTGTCAATCTGATGTTAGAAACTGTATTATTTCTTGGGAAAATACAGACCTTAGGCCCTTACTTAAGCATTCCAGCTTTTTATTCACTATTTTTTTACTCGTGATGAATATTCATTCAGTGGTCCTTGAATTTTAGGGCACCAGCATCACCTGGAGAGCTGGGTTCCAGCTGCCAGATTCTGATTCAGTATGGATGGAGTAGAGTTTGATCATTTATTTTCCTAATGAGACCTCTTCCTGATACTAAGGCTGCATCCTCCAAGAACACACTTTGAGAACCACTGATCCACAGGCCAAGCCATGGGATAAATCTTTGAGATACAACAGTGAAAGGCATATATTCACTATCTGACATCACCATATGCTAATTGTAACAAATTTGACAAGTGAGACTGTTTGACCTTCAGTTTTTGCTATCTATAAGTAGAATATTATCATCTCAAAAGTTTCCTATAAAATTACAAAAAAATTAATAGATGCAAAGATTTTGTCCAGTACTTAAAACATTGAAAGCACTCTATCTTATATCTCACAAGGATCTGAGCATCCCAGAAGGAGACAGACAGGTAAGCAGAGAAGTCCAACACAGTGTGAGGAAGGCCTACCAGCTGTGACTGAAGTGATCACTCACCAGGAAGCCCTTTCTTTCTTTTTTTTATTTCTTTTTTTTTTTTTTTTTTTGAGACAGAACCTCAAGCTGCTGCCCTGGGTAGAGTGCTGTGGCATCACAGCTTACAGCAACCTCCAACTCCCAGGCTTAAGCGATATTTTTGCCTCAGCCTCCCCAGTAGCTGAGACTATAGGCACCCACCACAGTGCCTGGCTATTTTTTGTTGTAGCTTTCATTGTTCTTTGGCAGGCCTGGGCTGGATTCGAACCCGCCAGCTCTAAGCTATAGGCGCTAAGCCAGGAAGCCCTTTGATAGCACCTTTTCTCCCTCCTCCCAAGGGCAGATTTAAAAAAGGAATTAACATCTGTTAGTACTAGCAGTTGTAATATTCGTAACAAGCTTAGGCAAACACACACACACACACACAATTTAATTGGCTCATGAAACTAAGAAGTCCAGAAGTAATGATGACTTAGGGCTCAGCTAGATCCAGTTGTTCCCTTGACACTCACCACCTTCCTTTCTCTCTTTACACAGCTTCTCTCTGTGAGTTTGATAGCTAGAGATGGATTCTGCTTAGCTCAGGTGCCCATTTATTAGGGGGCTGACTGGTGTTCCCCAAAAGATATGTTTTCCCAGAATCTGTGTGTATGATTTTTTTCTGGATAAAGGCCTTTGCAGATCTAATTAAGGATCTCTAGATGATATCATTTTCGATTAACCAGGTAGGTTCCTAACTTCAGTGGCCTGTGTTCAGATGAGATACAGGAAGGAAAAAGACACAGAAGAGAAGGCAGTGTGAAGATAGTGACAATGATGTGTCCACAAGCCAAGGAATACGGAAGATTGACAGCAACCACCAGGAGGTCGGAAGGAAGCATGAAACACCCCCCTTCAGAATATGCACAAGGAACCAAGCCTACTGAGACATTGATTTTGGACATCTGCCCTCCAGAACTGAGAGAATAAATTTCTTTTGTTTGAAGTCACCCAATTTGAGATTTGCATGGCAGCCCAAAGAAATTAACATGCTATCCTTTGCACCAACTGCTGAGAATTTTTGATCAGCCAGACCTGGGTTGCTTGTTCTACTCTTCAGGCAGAAGACACAGAAAAATATTTTTACTGACAGCCTCATCACAATGAGGCCAAAGAAAAATAATAATGATGTTGATGAGAGCTATGCAATGTTTATTATTTTCCAGCCAGTGCTTTATGTTTTTTACCACATTAAATTGCACAAACATCACGTGTGTGTATGAGGCAGACACTATTGTCATTCACGTGTTGCATACAAGAAACTGAGGCTCAGGGAGACTGCTGAACTCGTTTCACTTAGAAAGGAATATTTCATTTGTTCTGTATTTTCAGCACTTTTCATGAGAAAAAAGTTTGCACCTAAGGTTGCCGAGACAATGGGATAGCCTTGTCAGTTCTAAAGGACATTTCTAAAAGACCTGCTGGGTTGGAAATAATTGAAGTCAAGCCCTGAACCTTTTTCTTAGCTGTATCACATTTAGCTAGCAAGAGAACAATTGTCTTGGTCCCTTTCTTTTAGTGGCTCTAAACTGTCTCTTGAAAGTGTAACCATCCATCATTTGGCCTTATGGCATTTAATTAGTAACTCAGTTTCATTCATGCGAAAGTCCTAAATGAGTTTACTAACCTGAGGGCAAGGATATATTGAATTTGAAAGGTGGTTGGGGGAGTCTGAACTCATGACTGGAAACTAACCTAAGTGGCGTTTGTTGGTTCCCATCGCCCACCCCCATCTAAACCCATGATCTATGTGATGACCTTCTGACTGCTAGAAAAGAATATGAGAGTGTCTAGTTCAATAAGTCTCTAACCGTGATAAAACTTATGGTTCCCACCAAAATTCCTATTTCTAAACCAAGAGCCAGTGTGATATTAAAGAAAGAGCATGGGCTTGCAAGAAACAATGACATGGGATCAATTCTGGGTGTGGTTAGAAGTACTGATTAATTTTAATTTTCACTCCCTTCCACCCACTCTATTCTGTTCCCTCCTCTCCTCTGATCTGTTGCACACCCCAGAAGGTTGGCCCCAAAAACTCCTTTGAATACTTGTATCCAGTTTGGTTCATCCAATGGGAAACTAAAGCAGGAGATAAAAATGCAGGAAATGAGAGGGGCTGGGTACGTTTTCCCTCCTACCATACCATGTCAGAGGCAGTGGCATTTCCTGACAGCCATATCAGGTGTCCCCCCACCTCAAATACCCACTCCTTTACAGTTCCACTTCTCACTGGTTACTAGTAACACTACTTCCTCCTTTTCCACCTTCCAAATGCCTCCTAATGCCGCCATCCTTTAATACAGTTCCTCATGTTGTGGTGACCCTCAATCATAAAATTATTTTCATTGCTACTTCATAACTATAATTTTGCTACTGTTATGGATCATAATGTAAATATCTGATATGCAAGAAGTATTTTCATTGTTACAAATAGGTTGCGACCCATAGATTGAGAACCGCTGCTCTAGACCAATGGGTTCATAATGACTCCTGAGGTTGCTAGAGGGTATTCCACTATTCTTTTTTGATTCTCTTTACCCTACCCGCATTTCTATATGTAGATCTTTATTAAACTAGCTACATTTGAATCATCTATGAAGAACTATTTTCTGCCAATATCCTGACTCCCATAGCTACTCATTTAGCTACATAATCTTCATCCTTTACCATTCTTTAGTTTCTGTTTGGTCAGTTAAAAAGGGGGATAATGATATTTCCTTGGCAGTGTTCTTGTAGATAATCTATGTTATATGTTCTTTGACACAATGTACATTTAGCTCCTGGCTTACACTATGCATTTGACATAGGATAACAAATGTTTTTAAAATGCATATTCTAACAGGTTATTACATGACCTGCACTGTATATAATATTTAAGTTCTCACTGGCCTGTGATGCTTATTATTATGTAGATTCTTTATTTCATTTTTCTCTCTTTTGGTTTTTTTTGGGGGGGAGTAGCAGGAATTTTATTATGCTCTACTCATCTGCATTAGACCAGTAAAGATGTAAAGGGAATATGTGGAATTAAATCTAACTCCAGAAAAATTTACTAAATATCCACCCTGTGTTGTGCACTGGAGTCAACACAGGAACGCGATGATGGAATTGAAGTGGTTCACAGCCTTCAGGGTACCTCAAACTAGTGGGAGTAAATGACTATTTTCTGTTTAGGTTTTTTGTTGTTGTTGTTTCATGTAAAATTTAAACTTACACACAATGAAGCAAACTAATCTTAAGTATGCACTTGTCTTAACAAATGCACACATCTGAATAACCTAAACTTCTATCATAATATCAACTCCCAGATTTACTACTGTCTATTCCCAGAATTTGTCTCCATCCTTCCATTGTTATGAATTTTTTCATTATAGATTAATTTTCTTATTCCCTTGTATGTAAAATGTCATTATTGCCTGGTTACCTCATGGTTTCCTCTATTATTTGAAACTGATTATACCTGTAACAGGTTTGACAAGACATGAGATATATCAATATTCTATTTTCTACCTCCTTCTAATATGGAATGACCAAGCTCTGAAGCTGGTTTTTATAAGGGATGCAGAAAAACTCATTAACAATTTTCTAGGTGAACATTAAAAGCCATTAATTATTTGAACTCTAAGCAAAAGAAGAGAGGGAGGTTAACTAGGACACAGAGACAGAGCAGGATGATTTACTTTTATGTTTATTAGTAAACCTAGAAAAAGAAATGAACTTCAACAAAACAAATTTTTATTACTGAAAATAAAATTATAGTGAAACTATATAGTAATATATAGTAAAACTATACTATAGTTTAACTATACTATGCTATACTTAAAAAAAACCTATACTATACTATATAGCATACTATACTATATAGTAATATATAGTAAAACTATATATCTATCAGAGTTGAAAAAAAACATGTTTACAAATATTCAAACAAAATTGAGTACTAATACTCTTTCCTTATTTGCTAGCATACATGTTCAAGGTATGTTTGGGGCGTAGATCCAGTTTGATACTAAGTGACATTAAGAAACATCTGGGGGCTTTGTTGGATGGGCATATCAAGAGTCTTTATTTTTGTAGAAGAAATGGGCAAGTTTGTAGGAAAGCACAGCCATTTAAAGCAAAGATAAAGTCTGACAGCCAATGAGAGGAACAAAATTGAGGAGAAAACATCATCCTTCACTCATATTTGTCTTATAGACCTCCCCCGTGAACTAGACTTTCCAGCCCTAAAGAGGGAAGGCCGTGAGCAGTACAACCTGAAACATCTACACTTAATGCTGAGAAATGAGGTCACCAACTTGCTGCCAGAACACTGGGACTCCAGAGTCAAGTGCAGCCTTAAAGGAGAAAGATGCTACCATATTAATAATCCAGAGACTCCATAGAACTACCATGGAATTACAAAATCATGGTGTACTTCAACTCCAACACCAGAAACCACCTGCTGAAGTGGCAGTGGGGCAGGGTCTCCTGTGGGCCAGCAGGCATTGAAGGCTCCAGAGACAGGTTCCAAATCAGGGAAAGAGGATGTTGAAAACCAGTGTCACACTAAAAAGACCTCTTTATGAGCACACATGAAATACAAGCCAGTATTTGAATCACAAAAAATAGGTAAAAGTCTCAGGGAGTATAAGCCTCACTGAAATAGATGTAGATGATGATTATAATTTTTGAGCTGTGACTGTGCATCAGATACCATGATAATTGCTTCTTTTGTATTTGTTAAATCTCTACAACAGCTCTATAAAGTAGGTTCTATGAGGGCCAGAGCCAAGATGGCAGACTACAGCCAGCTTTTTACAGGAGCTCCCATTCAGAAGGAAGCTTAAAGGACAGAAGTTTAGCAAGGGAGCTGATGGTTTGGAGTGGAGCCAAGAGAGAAGATTAAAGAACACACTTCAACCTTCCTGAGGCGAGCTGCGACCCCAAAAATACAACCAAAAGGTACAAAATCCACCACCAAGCGGACGGGAGTCCCCGCCCCCACAACAAGGACTCACAGTTTACTCCATGCAAACAGTGACCAAAGTTCAAACTTCCTCCCACTCTATTCCACAGGAGAGACCCCCTAAAAACTGGACTTTCTACCCCTGCTGGTGTGCCATGGCACCCTCTGGTCAGGCATAAAACTGTAAAACTGTATAAAACTGTATAAAACTGTATATATTCCCCACCTGCATTGACAATTGAACTCTGAGGAGTCCCCACCCACCCATTCCAAGGTCTGGAGCTTTGTTACCTATGGAGTCCAGATTCTTGGGCATCTCCTTGAAAGAAGTGGATGGGGAAAGGGCTGCTGCTGCTCTGTGCTGACTGTGGCACAGGCAAGAGGAGAGAACTGGCTTGGAGGAAGCCATTGCAGCAATGTGGCATCCTGAGCTGCGAACTGACACCATTCCAGGACCATCTCTCTGGGCAACCAGAGGTTCTGGACAGCAGCCACAGGCAGACTATAAGTAAAGAGATGATTAACACCAGTCCTCAGGGTATAATACAGCTGAGACAAAGGCAGTGGGCAGACAGAGGCTAGAATTGACACCTGAGTGTAAACCTATTTGTCTGCTGCCCAGAGCTGAATGCAGCCTCTGACTTGCAGAGGAATCTAGCCAGACAGAAGCACACAAGGCCCCCCTGCTGAACTCGGATTTCTGGCTGATTTTGCCAGTCATAAACCCCAGGAGCAGCTGCCTACTGGAGTGATAGAGTCACAGACCAGGGGGATTACAAGTGACTGGGTGCAAGGTGGGGAAGGAGGTATTAACCTTCCCAGACTAACCCATCTGCTAGGTGGGTCCCTTTGCCCTCACAGAGTAATGGAGCAAGTTATATCTGAGCTGCGAGTGGACCCCTCTTATCTAGCTGCCGGAAACGCTACCACTGCCATCCCCCCACCCCCTGGCTGCTCCAGGGGGGCTGAACTAGGACTGATCTAGCCGCTACAGTTCCCCTGTTCCACTGGTTGCCCGAGTGGGGCTGAACTAGGACTGATCTGGCTGCTGCCGGTCTCCTGTTCCCCGGTTGCCCTGGCAGGCCGAACAAGGTCTAATCCAGCTATGCACACTTCCATGCAGCTGTTGCCGTTCCACTGTACCCTGGTTGCCCCAGCACCTGAGACTGGGAGAAGACAACAGACATGCTCTGCCTGTATCTCTGGGCAACCAGAAGAAGCCACCAACTGAACGGTTCTGATAAGGCCTCCAAACAAGGTAAAGTCAGCATGGGGCAGAATCAGTGGAAAAACTCTGGCAATTTGAATAACCAGAATAGGTCAACCCCCCCAAAGAAAAATGGGGTAGATGCAATTGAAGACACCATCCATAAACACATGGCTAAGATGTCAGAAATCACGTTCAGAATGTGGATAGCAAATAAGATTAACAGAATGGAAGAAAGGAAGGAATTAGAAGCTCAAGAAATTCAAAAGATTTCTCAAGAAATTATTCAAAAGATATCTCAAGAAATTATTCAAAAGATGTCTCAAGAATTCAACAATTTCAAAGATAAAATGATCAAAGCTTTTGAAACACTGAAACAAGAGGTTGCAGCCCTCAAGGATCTGAAAGATACGGTGGAATCCCTCCTTAACAGAGTGGAACAGGCAGAAGAAAGGATCTCTGATTTTGAAGACAAAGCATTTAAAGAAGCCCAGGAGAGCAAAGATCAAAAGAAATGGAGAGTAAAAACGGATCTCACTCTCAGAGAACTCTCGGATAATTCAGAGAAAACTAATATTCGCCTTATAGTGAAGGTGATGAAGTTGCTTCACAAAAGCAACTTCAGGCTCTTCTTCATGAAATTATGAAAGAGAACTTTCCAGACATGCCCAGAGATTCTGAAATTCAGATAGCAGATAGTTTCAGAACCCCAGCACAACTCAACCTGAACAAGACATCCCCCAGACACATC
>NW_003852415.1:8454562-8484415 GCF_000181295.1 Otolemur garnettii | reverse complement strand
GAAAGAGGAAAGGAAGGGGAGGGGAGGAGGGAGGATGGGTGGAGGGAGGCTAATTGGTGGGACCATATATACAGTGCATCTTACAAGGGTACATGTGAAACTTACTAAATGTAGAATATAAATGTCTTAATACAATAACTAAGAAAATGCCATGAAGGCTATGTTAACCAGTTTGATTAAAATATTTTAAATTGTATATAAAACCAGCACATTGTACCGCATAACTGCATTAATGTATACAGCTATGATTTAATTTAAAAAATAATAAAAAAAAAAGAAAGAGGGAAGGAAAGAAAAAAAATATATGAAATACATTTGTATTAGCTGCCACTTGAGGAAGAGCAAGTCTTACTCATTTGGTGTGAGTAAATGAGAGAAGTGTTGACATAGAATATAGAATAGGAGTCGGAGATCTCTGTCCTGAATGTTAAGCAGTTCATTGAAACAGCTGGTGAATCTACAGAGGTTGCACAAAGCACTGATTTTATAGTTGAGTTTTGAAGCCTTAGTGTTGTTAGAAATTAATAATGATTACAATAACTAGAAAGTAATAGATCAATTATTTTAATGACTAGTGTAAAATTAAGGTGTAGAACAATTTTAATAAATCAAAAAGAAATGATAAAAGTCTAGGAGGATGTTATGGAATTGTGTTTTCATTAAGTTGTCAGAAGACACAGTTTGCCAATAAGAGATTATCACAAGACTACTATCCAAGGTGATGTGTAGGCAGAAGAGGTTGTAGAAAGTTTTTTGTGACATACAGTCATCTAAGAATATAAGATGACCTTTTTCAAAAGTGATCAGACCAACCATGTTAACAATGTGAAGTCATGGAAGCAGCCCAAGTGCCCATTGACCCATGAATGGATTAACAAATTGTGGTATATGTAAACCATGGAATACGATACAGCCATAAGAAAGGATGGAGACTTTACTTCTTTTATGTTTATATGGATGGAACTGAAATATTCTTTTAGTAAAATATCAAGAATGGGGGGGAAAGTATCTAATGTACTCAATACTATTATGAAACCAATATATAATCACCTACACATTCATATGAATGATAAAACACAACTATAGTCCAGAAAGAAGGAGGGAAGAGGAGGGTGAAGGGAAGGAAGGGGGAAGGGTATATGGTGGGACCTCACCTATTGTGCACAACGCAATAGTACATTTCAAAATTATTAAGAGTAGAGTATAAATGTCTGACCACAACAAATAAGTGAGGTGATGGTTATGTTAATCACTTTGATGTAAGGATTCCACATTATTTATCAAATCAGCACATTGTACCCCATAAATGTACACTGTTATGACTTAATAAAATTGAGAGAGAGAGAAAGAGAAAAGAATTGCAATATAGTCCCCTTAGTAGGGACTTGTAGAAGAATACTGACTGGCAAAAACTAAGCACTCAACAAAATCCAAAGCTAGACTAAGCCAAGTGGTTCACAGGTATTTAAAACTAACAATGACTTGCCAAACTTATTCTTCTTATTGAAATTATGTATTAAGTGTCAGGACTACAGTTATTGAGCAAAATAGACAATATCCCAGGCTTCTTGAAGCCATAGTATTGGGCAAGTGTTATAATTATTATAAACTGCGATATGTGTTGTGATAGGGAAAGTTCAATTAGCCATGAGACAGAGACACTTAACCTATTGTATGTGGTTGAGAAAAATGTTAAGAATGAATGAAAACTGGTAAAAATGTGGGAGGAGAAAGGTGGACACAGAGGAGTGTTCCAGGGAGAGGGAATCTACTTGTGAGGAAATGTGATATTATGGAGGGCATTGTGCTTTTGAGAAATGGAAAGAAGTCAGTAGAATGAGGGGAGAGGAAAGTAAGAAAGATGAGGTTGGAAAGGGGCCACACCATGGACTACCTGGGAGGCCACTGTTATGTGTTGAAATGTTTCTCCCACCAAAAGACAACTAGAATTTCTAATTCCCCAATACCCATGAATGTGACCTTATTTGGAAATAGGGTCTTGCAGATGTAATCCACTTAAACCAGGGTCATAGTACGTTAGAGTAGATTCTAATGCAAAATGGTTGGATTCCTTGTAAGAACTGGATTCCTTTTGTGAAGACACAGGAACATACACACAGAGGAGATGGCCATGTGAAGATGGAGGCAGAGATTAAAGGTCACTACCACAACCCAGGAACACCAGGGGCTACCAGCTAGAAGCAGCAAGCCATAATCGTCCCTTAGGGGCTTTGGAGGAAGTATGACCCAGCTGACACCTCAATTACAGATTTCTACCCTTCAGAACTGTGAAAGAATACATTTGTGTTTTAAGCCATCTAAGTTTGCAATAATTTATTATGATAGCCCCAGAAAGCTAATTCCTTAAGAGTTTTGACTCAGGCCAGAAACATTCCACCAGTGACATTTGCTTAGGGAGCAATATCATGAGATTTGCAGTTTAACATGATGACTCTGACTACACTGGAAAATATAGCCTGGAAAGGGAACAAGATTAGTTGAAGAAGAACTGGAGACTGTAGCAATTCACCTGGAAGTTAAGTAGCCAAGAATCAGACCCACTCATATCCCATGAAAGTGCAAAAACATGGTGGCTTCCATGGTTGACAGCGACTCTACAGCTTAAATGAAGACACTTCAAACTGGAAACCAAACACTCTATGACAGTGGTCCTCAACCTTCCTAATGCCGCAACCCTTTAATACAGTTCCTCCTGTTGTGGTGACCCTGAACCATAAATTTATTTTCATTGCTAAGTAGCAACACAAGGAACTGTATTAAAGGCTCATGGCATTAGGAAGGTTGAGAATCACTGCTCTATGACTTCTCTGGAAAATTCATCCTGCCTGCCACTGTGCTAACTCAAAGATGTTTATGCCTTCATTCTACTCCTTTTAGGGAACAAAAAGTCTCCTGTCATGTAACTTAACAATGAAGAAAATTACGAAAACAAACTCTAATGTCTACTTTGGTATGACAATATTCATAATATAAAAATTTCTAAACACAGGAAGGAAATTTCAAATACCTATGCGCTCAGTAAATGAAATTATCAAACCACTAGGTCTTTAACCCGAAATTTGGGATTCAGATTTAATTTCTCCCTTCTTTAATCTCCATAGCCAATTAATCTTTAAATTATGCTAATTTCACAAATTTAATGTCTCATAATAGTTTTTTTTCCCTTTGTCCATTATTTCAATATAACTACATATAATTCCTGATTGCATAAGTTCTGAGACTGGTACTCTTGCAAATTCAAAAGTCTTTGAACTACTTAAGATCTTTTCACTAATATCTTCTTCTGCATAAGCCAGTCAAAGATAATTCTATTGTTTGCAACCAAGAATTCTGACTTCCACATCCAGAGGAAAAACTGGAAAAAGATCAGGATTACTAAAAAGGGATAGCTAAGTAGTAGGTTGTCACACCAGATCATCTTCATAAATAAAGAGAACTTATACTTGCCTGGACTGTATGTAATAGACCCAGAAAAATAGAACATCCTGAAAATATTTTAATTAAACTAAAACTAAAACAGACAATTCATTTTCTTATCTAAATTGTCCTTTGGTGAGTTTCGTCACCAAACAAATGCAAGAAATAGTATTTTGTGTGTCTCATGGCTACAATACAACTTTGTATGCAAACCCTATTCTAATAATACACACAAGAGCTTTGGGGATTTGTGTTTGCGATAATCAAGAAAAGTGGCTGAGTGTCCGATCTCACTCAACATAGGTCAGAGACAGTGATCTTGTTCCCACCTACTTACTTTGAAGTCATGCTCCTTACCCTCAACTAGTCTTTCAATAATCTGCTTCTTTAATAGCCTAAAACATTTTAGAATTTCCATATACCCCCATCACCTACCAGGTACATTCTTGCCTCTATTCTCCTAGTGTACACTCATCCTCAGATTTTTGTTTAAAGGTTTCTTCATCAGAAAAATCTTTAGAATTTGCAGTTTCCCCCCCCCAACATACTTATCCAGAAGAATGTATATTCATAGTACATACCTTACAGGATCATTTCTGAGGCTTAAAGGAGACAGATCTAGAAGGTTCCTGCTATGGGTTGGGCATTCAAGATTTTTAAATATTGTTACCATAATCGTAACCAAAAGTGACCTCACCTTTGCTGTAGGTTCCATTTTTGCTAAGGAAAAACAATCCAGCTGGTATGCATGTGTAATCCCATATGCCGCCTTCTTTAATTCTCTGACATCTCCACCACCTCCAGCAAGTTTTGAGGCTTCACAACTGGGGTAAAGGAGATGCAGTGTTGAAAGAATTCAGGCATTGAAAGGCTGTTTTTATTCAGACAAAAAATCAAATGTATCTTCAAACATTCTTTGATAATGACAATTTGGAAACATAAGTCAAATCTTTTATAAATGGTACCCAGGACTTTCTGGGAATTTAGAAGAATTAATTTCTAATGATATTTACTGAACTTAGCAAAGCAAAGAAGAAAAGGGCACACTCACCCTGTCAGGGGCATCACTTAATAAACATGGAATGTTAAAAAGAAACTTTCAAATTTGGTAATTTCTTTCCCACATTTGTGTCTTAACACTGCCTTAAAAAGAGCACCCCATTGCTGACTTTTTTCCACTACCAATTATTTACTATAAATAAAACATATTCTGTTTTAATGGTATATTCAAATTGTTTCAAAAAATACAAAAAGAAAAGATGACTACCCAATCCCTTTTGTTATGTGCTGCTTAGTAACTGGCAAATGGTAAAAAGTTAATGCCATACAAATGGTATTCACAATTAGTGTAAGAATGTAAAGCTTTCTAAGACCTATTGGATGTATCTTCAAATGTGTCTGTAAAAAGGGGACTTGGCTAATAGTGGGCTCCATCACAAGGGAAAGCTCAAAAGAAAACAATAAAACATTTTTTGTGACTGTTCACACTTCCAATCAGTCTCATAAAAGAAACATTTCTCATCAGCTTGTCAATGGATGGATTCTGAATCTAAGGCATAAAGGAATGTGGGGTGGGGGGGATATATTCCAGAATAGTCAATGAGAGGCTCAGACAACTATCACACATGTTGACCATACACTGAGAAAAAGATAAAAGAGCATGTACTCCTTTGAAGATTATAAATCACAAACACTACTGTCAGGCACTATTGGAGGTAAGAATAATTTTTGAAGAAAATGTATAGCAGCATCAACCATTGCACAGAACACGAGGAACTCCCCCGCCTCACAACCCTCAGGAAATGTGCCCTTAGTTACATAGGAAAGAAGAAAGAAAGCCTCAAAGTGTCCCCTGGCCACATCTCCCCCTACTCCACCATTTCTCCCGCTGACCCTCCAGTATTCAGGGAGACCACAACAACACCCTAACTTCAGGACATGAGTTTTCTCCGAAGCATTGAAACTGTTATTGATCCAAGGGATGGAGTTGTTAACTCTGAGCTCATTGCTGGAGCCACCCAGGCAACCATTGTTTTCTTCAAACTGTTATTACACAGCTCTGCTCCTGAGATTCAGGGCCGACAATTAAGTTTGCTTGGTTTGGTAGAATTATCTCTGAGTCAAATGAAATAAAAATTCTGGAAGAGACAGGTGGGCATATAAAAAGATTTCGTTCTACAAGAAAAAAGTCATGCTGGTCATTTAGCATGATACACACAGAAGTTCACAATTTTTGGTGAACCCTTTGGTGAAATCATTTCTTTTTCAAGTTTTACTTTTTTTAATGGACAAAAAAAAATTGTATATTTTTATGAGGTACCATGTGATGTTTTGATATGTGAATATAGAATAACCAAATCTGGCTAATTAACATCTCCCTAGCCATCCTCTCAAATACTTATCATTTCTTTGTGGTAAGAACATTTAAAATCCACTTGTTTGGTTTTAAATTGGAAAAAAATACTTTTTATTTTAATGGTAGTAAAATATATAGAACAGAAAGCTTGCCATTTCAACCATTTTCAATACCATTTAGTGATAGAACAGTCACAAGGTTGTGCATCCATCACCATATTTATTTGAAAAACATTTCCATTATTCTAGATCATCTCAACCAATTAAGCAATAATTTCCCACTCCCTCTCCCCCCAGGCCCCAATAACATATTTAATGTAAGTGGAATCATAAAGTATTTGTCATTTTTAACTTAGATTAATATTTTCAAGGTTTATCTATGGTGCAGCATATATCAGAGTTTTATTCCTTCTTACATCTGAATAATATTTCATCATATGTATGTAAATCCTATTTTGTTTATTATGTCATCTGTTTATGGACACTTGAGTTATTTCAGCCTTTTGACCATTATGAACAATGCAGCAATGAACGCTGGCATACAAGAACCTGTTGGAGTCCCTGTTTTCAATTTTTTGAGTATAGCAGTAGAACTGATAGGTCATGTGGTGATTCTGTGTTTAACTTTTTGTGGAATTGCCAAATTGCTTTCCAGAATAGCTGTACCATCTTATATTTTGTTTGTTTTCCCCTGAACCTAAAACACATAAAAGATAGAATAATGCTAATGGAAGCTTTTCGAGTTAGGCCCTGAGGAAACACCTGGAACTCTTTGACTTCTCCAAATGCCTTTAAAAAGCCCCCAATCCCTCCGTCAACAGATGATAGAAGTGAAACCAGAGAATCTGTACAAACTCCCCCCAGTCATGCAGACAACGTTCAATGAGGATCTCAAACACAGATTGCTGAATACAGGTTAGGTTACATTTCCTGCTGGTTGCATTTGGCTAAATGGAGCATGGTTTTCCTTTAACATTCTACTTTTTCACCTTTTCAAACAAAAAATAGCTAAACATGTTAAAGTGAATATTCGACTTCCAAAATCTTCCCTATGTTTGTCATAGAGTGATGATACAAGAATGTGATGAAGACGGTTTATGCAATTACTTCCATCTGTAAGTAATCTGGGTTGTATTCCCACATATTTAATTACTCTGATATAAATAGCAATTTCCTCTTTTTCCTTTATAATGTCAGAAAAAGAAAAGCACCAACCTTATTGAAGCAAACTGAAAATCTGCATGAATAGTACTAAAGGAGATGAAAAGGTAGCTTCACACTCCCAGATTACAGCCAACCTCCTCCCCCGAGAAAGTCATCATTCTCGTTATTCAACATGGGAGTTTATGAGGCAGAGCAGCGCGGCCTCTACAATTCCCAATTATTAGACCTGAGACAGAAAGATGCCCCCTCTCGATCCACAGCCTCCTAACATGCAACCAACATACCAGGTTATTTGATTCATTGCATGTGTAGTACCTATGGAGCTGAGAACTCTAAAATAATATGCATTGCTATTATCACTAATTTCACAACCTCTCCACACCAGGCTCTATGATATATTCAATCAAAGAGGTGGATTGAGATTATAGGCAACACCTTAAATGTCAGGACTTAATAAAACAAAGGTTGTCTCTCATACCATGGACCAACGCAGGAGGATAATGGGGTAGTAACTGATCCATGCAGCTAATTCAGTGATCTGAGCTTCTTTTAACTCACAGCGCTCCCATTCTGTTTTCTGCTGGATCTTCACATTTATCCAACTGGGGAGAGGAGACAGCATATAGCAGACAGTGTATTAGTTTGCTAGCGCTGCCATAAAATTGTACCATACACTTTGATGGCTGAAAAGAATAGAAAATGTATTCTCTCACAGTCCTGGGCACTGGAAATTAATATCAAAGTACTGTCAAAGCCATGCTTCTGCCTAATCCCTTGGGGCAGGATTCTTCCTTCAGGCTTGCAGTCTGGTTGCCCCAGGCATTCCTCATCCCTGTCTATCTCCACACCACACTGGCTTCACCTCCTCTTATAAAGACACCAGTCATGGGCAGTGCCTGTGACTCAAAGGAGTAGGGCACTAGCCCCACGTGCCAGAGGTGGCAGGTTCAAACCCAACCCCAGCCAAAAACTGCAAAAATAAAATAAAATAAAGACACCAATCACATTGGATTAGGGTCCATCTTACATAATTCAACCTATACCATTGGAGGATTTTCTATGATCAAAGCCCGGAAGTTGTATATTTTACCCCCACAGCCATTTCCTTGGCTAGAATTTAGTAATATAATCTCATCCATCTGGCAAGGAGTCTATGGAGTAAGGTTCAGCTATAGGGTGTGGTGACATGGACTATGCCACCCAGTCCTCAACTTTTAACTGGTGATAAATATTAAAAACACGATTGTTATTAAGTTTAAATCTCATCCAATACCTACATATTTTAAAATAACCGTACTGCATTTTCATGTGTGGAAAAGAAAATATTCTATATTCTTAGTTAAAATAGGATCAGCATAAAATGTTAGAAAAGAAAGCTGAGAAAGAATATGAAAAATATGAAAAGAGAACACGGCATAATTTCCTGGCTCATATGCTTCCTTGACTATTCAACTTGGGTTGGAGAATAAAGATACATGGTTATTTATCTTCATTGTTATTTTTGTTTTAACTTTTAAACATATTTAACCTATCATTTTTATTATGGCATTCAATCAAAGAGATGGCTTCTGATCTTTCGGACAGACTTCTAAGAAACTAGCTTTGAAGACGTTATCATGTCAGCATGTAGGTAGATGAAACAATATGATAATTTGATGTATATCAGGCACTCTCTGTAGTCTAACTCAAAATATTACACAAGTGTTAAATCAGTTAGTTGTGGTTGACCATCGGCTTTCTTTTCAATATACAATACTCAGAAAAACTCTATTTTATTTTGATAGAATAAAAATACATCTAGTGGTCCATGTACAAAATAAACTATGAATCATGTAAGTCAATGATGGCAAATCTGTTGACATTAGCCAGTAATTGGCCAAGGCATGTCACAGGATTCAGCTCTGAGAAATGAAACGCAAAGAATACTCCCCAAAAGGAGCCTCTGGAAATATTTTTCTTTGATGATGAAAGAAGCATCCAGAGAAAAGTCTTTTTCTTTTCCTATCCTACATCTCATTCAGAATGCTGTTACGTCAACACTCTATGCTTATAGCTGCAGCCACCATGCTACAGCCGAGAGAGGAGTCATGGCCAATAGACCAAGAATTAGGTAGGGTGGCAAAACCAAATTACATTTTGAGTCCCCAAAGTCTGCCTACTTCCAAACTTCTTGTTAAGTAAAATATAAGTGTCTGTAGGATGTTCAGTGATTTTAATCAGATTACCCGCTACTTGAAGTCAAATGCATCCTGGCTGATATAACGTGCATTAATGTGTAGGGTGCCAATACCTATCTGTCTTCCAGAGTCTCTGCCAGCTAAATCCAAGAGGCCTTCACTCTGCTTGCTCTGCCCTCCCCTGCAGTAGTCATTCCTACGAGAGAATGACTGATGAGAGAGTATCTGGCTCAGCCGCACTCAGACACTAGGATGAGGAGATTGCCGAATTCACAGTAACCCATATAGCAGAGGTCACTCTGGATTACTCATTTTGCTTCAAAGTTTAAATCCTTCTCCTCCAGACAAGATGTGGGCTCAGAAGTTTTCCATACTAGGACCCTGAATTCTGTCCTGGATTTGGGGTTGGCCCTGTCTTAGCTTGTCGACTGCTGAGATTCTGATACGCTATTTCACTCTTCCCAGAGCCTTCTTTTGGGTATGGATCGTGTTGCTTCAACTCACAGCCACAGGCTGCTTTTCACACAATGAGGATCTCAAATCTTAGACTCCATCATTTAATATACCCCTTCCTAAAGCTTTCCTGTTGCCCTGCTCACTAGACTAAATCCCCGGTGATTTCTGCCAGAAGCATATTGAAGTTTGCCACGCTCTCTGTAGAATTTTGTGTCCTTGTGTCTCTAGCCCTCCTGTGCATCTTGTATGGGTCCCCTTCCCTGAAGGTCCACATTGCTGGTGAGGCAGCCGGATGCCTCCTTCCCAGGACGGCATCAGCTGAGTCAACACTGAGAAGTCATCTAAAAAGCCCAGGACCACATCAGGCAACCTGACACACAGCTCTGGCTCCACTGCCTATGTGACCACAGGAAAACCACTTAACCTCTCTGGGTCCTGTATTTTTCATCTGTAAAATGAAGGGGTTGAACTAAATGAACTCTAAGATCTGTCCCTGCTTTAATACTTCAAAATGAAAGGCAAAGCTTTAAACCACTTTGACCACATTTATATTCACAGTGTAAGCCTTTAAAGAGTTTGCCTTTGCCTTTAAAAAGTTTCTTCCATTTTCCTGATTTTCTATTCCTGCTGAATAACTCTGAATCTCCTCCTAAAGGTCATTCTCTATTTCTATGATAATGTCCCAAAATGTTGTGCTCTGTGAAATTCCTGGGCTTCTCACCAAAGCAAAACGCACCTCTCCCATCCCTTAGAGGATTCTCTCTTTTTTTCTCTCATTCTCTTTGGAAATAAATATAATGAAAAAATTGAATTTTATTTCAGGGTGAACCTTCCTATTCTATCATAAGTCTAAGCGCAGAAAACCAAACCAAAAATTACTCCAGGGAACCAAATAAATAGACAGGAATGTCGTAATAGACTAATTGTCTCTGAGAAGGTTTTCCTGATTCATCCTTCCCACTGTGTCTCTCCAATTCTTTGTATATTTATTACATTCTAATCTGTACCCAAAAATCTAGCATTTGTATTTTCCTCTAGCTTTTTCAGTATACTTTATATATGTGATATATATACATGACATATACAGAAATAGATATATCTGCTTTAAAACCTATGTGAAATGAGGCAGATATTCGATCAGTGAATTAAAATTACCTAGCCAATGAAATACTGACGTTAGTGTTCGTGATGTAAAAAAATATATACTCCAAATTAATCTAGATCTAAATGTTCTTCTCCATAAAGGTGTTGGGTGGGAAGAAGGGGGTGGAGAGGAGGAGTAATCCTAGCACATTCTAAGACGTTCCAGGGCTAATGAGTCAGCTCTGGTACTCAAAACTGAAAAGGCCACCCCTGCAGCTGCCTCTGAAAGGCACCCGCAGAATACGTGTGAGGGGAGAGGAAAGTGGGTGTTCAGTTTCAATAACACTGACATCTGTGGCACACAGTCACTTCCTACCATTAGCAGCCACTGTGAAGCTGAACAGCCATCTCACACAGGGTGCTGCTGGCCAGGCCCTCACAACACCGGATGAGCCTGTGTGCTGACGTCCATAGACAGTTAAATTGGGGAACTGGACTCCGTGGGACCAGTCAAGGACCCACCATGCACTCAGTGAAGTGTTGAATAACTATACATTTAGTCTAGAGTAAAAATGTTTCGAAGATATGATCACTTTAAGATTGGAAGATACTGTGTAACTTTTTAACCTATAAGGAATCTGTTTAATGTATACAATGATGATGAATAACTTTGCTGATGCTTTCTCTCATTGTGAGAGCATGAAAGTAACAAGAAAAAAAGAACAGGAGAACAGAACAGTTCGTTAAGCAAATATCCTCGCTGTTCTCAGGAATTGCTGGCTTTTTTGTAAATAAAAATGAAACCATTGATCTTATCGGCTTCTCCACTGACCAGCTTGGGTGACAGGTGGACGGATTCCTTGGTCTGGCAACACAGTGACCTGAGTTTGTGAAGGGGACTGAGAAGAGGAAGCAGACAGCATCGATTTTGACTCACCCCACTTCATAGTTCAGGCCTTCAATAGCAAGTTGTTCAATGAGTATGTTATGAACACTTAATTAAGGTGATGCCTTAGGTCCTGTGAGGAGTGTAACGTGCACAGACATAAGGTTCTTGAACTTGCCAGGTAGTTTAAGACCCAGACATACTTAGGAAAAGATACGTGGTCACATAGTGTAGCTCCTGCCTCAGGCGTACACGGGATGCAGGTGTGGACGGTGCCTGTTTGCTGAATCCCCACTCTCTCACGCCCAGACTCTCCTGTCTCTCTGGGCAGGAGGCATACACACTCCTTGATGCTCAGGAATTAAGCTAAAGGAAGGGAAGTATCTTATTGCAAGACGACTTCTGTTTACTTGAAGATGATTCAGGCTATGACTGGACTAGGGGTTGAAATTCCACCACCTCAAGGACTTGAAGAGATTTGAAGCACTTCCTTATATTCTCCTGAGGGAAAATTTGGTGAACCCAAAGAGCCAATGGACTGGTCAGAAGCTTTTGGTGAGGCAGAGTTCCAGTCACACTTCTCAAAACTTCCGATCGTTTTCCATTTCACTACGAATAAAACCCCAAGCCCTGCCCGTCCTGCCGTCCTGACCTGATCTGCTGTCCCCGCCTGTCTATTTTACCTCCGGCCACTCTCCGCCTAACCCTCTCAGGTCCTGCCACGCAGACCTCAGTGGGAGTTAGACAGGCACACCAGGCTCCCTCCGGCCTGAGGCTCTGTGCTCCTGCTGCTCCTCTGTCTGGAGACCCCTGCCCTAGATGACTCATTCCTTTGTTACGTTCATTCATTTCTTTGCACAAATATCCTTTGATGAGACAGACTGCTCCGCCTCACTCTCTAAAACAATAACCCTCCAGTCCTCGGCTCCCTCTTTTCCTGCTGTATTCCAGTAGATCCCGAAACCAATTCCCACACACTCAGTGGTTTAAAACAACAGAAACGCACGCTCTCACAGTTCTGCCGGCGGGAAATCTAAAACCAAGGTGTGGGCAGGACTGCACTCCCTCCCAAGGCTCTTAGCCCAGTGATATTTCAACAGGTGCCCCAGCTCCCTGGTGTGACATGCGAGGATCTTAGATGTGCCACAAAAATTTTTAAACATCGTTAATTTAATAATTTTCAAAAGAAGTTCAAAGTACTATAAGTATATTCTTTTTTTTTTTTAGCTCTTTTTTTATCAACATAATTTAACTGTGCCACAAAAATTTAACTATCAGTTCCAGTGTGCCGTGAGTTAAAAAAAATAAAAAATAAAAAGGTTGAAAAGCATTGGCTGGGGAGGAAAATCCACTTTTTGCCTCCTCTAGCTTTTAGCAGCTGCCAGCACTGCTTGGCTTGTGACTGTATCATTCCGATCTCTCTTTCTATCTTCACAGTGACCTCTCTTATTCTGTCTGTAAAATATCCCTCTGTCTCTCTCTTATAAGATCACTTGGGATAGCATTTGGGACACACTCAGATAATCCAGGAAAATCTTCTCATCTCAAAATCCTTAATTACACCTTCAAGAACTCTTCTTCCAAATAAGATGACCTTTCTACATTATAGGGATTAAGATGTGACATCTTTAGGGAGGTCATTTTTTTAATCTACTATACTCTGATTTATTTTCTTTTAACCATACATTTCACTGTCTCGTATCACATTATATACAGAATTTCCATACTGTGTTTTTCTCTCATTATTCCTGTCATGTTCCCAACATAAATAAATATGTATTTTTTGAATGAGTTGAAGGCAGTTGGTTTTGAGAAGAAGAGTGACTAGAAATGACAAGATTTTAAGGTCCTCTGCCTCTCCATAAAGCCCTCTGACGCGGTCCATTGGCTGTTTGGTTTCACCCAATTTTCCCCTGGGGAGAATTTGAGGAAGTGCTTCAAATCTCTTGAAGTCCTCGAGGTAGTGGAATGTCACTACTCCAGTCCTAGCAGGAATCATCTTCAAGTAAACAGAAGCTTCCTTGCAATAAGTTTACTCCCTCCCACCAGATGGAGCAGATGCGGTCACAGCGAGGATTTGAGTGATAGAGTAGATGCTGCTGGTGTTCGTGTCCTTCACGAACTCCAGAGACTCATGTGACTCCAGTCTTCATATGCTCCAGAGACTCCCAGCGGCCAGTGGCCACATCTCTGAGCCTAACGGGCTTAAGGACCACAGAAGATTGTGCTGTCTCAGTAAAGAAGACCGTAAGTTCCAGGAAAACAGTACCCCCTGAGAGTAGTACTTGACCAAGGCTTCTGGAGTTTCAGTGTATAAACACACAGCTACCTAAGGCCTTAGATAATTAACTGGCCCCATCTCCCAGGGTTTTGCCGGTGGATTTAACTCACCCCCTCTCCCCGGTTGTCACTAGCATTTCTGCACAGCATGCATGGACCACTTCCCCTCTATTGTATAATATCTTCCACTTCCTACAGGTACTCCTTTCATTTCCCAAGTAAACTACCAGCAACTCTTTTATCGCTGGGTCTGCTTCCAGGCGAAACCAACCTTAAACAATGGTAAACTAAAGAACTCCTGTGTACCAACCTTTCGACTCCCACTCAATGCCTGATAATTTGATAGTAAGAATTTTCAGCAGTGGACTCTACTCCCTGAGTCAAATGAGCAACCTATATAACTACTATTCGGGATGGCCCTGGTTCTAACTATACTGTGCCACAAATTTGATCAGGCCAAGTTCTCCCTATACTAGGACTGCATGATATTAGGTCTGAATTTGAAATAGCATAAAAGATTGAAATATCAGATTCATAAAAATCAGAGCTGTTTCCCACTCTCAAGCTATATTGATAATTTGAAGGTTATAAGTAATCACAAGCTGTGGGCAGGGAGGGAAAAATCTTGGACCCTAAATGCTCTGAAGAAGACATTGTATTCAATATATAGTCTCTAAGTGATGCCTGTAGTAGCATAACTTACTAAAAAGAGAGCTCGTTTGGTCATGACACATCCTGATTTTATATTCTAATTGCTATACATCATACACGTTTTCAATGAAGCTACTCCTCATGAATTAATAGATTCCAGGTTTCTTTATCATTGTCTATAAGAGATCACATACATCCTTCTAACAGTACCCTGTAAACAAGGATTCTTCAGCTGTATTTGCCAGAAGGTCTGTTATTAACATGTTTAAAAAAGAATTTGAGCAGAAAATCATTCTTTCTTTCTTGGTAGGTCACTCAGTAAAAGGAGAAAATGGATTATCAATCTATTTTTGATCTTTCCTGCTTAACAACTACATTAATATATCAAAATATTTAATATATAGTACGAAGAGGCCATCATAGTTTAATAGCTATATCTATTAACTTTGAATACTTTGAAAATATTTGCTTGTAATTACCCTTTATACACAGGACATATCTTTTGGTAAATGTAAGCTATTAGTGCCATGATTTTCAACTTAATTTCGAAAGATATTTCTATAATTATGTAGCAAAACCTAGGCTTTCTTGTGCTCTTTTGAAAAATGTAAATGAATAAAGAGACTTTAGAAATGACATCTTAATAAGAATAATAAAATTCAAGCATGATAGGTAGTCTAGTATGTGGAGCTTGTTCAATGTAAAAATTATTCAAAAACAAGAGATTCCCAGTCTGACATATGTTTTTTAACCCAAAGTTGGCAGTTAAATAGAAGGAACAACATTCTCTACCTTACTCTTATTTCTTTGGGGGAAGAAAAGAAAAAGAAGCCTGAGTAAAGTCACATTTTAAAAATTGTTTAGGGTTGTCAAAGTTTTTTAAAATAGTCAATGTTAATATAATTCCTTAAGGGGGCAGCACGTGTGGCTCAAAGGAGTAGGGCACTGGCCCCATAGGCTGGAGGTAGTGGGTTCAAGCCCAGCCACTGTCAAAAACTGCAAATAAATAAATAAATGAGGAAAACTGTTTAAAAATATATATAATTCTTTAAGGTAAAAATTTTTCTTTATTTTTTTAAAGTAGAGAAAAAAATTGGTAAACACAAAAATGAACATTACATCAAAAAACATACAATGTTCTGTGTTGTCCTTTATCATATGTATTTTGAACCCTATATTTTGGGTCCAGAGATTCAAAAATATGCCATTTAGTATAGGGTGACCAGACGTCCCGCTTTTGGCGGGACAGTCCTGCTTTTCAACAATTTGGCCCGTGGCTCATGGCATTTTTAAAAAGTCCCAATTTTTGGAAAGAATGCATGAAGGAACGGGCGGGAGAACAAGAAGGGAATATACGGTTTGCAGCTGCCATGTGGCTATTTCGCCAGAATGAGTTTTATATTATTTTTGTTAATTTTATAATGTTAAACTGTAATAATAACAAATAATTGCGGAAAAGTGATTATCAAGAACTGCTTATCAAAGTTTGCATTGTTGTCAGGCCCTGCCCTGCCCGGTCCCCAGCCCCCACCCCGCCCCCCGCCATGTTGTCCAGCCTTAACAATGTTAAAATCTGGTCACCCTAATTTAGTACCAACAGTTAATGTTTTAAGTAAGTCCAGGCCCAGACTCTGGGGCTAGAATGGGGAGAAATGCATAGAATCCTTTGCTTTCTCATTCTCTTCCTTATCCTCAGACTGACTCTGAATTGTGGTAGTCGATTGTTCACCTGTTTTCCTCTCTAATTGGGAGAAGTAGCTGCCCCAGCACAAGTACAGAAGAGTAAGTCCAGCCACCTTCTTGTGGGAGGAGAACACTCCTCCGTTCCATTGGTGTCTGGATCAGTCATGCGACTTTATTTAGCTTCTCCCTGCTGCCCCCCAACCAGTCAAAACACAAAGCAAAAGTCCACATGGATATTACTTCATGCAAAGCCACCTAAAAGGAAATTGGTGTGCTCATATGACCAGTTTTAATATAAGTTTGGCTGGGACCACCACTATTAACTATATTAACTATGTAACTGGAGCTCTTTACCCGGAAAGCAGCAGGAACTAACACAAAGGCAACCAAGGGCCATCCCATTTAATCCAAGGGGCTGACTAATCTCCAGATCAAGGGCTGAGTGTTCTCAATGAGACTATGTCACCTTTTCTGGAGGAAAGAGCTCACTCCAGTTCTCTGGGAACATTAACATAGGGAACAAAGGCTCTGAGCATCAGGCTGTAATGTTACAAAGAAAAAAATCATACCAGTTTTCAAAGAGAGAAGAAGCCATAAAAAGAACTGCAATAAATGGAAAGATTATCTTCAAAGTTCATAGCAATCTTACTCTCTATATTTCCCTCTCCCCTTTTTTTGTACCCATTTTAGATTCCCTGGAATCTCTATGCCTCTTAAACATACTTCCAAACTGCCTCTGTGGGAAGAATTTGAGATCTCTTCATTTGAGAGTAAAATGAACCTTTTCCTTCTCAGGTGTTTGCAATTTTAAGTTCCCTTTCAAATTATAAACTGAAAACTTCTGTTGACTCGTTTGTCATCCTGTTATCTGCCAAAAAAAAATAAAAAATATAAAGCAGTAGACGTCAAATACAAAGTGCCCTGAATATCAGAGAATTCTGCATCTTCACAATGAGAAGATCAATAAAAGTTTGTGCTGCTGTTACTGTTATTTACTTACTAGTAACATGAAGTGAATGATCAAATGTATTCCTATAATGTTCAATGTCAATTTAATTATGTATACATGTTTAAATCACTTACTATGTAGAATGTAGAAAAAGTTATATTTTAGTATCTCACATTCTTCAAAATAATTTTATCTAAATTCTCCACATAGGTAACTAACACAGTGTCATGGCACAGGACATCTTTGCTTCCACTGAGTTGTTTCAGATAAGACATTTTGAAATGTTCGCATGGCTCACTATTTCATCTGAAGATAAAGTGCCATTTGTGTAAATTATGACCTTTTATTTTTTTATTTTTCTCATGGATAACACACTCAGAATGAAAATAAATAAAACAAATACTAAACCTTACCTACCCTATTGTTTAAACTGATCTTTACACTTGTGTATTATTTTACCATGCCACTTTACCCAGGCAATGGCAAGGTCATGGCTAAGAACAATTACTGAACTTGGGGTCATTTTTTTCCTCCATGTTCACCAGTTTTGTAAAGTGACTTCTACAAGTGCCCCAAACTGGTTATGACTGAAGTCATTCCAGGCCAAATGCCTCCTAACATTAATTTTTTGTTTGGAAAAAAAGAAAAAGTAAAGGAGTAAGCATAATATGAGAGGCAGTTAACTCTATGTTGAGAGCAATTGTGTAACAGAGAGAAGGCCAAATTCCAAACAAAACTCTTGTTAACATCTTGGTGCTTTTCCTTTAATAATAAATTATTTGACATATTAGTTCCACACTATAATACATTTTATATCTGCCTTTTTATTACCTATTAAGCATTTCTTCACATTACTAAATATTCACCTTAAATATCATTTTAATGACTGCACAATATTTCAAATTATAGATACACCATAATTTACCCACAATTTCCCATCTTGATGATGATTAGGTTCTTTGCAATGCCTTATTCTTATGAGCAGAAGTTCAATGAACAGTAGTTAGAAGATTGACGCATTGCTGATTATTCCACTGTCATAGATTCCTCAAAGAGGAATGAGTGGCTACAACAATATGTACAACTTTGAGGCTTTAGAAGCAGATTAATGCATTGTATTCATGGCAATTACACTAATTCTGAACTCTTAACAACGGTAAGAGAGCCCAGTGGCCTTATCCTTATCCCACGAGTATTTTGCATCTTATTTTATACTGATGTGACAGTTTAAAGTAATGTAAGTAATGTTATTACTTTATTTTTTAATTTGTATTTTCCCTTTGCTACTTGTTCCACACTCATTTCTATTCACTTATGACAATCTAGTGTTTTCTTTATCAATCTGCATCGGGGAGGGGAGGGAGCTGAAAGGAGAAAAATCAGCATGAGCTTTGTATGTGTCTATTTTAACATTTTGTTAATCATATTTGTTCTCATCATTTTTTCAATAAGAATTTATTTCTTTCTTTTTTTTTTTTTTTTTTTTTTTTGAGACAGAGTTTCACTCTGTTGTACCATGGTGTCAGGCTAGCTCACAGCAACCTCAAACTCCTACTAGGCTCAAGTGATCCTCCTACTCCGATTCCCGAGGAGTCGGGACTATGGGCACCTAACTAATTTTTCTGTTTTTAGAATAGGCAAGGTCTTGCTCTTGCTCAGGCTGGTCTCACACTCCTAAGCTCAAGCAATCCTTCTGTCTCAGCCTCCCAGAATGCTAAGATTATAGGCATGAGCTACTGTGCCAGCCAGAAATTTTTATGTTTTTACATAATAAAATATACTTTGTTCTCTCCGATTAATGTTTTTCACTTCCTTTGAAGTGTCATTAACCATGCAATTCAGGTAAACATTCACCCATTTATCTAATTTTGCATAATGACCTGATTGCTTATTTATATATTTCACATATAATTATTTAAATCATCCATGCCAGATGAACTTTAAGGTGATCCCCATGATCTATTTCCAGATGAGAGCATAGCCATGCCTTACAATTTCTTGGCAGACTTACAGGGAGCACAGCTGAGCCATGCTCAGAATCCCAACCTATAGAAACTGTGAGGTAGGAAGAGTTTACTGTTTAGACCTCAAAGTTTATGGTAATTTGTTATACAACATAGAAAACGAATACAAATTTTTATACCAGCACTGGGGAGCTCAAGTAACTAAAATCTGAAAATATGGCAGCATCTTTGCAACTGAGTATCAGGCAGACACTGAAAGAATTATGAACAGCATAACTGAAAAAGGCTTTAAAATGGCCTTAAACAGATTGTTGGTAAAAATCTGGACCTGGAGGATGTTGGCAATGAGGGTGCAGAAGATAGTAAAAAATACTGGAAACTGAATAAAAATGGATTACATTTGGGTGGTCACAGAGTGCTCAGCAAATTGTTTTCTAGAGTTATATGGAAAACAGAACTTTTCTCTGACAAAGGTCTAATAACCAGAATCCACAGAGAACTCAAACGTATTACCAAGAAAAAAATAAGCGATCTCATCTCAGGGTGGGCAAGGGACTTGAATAGAAATTTCTCTAAAGAAGATAGGCACATGGCCTACAGATATATGAAAAAATGCTCTCCATCCTTAATCATCAGAGAAATGCAAATCAAAATTACTTTGAGGTATCACCTAACTCCAGTAAGATTAGCCCATATCACAAAATCCCAAAACCAGAGATGTTGGCGTGGATGTGGAAAAAAGGGAACACTTCTACACTGCTGGTGGGAATGCAAATTAATTTGTTCCTTTTGGAAAGACATCTGGAGAACACTGAGAGAACTGAAAATAGACCTGCCATTTGATCCTACAATTCCTTTATTAGATATATATCCAGAAGGCCAAAAATCGAATTACAACAAAGATATTTGTATCAGAATGTTTATTGCAGCCCAATTCATAATTGCTAGGTCAGGGAAGAAGCCCAAATGCCCATTGACCTACAAATGGATCAATAAATTGTGGTATATGTACACCGTGGAATGTTATGCAGCCGTAAAGAAAGATGGAGACTTTACCTCCTTCATATTTATATGAACGGAATTAGAAAGTATTGTTCTTAGCAAGGTATCTCAAGAATGGAAGAAAAAGTATCCAATGTATACAGCCCTACTTTGAAACTAATTCATAGCTTTCATAGGAATGCCATAACCTAGTTATAGCCTTAGAATGTGGGAAGGGGGTGGGAGTGGGGAGGTGAGGGGGGTAGATGAGGGGAGGGAGGGTGATTGGTGGGGTCACTTCTGTGGTTTATCTTACAAGGATACAAGTGAATCTTTCTAAAAGCAGAGTATGAATGTCTTAATTCAATAACTAAGAAAATGACATGAAGGTTATGTTAACCAGTTTGATGACAGTATTCAAAATGTATATGAAAACAGCACACTGTACCCCATGATTGCATTAATGTACACAGTTATGCTATAAGAAATTTAAAAAAAGAAAAAAAAGAAAGCAGAACTTTTATGTGATGAACTTCAATATTTTGCTAAGCAATTATTATATTCAAAATATTTTAACATGATAATTTGAAGGTAAAACTGATAAACAACAAAGAACCATAACTTAATAATCTTGAAAATTCTCAGTCTTAGCAGATGGCAAAATTACCAAAAGTAAGAGCACAGTCTCAAGAAAAATCTGAGAAAATTACTATACCACAGTTTGCTAAAATTTAGAGTATTCATAGTATTCAGTCACACAAAGGGTCTTTTCAAGAGATCAAAGGTCTGACTCAGAGATCCTCTCATCACCATAGTGCCTCCACCATCTCAACAGAAGTCCAAATTAGATAAGAGATTATCTCGAAAAAATTGGTGGGTGTTGCTTTTGTTGAAATCCACAGGAGACCTGCCTGGTTCTTGAGAAAATCACTTCATCAGAACACTGCCAAACTGGACCAAAAGAGGCAGACTACAAATGAAAAGTCTGTCAGACCCCCCAAAATTCTACTTGCATGAAACAGGTTGATAAAACTATTCAACTGAAATTGCATGCTATCTTTCATGAGAAAGATGAGCTCAGAGGAGAGAAAGATGGGCCCAAAGGGCAGAGCTCAGAACCACAGAAAATTATTCCCAGGACTTCAAACCTAATCAACAAATTTCCAACATTTACACAGCAGGACTTCTGAACTGCTATGGACCAATGCCTTATATTTACCTTCCCTATTCTTCTTTTTGAAAATGGAAGAAGGGTCCATAGATAGAGAGAAGTGTGCCTTTAGAGCCATAATTAATAGGTTATGCTGAAGCATTTTATTCACACCTAAACTTGATTTATATGATTTTTCTTTTTACTCCAAACTAAAGTGTTAATGGAATAAGATTCCTTATCATCTTGGAAGTGTATGAATGTATTTTGCATGTAGGAAAACCGTGAATCATTGGCGGCCAGAGGGAAGACTGTGACAGACAGACTTGAAGGTGACCCCCATGATCACCACCTTCATACCTTTGTATAATCTCCTACCCCTGAATGTGGTAGGACGAGTAACTTACTTTTAACCATTAAAATATAAATAAAGGGATAGAATGTCACTTTCATGATTATGTTTCATTATAGAAAACCTCATCTTACTAACAGACTCACTTTGGTGTCTTGAAGGGGCTTGGAGTCACCAGAAGAGGGGGGCTCAGTGGGGGGGATGAAGAGGCCGACACAAAGACTGTGTTAAAGAACTGAGGAACTTTGGGAGGAGCCCTCCCCAGGAAACCTCAGGCCTGTATTTATTATCACAAAGCAGGAAAAAGTGGTTAAAAGTTACTTGCCAAACATCAGCATTAAAAAAGTAGAAACATGGGGCAGCACCCATGGTTCAAGGAGTCGGGCGCCAGCCCCATATACCAGAGGTGGCGGGTTCAAACCTGGTCCTGGAAAAATAAATAAATAAATAAATAAGGAAAGAATATGGGAAGTGTCAGGCAGAATGTCTCCAATTTGTTTTGCAAAATCTCAGACCTTAAGCTAGAGAATCTTTACCACAATCATTAGGCCTGGCATTGCCACACCTCACATTCACATTCTCCCTTAGAGACCAGTTTTCTGATCTCTAGCAGGCATACAACTCATATGCCCTTCTTCGTGATTCTCCAGGTCTCATGCAGGAAACAAGACTTAGGCTAAAGATCAGGGCTGTCTCCTCTGCAGGGTCACTTTCTAATGCATTGCTGGCTTTGAAGAAGCAAGCTTCCACAAATCCTACAACTGCAATGAAATAATTTATGTCAACAACCAATAGAATTTGAGACATGGTTGTTTCGCAGCTGAGCCTCTAGATGAGAATCCAGCCCCAGAAGACAATTTGAATGCAGCTTTGCAGAAGCTCCAACCATATGGAGCCCACCCAGACTAGTGATCCACGGTGATATAACAAATGTCCATTTTTTTGTCCACTGCGTTTGTGTGCTAATTTTTCATGGAGCATAGAAACTGATATGTGATCTACAATATACTTGGTACAATATATAACATGAGATTCCAAACTAGTTTTATTCTGTAATAGCTGCCACAACTTGTACAAGACATTTCAGACATCTTCGGAGACAAGGGAGATATTTTGAGATAGTAAGATGAATTTTGAGCTCTTAAAATCATATTAAGCATGTGTTTGTCTTTTTTTTTTAAGGTTGTCTCTGATGCCTGCAATCTTGTAGCAGTCAAGCAATCAAAAATATATTTTTTGAGGGGGGAAGCCAATGCTCTCAGATAGAGCCTGCTGATAATATACCATTGAGGTATAAATGAGACTTTTATAAATACTTATGACCTAATCAAGGGCATATGGCACAAAGATATAATTGCAGAGACGCCAAATCTTCTCTGATTCTAAATAAATAAATAATTTCTTTTACCTGGGTTGGTAAGAGAAAGGTTCATGGAAAAAGTAGCAATTGTCTTGGGCTGTGAATCACTGCCCTTGTTGGAAGATAAATGGGTAAAAAAAAAAGACTAAAGATCTATGTGGGATAAAAAGAAGCCATGAAACATCTGGACAATAGTAAAGGAAGAAGGTTAAATGACACAATATATTTGTGTAAAGAAGTAATAAAAGTTAGGTAGGAAAGGGGTAGATTTGATTCAGTTAGTAATGTACTTAAATGCCAACTTAAATTTTTTGAAATTTATCCTGAAGGCAAATTTCACTGAAACGTCATTGAAATCTGACTAACACGACAGTTGGAATATAAACGTATATCCATTTCTGTACTTAGTCACAACCAATTAGCCACTACTCAAGTCAGTTAAAATTTGAAACCGATAATTCAGTAAACAAAAGTGATATCCATACTTTTGTAATGATATTTGTCACCCTTATAGCTAATACTAAAGGTAAGACATGTACATTTAGTTAGAAGGCCTGGATCAGGCTCTGAAACCACCATTTGCTAATGCCACTGGTCAAATCATTTCATTTTCTTGAGATTTCATAATCGTATCTGTCAATGACTAATGATGATAATATCGGCTCTACAGACCTCAGTGTTACAGAAAAAATTAAATCATATTTAGAAGTAACCTAATTTTTGAGAAGCTTTATGCAGCAGCAGAAGAACTGTTTATGGATTAAAAAATAGATTCAGTTTAATTGGCAAAAAAATGGAATGAGTTAAGGCATTGAATGTTTGCACTCTGACTGGAGTCAGCAATCCAGCTGTAGTTCAGCCTAGTTGAGCAGACTAAAGTCCAAACTGTGGTCTGAGGATAGACTGCTAGTTAATAATATTATAATGACAAAATACACGTGCACATGACCTAATGAGTGATCAGGTGTGAAGCAACAAGTGATCTAGCAACTACCCCCTGGAGAAGAAACCGGGGTGCAATACTAAAAGGAAGCAAACCCCACAGGGTCAAAGTGAGCAAGTCAACATAAATACCAACAAAGTAATTCACGGTACAACATCAAAATGGAAAAACCACAAAATATCATTGTGAACATGAAGAAAAGCCATTGATATTTATTGCTATATGATTAAAAAAACATTGTAAATGGCATTATACACATAAATACACACAAATGCACAGACAGAAAGAAAAATATGGAAAAAATACACAACTGAACAATGCTTTAAAAAAATAAAATTCATGAAAGTTACCTCTGAATGTTGAAATTTAAAGACTGTTTCTTTTAGTTTATTTGAATTTTTTTTAACTCCCCTCAAATGGAGAAGAATTATAGGGATAATAAAGTTATAATTTTTAATTGAATGATATAATGCATATTAAAACACCATGTACGTGGTAAAGTGCTATTCAGATGTAAATTATTAATCACTATTCTAATTTTTTCTATCCAGCTGTTTCTGTAATTTCAACATCAATCATATCAGTGGGAAGCAGCTTATACAGCCTTTAGAATAACACAGAACTTGGGGTCAAATCTTAGCCTGCCCTCTTGGTAACTGAATGACTTTGGGCAAATGAATTAACCTTGGTATGTCTTAGATATTTGAAAGGAGAAAATGGGTATAATGATAGCTACATCAAAGCATTATTCTGAACATTAAATAAATTGGCAAGAAAAGGTGCTTTTGCTAGTTGAAAATAATAATTCATTACTCATTAGCTACACTTATTATCACTGATCTATACATTCAACCTAGATTTACTGAGTTCCTTACTCAATGTCAAGGAAGAACTTCTTGCCTTGAGGAATTCGCAAACCTGCAGATAAAATTGTTGAGGCAGTTCTGTAGTATCCCCATGCCTAACACAGGAAACATAGAACAATACTATTGAACAAATTACTTCAATAAGTGTAAGGATAAAATACACACGTGTAATCCCACAAGAACAGATAAAAAGAGGATGTACCTATGCCTTTGTGTGGCCTATCCACAGTAGACCCTATACCTGACCTCAGTCTTAAAGGATGAGAGGATGCTTATTATGCAAGGGCTGAGAAGACCATCACAGGGGGAAAAAAGAACAGACTTAAAACCAGAAGCATAATAAAGTCTACCATATTCAGATACCCAGAACTGATATCACAGGACTCAAGAATGCGAAGGGTACATCATTTTTCAAGCATTAGCATCCTCTTTCTTTACAGCAAACACATATAAGATTCTGAAATGCAACTAAAAATTTCAAATGTGACCATGTTGATTTGGTAGTACACAGTGATATACAAACAAATTCCACTTTACAACTAAATCCATAAATTTAGCAGCAAAAATCTTAGGAAAGATCAGAGATTTTAAAACACATCTCACATATCAAATAAAGGAAGTTAACTTGACCTTGGGAGCTAACCAAATGTGATTTTCACTGCTTACATTATTACCGTGTGTTATTTCTATAATTATACTGTAAAACAATATCTTAATATTGATTTATAATATACTCATGCCCACCCTTTTGGCTTCTGAGAGAATACACAAAGCACAAAGTAAACATGAAAACATTTAAAAATCAACATTTACTTTGCCCTTAAAAAGAAACAAAACCCAATGTAGCATTTAACCATCTTGAGTGGGCACTGCTGGAATGTTTCTATGAGCTCTTTGTGTCCAAAACTTCCACCTTGTTATGAAAACAAAGAATACAATAAGTGGAAGAATTTTCATATGTGAAGTATAACTATTCTGTCCGAGACACTGAACTAATCGGGTAAGCCACCGTGTCAGCTGCGATCACTTAATCAAGTATGATATGCTAGCTACACAGGAGGGGAATGAGAGGAAAAGTCGACTTCATTTGCTTTCAGCAATGAGTATCATGCATTTGCAGGAACCCAAGCAATTAGGATTCAGCAATGCCTAATAGGCAGTAGAAATGGTCTAATCTGAACTAGGAAACTGTGGTTCTCAACCTTCCTAACACCGCAAGCCTTTAATACAGGTCCTATGGGTCGCTACCCACTGGGGGAGAACCGCTCAGCATGTCTTTTTATGCTTGATGCAAAGCACATTGAAGCTATAGAGAAAAACCTTCAAAAGGGGGCTGTTTCTCCTTTAAGTCACCAGAGATTCAGTTTCTTTGACACATCATTAGAATCCCGTAGAACAAAGGAATTACCATACAATCGAGGTGCTTTCCTTGGCTCCCCAGAAGTTTGAAAGAAATACAATCACAAGATGGTGGAAGGGAGGAAGGGGTATGCTGATTTACAGGACACTTGCAGAATGACAGAGTTTAGAGATGAGTTGGGGGCTTACAAATCATCTAGCTCAAATCTTAAAAATCTTTTAATGCGACACCAGAACCTTCCATGTACTTGTCCAACTCTGTCTTTTACTTGTCCTAATGACACATGGACTTGGCACATATGTTTCTTCTATCTGGAATGTTCTTTCTTCTAATCCAATATTACCCCTAACTTTTCAATTTTTCTCCAAAGCCCTTCTCTGGTCCCTCCTCCACCAAATCCATATTATGTCACCTGACCCCTGAGAGGCTCTCATCTGTACATTCTGTTCCTCCTTTCTATCACTTTATATAGTGTTATACTTATTTGTGTATTTGAGAGTATCTGTCTCCCCTCCAGACTGTAAACTTCACGTGGATAAAAGTCTTGTCTATTTTGTCAACTTTGCATTTCCAAGGGGTGGAACGTAGGAAGCCCTTATTTAATTAAGGGATGCAAATCTTACTCCCCTCAAGATAATATACTTAAATGACCCCAGATGCTTTTTCTGTTTCATACCATTGTATATGTTGTTCTTTCTACCTACAATATTTTCTCTCATTTTCTCTGGCTAATTTCTCCCCATCTTTCAAGATAAATCTGAATATCCTCTTTGGAAGTAATTCATCACTTGAGCATGTTGCTAAAAGTTCTATCCTTCCAAATCCTTCTGCGGGCAACCTTCTAACAGTGTTGCCAAAAGCTTGGCACTTGTCCCCAAGGACACATCAGAAGAAGGAGAATAAGTGTGTTGAGGAGAAAGAAGGGAGGTTTATTAATTTTCCAGCAAATGAGGAGAATGCCTGACTCCCACCTTACAGTGCCGTTGTTCTTCCTATAAGCAGAAATACAGAGCTTTTAAAGGGAGGGTTTTCAGCCTCAGGCTGTAAACTGTTTAACTGTAGCTGATGGTTTTGATCCATCCCATTTCCAAGAAAGACAATCTCATGAGCTCTGTCTGGACAATTCTGTTGAGCCAATCCCTGCCGTACAAAAAACAAAAGACACTCACTCCTGAGCCCTCTGATTACTGACTCCAAACAGGAATACAGTTTATTATTCTTAAAAAGGATCAGGTGGTTTTAAAGACAAAGAATATTTCTACCCTTTTTCAGGTTATTCCCTCTGCTAGAACAGCACCGACATTTTTCTTAACAGCAGAAGCTCTTTAAAACAACATCCACTAAGGTGCTTAACTGGATTAACCAATTCTTTCAACTCTTCCTGAAAATATACTAATAGCCGAAGGATATTGATCACTCTTGGCCACTCTAATAGACCTGCAGCATTTTAGCTCAAATCACCCAAGGTCTACCTGTGTTCACCAAGAACCATTGGGTTTGTTTCCAAAATTTTTGTTTTTATGTCAGATGTACTTGCTATTCTAGTTACATGATTTAATTAGATGGTATGTAACAAATAAAAGTGCCTAAGCAAAAGGATTTTTTTCTATAAAAATTAAATACTTTGAAGAGATACAAGAAGATGCTAAAAATGAATCAATCATTTATTAGTTTAAGATTTATGTAAAAGACTGAGGAAAAGATTTTAAAAATCAAGAATTTTGTATTTCCATTACTTCACAAGGGCTTAGGTTCTTTCTCTACATTAAAGAAACCAAAACTGGAAATGTTAGATGAGATATTATGGAGATGGTTTATTAAGAATAATAAAAGAGAATTCCAAAAAGCAGCCCTCATTTAAATATTTCCACTAAAATAATATGGTATATACATATAATGGAATATCAGTTATCCTAAAAAAGGAAGAAAAATTTTACACATGCTACAACATGGATTACTTTGAAGGGGTTGCACCAGTTTGGAATATGAAAAGTTCTACAGGTAGATTGGTGGTAATGTTAGCACAACAATGTGAATGTACTTAATGCCCCTGGACTATGCAGTTTAAAATGGTTAAAATAGCAGATTTTATATTATGGGTATTTTATCAAAATTTTAAAATAAAATAATCATATATTTAAATTCCTCATTTTATTTTGATTGATCAATATTGGTCCCCATCATGATTATGAATAGGCTTCTATTATACCAGCTTTTATTTTTTAAATTTCAATAGCTTTAGGGGGTACAAGTTGAATTCCATTATACATACATGTTGTATGCTTGTGAAATCTAGACTTTTAGAGTACCCATAATCTGGATAGTGCATAGTATATCCTATAGGTAATTTTCCATCCCTCACCCCATACTACCCTTCCCACTTTTAAGTCTCCAGTGTTCATTATACCTGTGTGTCCTTGCATAGACATAGCTTAGCTTCTTAGACGTGAGAATGTGTGGCTTTCATTTTTCTGTTCCTATGTTACTTCACTTAGGATAATGTCCTCCAGTTCCATTCACATTGCTGCAAAAGACATGATTTTATTCTTTCTCACAGTGAGTGGTACTCCATGGTGTGGGTATGTGTATGTGTGTGTGTGCATGTGTGTACACAATTCCCCGAAAATAAGACCTACCAAAAAAATAAGCCCTAGAAGGATTTCTATGTCCTAGCAGGGCATTTGTTAAATATAAGCCCTACCCCGATAATAAGACCTAGTGATGAGCGTGGCTATGTGGCATATCTGCATAGCCACTCCATGCATTTCAGCACAGAGAGGAAGACATCCCCTGAAAATAAACCCAAGTATATCTTCTTGAGAAAAAATAAATATAAGACAGTGTCTTATTTTCAGGGAAACACAGTATATGTATATGTGTATGTGTATATATATACTCTGGGTGTGTATATAATAGAACCTCCATAGCTGACCACCTCCCTACATTTACCACCTCAAGTTGAGCTAAATTTCATAGACCAAGCATACACCACATGTCCATATCAGTACAGTAGGCCTAGTTCCTTATGTTGACCAATTTGTTGAAGTCCCTTAGGTGGTCAACATACAGAGGTTCTATGTTGTCCATTTGTATATACCACATGTTTCTTATCCATTTTTCAGTTGTTCATCATCTTTTTAACTGTTTCTCACACCTCATAGGCAGGAGACCTAAATAGGCAGGAACTACTTTTTCTATCACTGTCTATAGACTCTCCAGAACATATTATATTTCCTGGAATACAGTTGGTAATCATGAAAGATTCATGGAAGTAATGGATAGACAAATGCTGCTCTGTTACCATTAAGGGAACCGAAGCTTAGGGGAGCTATGATCACACAGCTATATAGTGGCACTGATGGAACAAGATTTCAAACATCATTGACCAAAATGATGGCCATTTTTTAATTCAAAAATAGGTATTAAAACCTTACTACATGTAACAGTGTTAGGAACTGAAAATACAAAGATAAAAAAAAAAAAAAGCAGGCTCAGCACCCGTAGCTCAGTGGTTAGGGTGCCGGCCACATACACTGAGGCTGGCAGGTTCAAACCCGGCCGGGGCCTGCTAAAACAACAATGACAACTGCCACAGTCAGGCATTGTGGCAGGTACCTGTAGTCCCAGCTACTTGGGAGCGTGAGGCAAGAGAATAGCTTAAGCCCAAGAGTTTGATGTTGCTGTGAGCTGTGATGTCACAGCACTATACCTGGAGCCACATAGTGAGATTTTGTCTCAAAAAAAAAAAAAAAAAA
>NW_003852415.1:8341600-8454493 GCF_000181295.1 Otolemur garnettii | reverse complement strand
AAAATTGCCAAAAAAAAAAAAAAAAAAACCAGTTTCTTCTATCACTGTTGTTTTGTATTGCACTAAGCACCGTATTAAATGCTCATTGTATTAAATACTCTTGCCCAAAATTATACTTCACCTAAACCTCCAGGAGCAAAGTTGGTAGGTGGGATTCTTGGGAAATAACTGTGAATTTGGATATAGTCTGTGCACAGAAAAGAATCTCAACAGGAGTCAAGAGCTCAGGCAGCTCCGTTACTAATTCATCATCTCACCTTGGATAGCTCCTCCTTACCCCTCTAAACTTCATCTCTCATCTGTGAATAATTTTTTGAGTTAAATTATCTACTTAGCAACCACAGGCTTTCCAGAAAGTGAGCAGTCTTTGAGAGCTTGACTCAGATTCCCTAAGCCTCAGACAGGAGTATTTTGAGAGAAGAAACAAACAAACAAAAAAATCATCTCAGGTCTCCACCATCCTAATGGAAACAGCCCAAGACAATAAGCCCTATGGTCCAGTTACATTCACCAGGGTGTTTCCTGCTTAAATCAGTGCCCGCTAATCACATGGCTAAACTGTCACAGAGAATGATGAATGTGGAAAACAGCCTTCTGGGGAAGAGGCCAAAAATCCTCTCCTCCTCGCCAAAGAAATCAAAAGAAGTGATTGCCTCATTCAATTCCCAGGGTCTTAGTGGAGAGGAACTGCTTCAAGCTCAGGAAACAAGGCTATCTTCATCTGTGTACACTCTTGGGGGCATTCCATGGCTTATGAAAGGGGACCCCTAAAATCTAGGAATACTGTTAACTCTGGGGAATATCTCTTGCTTAATCTATCACTTCTCTTTGTGACTGAACTTAGGTAAAACTTTATCCTGTCCAATATCCTCATTTGTGTCCCAAGCCCTTACTCTATTCTCCCAGAACCCAGTTATAAATATCCTAGCACTAAGCATTTTGTGACTTTCTTGAATATCTATTACTCTAACTACATAGTGCCCCCCCTTGAGTGCAGGGAAGGTGTTGATCTTGTTCTTTATTGCACCTCCCATGACAAACACAGTGCCTGACACAGAGTTTTAAAAACATATTGAATAATTAAATAGGATATTCACCTGTCTACTCTATCAAATGGTAAGTTTTTTGATATCTATTGAATTATAAGTTTTCTGATAATAAACTGATTTATTTGTATGCTACTACTACTTAACTTGGATACTGGCTCACAGTCAAGATAAGTTTATTGAACCAATGAAATGTACCTTAAAATGGACACACCCTCATCACGCTCTACCTCTCATCTTCCGGCTGAACAGATTTCCCTAACACCAATTTATTATGAAAATTGATGATCCTGTGTAATGGAAGCCTTTTCACGTTTACCAGGCTGGAGAAGCTCGGAACACATATGTCACAGGACTAACGCTAGGCAAGTGGGCATTTGCAGTCAGAGTCAATTGGGACCAATTTCTTGGAATGTGGCTTAACCTTCTCCTATATCATATCTCTTCCTATAGCTTTATCTTATATCTTCTCAAATAGCAAATGATTTCCATGCCTCGTAATTAAAAGAAACAAGTTCTAGTTCTAAATCTGCTACTAATTCTGTGATCTTGGCATGTCTCGTTGGGACATAGTACACTAATCTGCAAAATAAAGGAATTAACCAGCATATCTCCAAGGTTTATTTTCCAGGAAGTCTAACATGATACTCAGCTTTAACATGCATAGGTCAAGCCCATGGCCATATGAATATGATTAACTAATAGTTCTGGATCACTCTTATCTCTTTCTTCCCCACAGGATCACCTACTCAGGACAAAGAACTGAATGTGCTGGGTTGTTATTGAAGCCTTAGCTCAAAAGATTTATCCATGCACTTTCCTATTGCCTAAAGAGCTCCCTTCCTATACAGACTTAGCAGAACAGTTTGTAGTATTATAAATGAGGTCTGTAAATTCACAATGTGTACAATGTCAGTGAAGACACACTCAGGTCCGAAAGCTGCATTCTGAGGTCTGTTGACTTCTCCTGTCATCCAATTCAAGGATTGCCCTGGTGACTTCAGAAGATTTTCCACTTCTTGCCAGTAAGATTTTCTGCACTATGTGGTCTCTGCTCTGCTCCTGTGTAAGCCAAGGGCACGGCTTGCATACATTCTTTTAAAACTCTGTGAACATTTTTTCTCTTAAAAAAAGAAGCATCCAAGTGATACACTGAAAGTACATCTAATCGCTCAAAGCAAAGTAGCAGACCTCAGCTAAAATGAACATGAAACAAAACAGTATCCCAGGTCACTCAGTTTTTTACCTTTTAGGGTGGGGTCACTACCTCAGTGGTACAAAAATCACCTATTCCGTTTCAGACTTTAATATTTGGAAAAGAAATACCCGTCCCAGACAATCGTTGCTGAGCAGACTGCACTATGATTCCAAATGTAGACCAAAAATAAGTAAATTTTCAGTTAAAAAGAAGCAGCTAGCTTCCTCTCCTGAACACGTGTGTGCGTGCATGTGCACACACACCCCTCAGTATTCAGTACAAGCACAAGAAAAAAATGATTTTGGATTTTCCTTTTAAAAAGTGGAAAGATTGCTTGTTAATTCTACAGCTTTCAGAATTGAGGTGAATGTTTTTCCCAGCATGACTGTGTCCGTGTGTTCATCTGAGCAAGCGGAAATGTGAGTTACACTCTGGAAGACTGAAGGGTAACCTCTAACAGCACTGTGAGTTACTGGCTCAGTTCTGAAGTTGAAGGAAAAGCACCACTTCTTGGATGATTCAGTATTCTGTAAGTGAATCAGAAAACAAATTTCAAGGTGTGGACCAAGAGCAAAAAGTATGTCAGTTGGGTGTCTTATTCTAACGTATTTACTCTGCTTGGGATTAGAATGAATGATTTACTGGTCATTCCTCTTATTGACCATTCATCTAAAATAGGCCTTCTTACATTTTAATGTAAAAAATGAATCACCTAAAACTCCAGCTACATTGATGATTCTGAATCTGTAGGTCTGGGGTAGGAGCTCAAGATTCTGTCCTTCTAACAAGCTGCCAGGTAAATAAATAAAGGATATTTCCATACCACAGACCATAGGAAAGATTGCAAATAGACCAATCATCTCTCTAATTCCAGTGATGACTATTTTTTTTTTTGAGGCAGAGTCTTACTTTGTCACCCTGGGTAGAGTGCTATAGCATCATAGTTCACAGCAACCTCAAACTCTGGGGCTCAAGTGATCCTCTTGCCTCAGTCTCCCGAGTAGCTGGGACTATAGGTGCTTACTGCAAGTTCTGGCTGATTTTTCTATTTTTAGTGAAGATGGGGTTTGGGGGTCTCACTCTTGTTCAGCCTGGTCTCCAACTCTTGAGCCCAAGTGACCCACCCGCCTCGGCTTCCCAAAGTGCTAGAATTACAGGCGTCAGCCACTGCACCCAGTCTTGTTTTCTTTTTTATAGTGACAAGACGTAGAAAGGATTTGGTAGCTATAAAGCCTTTTTGTTTTCAGAAAACAGCCTCCAAATTAAGTATTTCTTTCATAATCACTTCCTATCCTCCTTTGGTTAAAATTATCAGAAGATTATTTGGGAGATAAATCATAGATCCCTGTGGTTATACAGTCAAAATACATAGCAAAAATATCAAGGATCAATGCATATTTAGAATCACAGATCCTCAGAACAGAGAAGGGATTCAGTGTTGATCTGATAAATTTCCAATTATCTCTCGTAGGGCTCCCAGAATGGAGAACACTTGACCAAATAGTCATTCTTATTGGAAGAGAGCTAAAATTACAGCCCAGTTTTTTGACACCTACCAAAAAAGTGCTTGGTTTACCCTGAGTTTTTGTTATCACTATTATTATTATTATTGAAAAGAAGAGCAAATAACAATTCAGTTTGTTATTTCATGTCTTTTGTGAACTATATTCAGTCAGCATGCCTTGAGATAGAGTCTTAATAAACATACCTATCTCCATTTTATACAGTGAGGAAACCAAGAGAGTAAAAGAATAAGCCAACAGCTTGCCTGAGAGCACACTCACCACACACAGACAAATGCACAAAGCTACCGGGAGGATTTTCTCAAATGATCCTCTGATCTGTTATTAAGTCCTGCTGTCTTCTCGTTGTATGTTTTATATAAACAAAATGTGACCCATAAAACAATGTGTTGTGTTTCTGTGTTATTTTTCCTTGTTTTCTTTCTTTCTCAGTTTGGCCAGTGTGCAAGAATTCCTCTTTTTCTCATAGGGTGTTATATTGTGTTTTTGCTTTCATCAAAACAATTAGCTACAGCTCAGAAAATATAATTCCACCAACATATCACAGAAAATTCTGTTTCCTGCCTTCTTTAATGAAGTCAGGCATCATGGGAAGTGGAAACACACGGGAGAACGAGTTGTAAAGTATAATTGCTTTCAAGAAGAAAGAACATCCCCTGTGAATCCATTTTGGATTAAATGCTATAGAGAATGTTTTCTTTTTTTATTTCCTAGCCCTTCTTAAGGATATTTTGTGCAATACCCAGCCTTAGCTATAAAGTTTGTCCTGCTTTCAGGGGTATTAATGGAGAAGATGGGCTAAGATCATGAATTAAGTTTTAACCTTTATCCCAAGAATGCTTTTCAAATGCCATTTTTGCTAATGTCTTCAGGATAAGTTAGTAATGCTACTTGTAGGTGGTTCCCTCTCCTACTGACACCCACCCACCTCCAAATTCTGCTCAAAGCTTCAACTTTTTGTTTGTTCCCTATACTCTGGCTCCATTGGCCTTCTCTGAATGTACCATTCTTTTTTTCTTCTTCTTTTTTTTTTTTTTTTTTTGAGACAGTCTCATTCCTTCACTCTCACCCTGGGTGGAGTGTCATGGTGTCAGAGCTCCCAACAACCTCAAACTACTGGGCTCAAGCAAGCCTCTTGCCTCAGCCTTCCCGGCAGGTGGGACTTCAGGCACCTGCTACAATGCCCAGCTAGTTTTTGTTTTTGTTTTGTTTTGTTTTCCATTTTTAGTAGGACTGGGGCTTACTCAGGCTGGTCTCCAACTCCTGAGCTCAGGCGATCCACCTGCCTCAGCCTCCCAGAGTGCTAGGATTACAGGCATGAGCCACTGCACCAGCCTGAATGTACCATTCTTATTCCTATGGTGAGAACTTTGCCTTCACTGCTGCTTCTGCTTAGAATGTGTTTTCACCTCATTTGTGCACAACTAGTTTATGCTGCTTCCTTAGAGAGGGTTCTCTAAGCCACCAGCCACCTAACGTCTCCCCCGTGACCTCATTCCCAGAGTTCTGCTTTCTTTCTCTTCAGCACACTCATTACTCCAGCACAATACTCCTGTGACTTTTGTTTTTTAGCATTCTTTCTCTCACAATACAAGCGTAAGCTCTGTGAGATCAGAAGCATTTTCAACTGGATTTGAACTTTAGATAGCACTCATTGTGCACGTTATAAATACTTGCTGTTGGACTGAATAAGTAAAATCAATCAATCAGAAGGTACACATTTAAATTGACAGACCACCTAATTTCCAGAAGTATAAAATGAACTTCAGAGAGGTAACCTAACATTTTCGATAAGGCTTTCAGAAGCCACAGCAGAAGAAAGATGCCATTTGCTGTTGCTTTCAGTAAATATCTGTTAGATGCCAGGCACTATACTAGATTCTTAGGAATCAAATTGTAAGAGAGACATTACTTCCCCCCCCACCCAGTGAACTAATAACTCCAGAGTCTCAGAGCCAAAGAAAACTGTATAACTATCTAAAACATAGAAAGATATGACATACAAGTGTGAAGGTGGTGTCGATTATGAAACATAAATCAGAGTTCCCTTGGTCTGTTACCCTGGAAAAACTTAAAAATATCACAATTGCAACTAAAATGAAAATGAACTCTCAGTGCCATCTCTTGGTGAAGCTTCCCATTACCATGGCCAAGTGGGCATCTTCCCACCCAGGGACCCACTACAATGATGATTGCCACAGAATGTATAAGGGTCAAGTGAAGAAAAAAAAAAAACCTATCTTGGGCAGCGCTTATGGCTCAAAGCAATAGGGCACCGACCCCATATGCCAGAGGTGGCAGAACCCAGCCCCGGTCAAAAACTGAAAAAAAAAACAAAAAACTATCTTGTAGATAAACAGCTTAAACTAGAACTTTATTATTTTGAAGATGATTGTCAAAGAGTTCCTGGGGAAAAGAAGATAAACCAAACTCTGTCAAAGAAAGTCTTATCATTAACAAGGTGCAGCAGGCTCTCAGTCAGCACTATGAAGCGGCAAATATCTAGGGACCCATCTATAAAAGTATTGTGCAATAGATAATGACATTCCAATGGATGCAACTTAATAATAACATAATTAGTGGAAGGAAAATCAAAAATATTTTATGCAAGCATTAAAATCTGCCAACTTAAACAAATCTTGCTCGTTGGCACCTAGCATAAGCAGAGGCTTAATCACAGCACAGTCTTGATTTTGGTCCCCCTAGGAAGCCACAAATACAACCTCTTAATTATTATCAATTACTCAGGGGGATAAATGAGGTTTGGCTGCAAATCTACCCCAAATCATATATTTATAACATATTTAGAGCCTGGTGGTTAATCTAGATTATTCCGGACAAATGTGCTTGGCTTTGCGGAGGTTATAAATGGAGGGAAAAAAGAACATTACAGTGTTCCAGCTACACGAGTCTCAAGAGAATTTCTTTTCCTTATTGAAGTGTTGAAAATGTTTCATCCACCCTATAAATCCAAGAGTCATTGGCCTTGGTTTAGGGAGCCACCAATCCAAAATAAACAAAAATGAAACAGTTCCTCCTCTCTGGCTGTGTCTGGATAGTACTAAATTGACTATCAGCTTCAAAAATAATCAGTCAATTATATGAACAAGTCAAGCTGTTCTTAGTCCTATAGACATAAGAAATGAAGATGGAGAAAATCTTTCTACTTTTCTGCCAGTGCTATTAGGTCAAGTGCACTATTTTTATAGAGTTCCTATCAATTTCAAAGTCCTAAATCATAACATCACAGCTCAACCAAGGATAGAATACTCAATTCTTTACATTAAAAGAAGTCCTCTCTATACCACGTAGTTTAAGCTTATAGCAAATTTTCTGTAAAGGACCAGTCAGTAAATGTTTCAGACTGTGCAGGCCATAAATGATCTCTGCCACATATCCTTCTGTTTGGTTTTCTCTTTTACAGATCTTGGAAAATGCAAAAACTATTTTCAGCCCACAAGCCATACAAAATCAGATCACAGGCCAGAGTTTGCCAACTCCTGATTTATAACCGACATCAGATATATTAGGTATGCTCAGTCCAAAAAAGATGGTGAAGGGAATGACTTTTTTTTTCTTTTCTTTTTGAACATTCTTTGATTCTTTTAAGAACAGGAATAATGTTTCTAAAATATATTATGCCAAAGTCTCTACTCTTCCCCCTTTATTGAAGTAGCATTGGCTGATATAAGAAATGAAGGCAAAAATCTCAAGTGACTACGCACAAGACAAGTGTACTTTTCACCCAACAGGAGGATGGGCAGGGCTTGTCCACTTCATACAGTTGTGTAGAGAGTCAAGCTGTCGGAAACCCAACCAGCATTAACACAGGTCTCTAGGGGGCATCATTAATGTTGACATCTGGCTAGTGGACAAAGAAAGCACACCCATGGCACTCTGGAACTGACATACAATTTTTTTTGCATTTCACTGGTTAGAACAAGTCATGGAACACATTTACATGCGTGTCCAATTTACAAGAGCAAGTGGAAAATATTGGTGGAGATGGAGTGTCCACTTTTCCAGGGAAAGCTCTGCACTATAGAAGGTGAGCAAAAGTCTTAGTGGAGCTAGTTCTCTGGACTCTCTGGAACTTCTAATTGTTTCCAGTTGCCCTAAGAGTCTCTCTGCTCATCAAATTATAACCAAAGCATTTGTAATTGCTTCCAGCACTAGACAGACAAACCAAGAATAAGGGCACTGTTTCTTAATTTTTGTTTTATCAAAGCAGACTTCCATAGATACATAATTAAACAATATTATTGAAAAAAGCCTTTGAATAAAAGTGTGTCCTGAAAACTCAGGAAGCTGGATTTTTATATAACACAAAGCAAAGAATCAATGTATAACTACAGAACAGTAAGGAATTTGGGATATGATCTAAATAAAATTCCTCCCCATAAATAAATAAATAAAAGTTCTTCCCAGCCTGTGACTTGGGGCATGGGGAAAGAATGTAGCAGCAGGAACGTAGAGAGGTTTTAGAAGGAACACTACAAGGGTTAGACACTGCTTCTGTGTTCAACTGACTCTGAACCCCCCGGTTTTTGGCTTACAGCAGGGAGATAGTCATAGCAGAGCTGAAAGAAAAATGTGGTATAACAAGACAAAGAGAATGACTGAGGTGGTTCTTATATTCCTCCATTGGCCAACTCTTCATGGCTTGTAGCAGATTCAGTAGATCCCACATATTCCAATCAGGGACACAGATAAAGGCTAAAACTCCACTGAAATATACCTACAGTTAGAATGTTCAGAGTCATGAAACACGTTCATCTATAGAAAATATTGAACAAACTCTAAGTCAAGTTTCATAGCCAACAGTGACCAGGAAGACTCCAGAAGCTCCACACTGACCAGAGACACCCATCCCCCCCATGATTAAGGGACATCGCTCTTTCTCAAACCCAATGGCACAAAGACAAAGAAAAAGGATAGATAAAAGTGAGTTAACAGAACCCAGAAATATTGCATTCTCTCTTAAAAACAAAGATGCTTCAAACCAAAAGAGTAGCTAAAATAGTATTTGGCTGAAGATTCAACTGGTTAGGACTGCATATACCAGCACTCCATAAAATAAGTGGTCTGTTTTGTGTAGCTTAAAGGAACTTGAGAACAAAATGGAATTGAGGTATAGAGAACTAAAAAGTTATATTTCTGTGCCCCTGAGTGGTAATGTGTAAATTTATACCTGATACACTATGTTTATTTTTGTTAAATTGTCTTGTTCCCCCTCAAGCTGAAGGCAGTATGTCAAAACACTTTTACCTATTACATTAAGGAGTACTTTAAGTGTCATCCCAGGATGTTATATAAAAAAAGAGATCTTCGTGGCAGTGTTATATGTCTGAAGTTGTTATAAACACAAGCTTCAGAGTCAGAAAACCTGTGTACAAATCATGACTGTACAATGTGCTGGCCACAAGGGCTTGGGCTGCTAACTTAAATGTTTAGCCTCAGTTTCCTTCTTTTATAAAACAGACATAACATGTACTTCACAAGGTTGCTGTTGGTCAAATAAGGATATAGATGAAGTACATTTAGCACCTGACAAATGCTTAAAAAATGATAGCTGGAGCCCATCTAGATTTTTCAGATAAGGAAATACTGAGTCATGGCTTTTTAGTGGTTCATTAAAAAATAACATCCAACATTAAAATAATTAATTATATGTTTCAAGTTGAAGCAGAGTATTCATTTTCGGAAGATAGGTCAGAGTCCTGTATCATAATTGTTTGTTTTATTTTCATTATCAGAACTATCTCTGGGGCAGGGAATCCAATTCATCATAACCAATAACTGGCAAAGAGAGGCAATTATAGTACCTATTAATATATCCCATGATATAGTGGGATTTCAAGTTTAAGGCCAAGATAAAGTTACAACACTGTACACGCGATGAAAGGATTGTTTTAAAAAGAACTTTTGTTGAAAATTTGAAAGTTGGCAATTGATTACACTAACTATGACCAAGATGAACATTCAAGGTCAAATTAGTCCTCAGCCCTTGGCAAGAACTGCAAGTTCTCACAGATAGACTTCTGACAGCAGTCGCAGCATGGAGCAGTAATTTTAATGCCCTACATGTTATCCAGCACCTTCTATGTGACAGCACAATGGTAAGCATTTCACCTTGCATAAGCTCCCTTTATAATTAAAATAACTGGAAAGGACGTCTCGTTACCATTTCCTTTTTAAGAAGAGGAGGGTCTTTGTGGTGGTCAACTTACATGGCTACTTAGAAGCCAGGATTTCATCCAGAATTTGGCCCAAAGCTGCTTGTGATTTCTTTTTTGTTCAGATCATGAGCTATTTGTCTGCACTTCCCAAGTGCACAGAATGATGACGATACCCTTTCTATTTCCTCCAAAGTCTTTGCTTGTCAAAACCATTCTATTTCTTCTTCGTCAGGCTCTCATTTGTTCTATTTTTACTAATATTCATTGTTGAATGAACAAAGATTAACCACAACTGTCTCTAAGCAAAGTATAACCACTCTTGTCCCTGGTGACCATCAAGTCCATCCTTCCCCCACAATTAACACGACCACAGTCACACAGCCTGGAAATGAGGAGCAGTAACCCTGCCTTCAAAGACCTCCTGCTTGACCATTCCCTCTTTGTTGCTATGGCCCCAGTAGGGCAGCAGGGATAACATGAGAAACTCACAGATCTCAGATCTGACTATTCTCCGCTCTGACTCCAGAGTTAGGCAATCTTTGACAAATCAATTTTTCCATATCTGTGTTTGCTCATCAGTAAGACAGGACCTAAAACACCTGCTCACTTAAGGGTTACGAAGTTGCAGTGTGGTAGTGTTTGAGAACTGCAATGGTATACAGGAATGAATTATCCCCAAATGCTATGTAAAATACCAAACCTGTTATGATAGGCTGGCCAGACTGAGATTGGTAAGGGGATGATGTTACTTCCCGATAAAGGATTTAATTACCCAATAAATGGCAAAATTAAAATAAGAGACTCTCAGGTTAGAATCTCTATATTATGTTAAAATTTACCCAGTTCTTGAGGGGCTCTTAAACAATATTTCCAGCCAGGTGGTGACTCATGTCTGTGGTCATGGCACTTTGGGAGGCTGAGGCAGGTGGAGTGCCTGAGCTCACAGGTGGAGACCAGCCTGAGCCAGAGCAAGACCACATCTCTTAAAAAAAAAAAAAAAACAGCCAGGCATTGTGGCAAGTGCCTGCAGTCCCAGCTATTTGGGAGTCTGAGGCAAGAGAATTGCTTAAGCCTAAGAGTTTGAGGTTGCTGTGAGCTGTGAGGCCATGGCACTCTCCTGAGAGGGGGTGACAAAGTGAGACTCCCTCTCAACAAACAAACAAAACAATATTACTTTCTTTGTTTTTAGATCCTGGACAATTTTCCATGGATCAAGTGCAAATAATGATGATAGTACTTTTTTTATTCCTTCAGAGACTATACTTTTCATTTCTCCCTGGATCCTCACAGTACCATTTTTATTCTTTTTTCCATTCATTCTCGTTGATGGATGATGAACTTCTGACCAAGATGAACTATAGACACCTCTTAGTAGCCAAAATAAGACCACCCTTCTCCACAGTGAATCAACTTGACACTCTAGAACATTTCATCTCAGCCTCTTTCAAGTGCCCCTTTCCTTTTAAGGATCTGTATCTATAACTCTAGGGTTGGGATGGAAAGAAACCAATAAAACCACAGCCACTTAAAACTGGAAGGAACCCGAGAGCTATCACCAGTATCAGCCTCTCCATTCACATTTAGTTGCCAGTGAATTTGTAGCATATACGAAGTTAGGGGTTTCATTACATTGACTCATTTAATTTTATATAATCCTCACAAAAATCCCATAAAATACTTTCATCCTCATTTTAGAGAAAATGAAAAGGAGACTGGCAGAAGTTATTTGCTTGTGAAATAGCAAGGCAGCAACAACACCGTGCCCATTACACCTTTCTCCTGGATCAGGAACTCATTTGTCTCAAATGTGGATCAATCACAGGACATGATTTATAAAATCCAAAGCATGTCGCCCAGATGAATGAGCCAGCAACAGGCTGAAAAATCAAATAGATACTAATACAAAATTCTAAATGTCAAGGGTACCATCCCCTGGAAGGAAAATGATAATTAAAAGGAAAAAAAAACAAACAATTAAAAAACCCCTCTTTTGTTGTAAATGATTTACATTATAATCATGCTTCATTTCTGACATTTCGATATTCTTTTAAAAGAGAATTTACCCAAAGTTGCATTGTGCTTGTTTCACTGGTGAGAAATAAGAGAAGAAAGACTAATAAATAATTTATGAACAAGACTGCTTCACTGATCAGATTTGGTGACGAAAACTTCTTTGAAGACCCATGAGGAACGTTCTTAACGGAAATTATTTGCACTGCTCTAGGGATGTCTTTTTTTTATCCCCTGCTATTAGTTTGATTTTGGCTTGACAGTCACCACTGTGCAGAAATGTAACAGCAAACACAATGAAAAGCCTTTCCACATGATTATTTTCGAAAGTAATAAGACATGTGTGACCTGGAAAATCAGCCCTTCCAATGTGTCAGGTAAGGAGGTGGATGATTATATTTTTAAAAGCCGCCTTTATCTCCTCTGAGTTGCACAGGAACTCTGAGACAAAATTTAAGGGTCTAGGATGGACTTTTGCTGCCACCTACTGGTCTATGTCAGAAGATTGACACATGCTTCTGAGTTTCCTCAAATGAAGATGAAAGAATTCAAAGTTGGGGGATGGGGGGAAATATTCTTTTTATCGGGTAGGAAAATCCCCATGGAGAGGAATTTCCACAGCCAGTCACAGAACCATATATACCTTATGCTAGAGAATGTTTAATAGTAACCCTCGCCTATAATCTAGGGATTCTACCACTGAAAAGTGACACCATTCTCCACTCATTTCTTCAATCACAGTCAAGTCCGAGTAAGTCTATATACATATTCGCTTTCTTAAGACTTAAAACTCAAGAGAAGTAGAATAGCTGGTTACTTCAGAACAAACTCTGAGCAGTTACTAGCTGCCTGGAAATTCAGGCAAGATCGTTAAACCTATTTAAATATTATTTTCCTTATACAGAAAATGGGAGACAATAACACTCGCTCTGTAGTTTATTAGTGTATTGTTCATCCACATGTTCAGTTTACACTTACTGAGAAGCTGGCATAAGAATTAAATGTTGTAATTTACATAAAGTTCCTTGCACATACCTGACACACATAAGTTCCCAGTGAAGGCCAGCTGCTGCCTCTTAACGTCACTGCTAACTTCCCTTCATGTCATTAAATAACAGCTAAGGATTCCAAATTTGTAATAATGAAGTGGGCAAACTACTCAGAATGACCTCACTGGACTATCAGCTTCCTTTGTCTCCCGCAAGGCCATGACAAGAAGCAAGGTTGGGAATGCCAAAAGAGAGAGACCAGCACACAGAGCTGTTCATTATGCATCAAGTTAGTCTAGATGAAAAATAGAACCTGTCTGATTCCAGTTCGGGTAATCCCACAATCCGAAATGTGGTGAAACGATGCAATAAGGCTTAGACGTTTGCAAGAATTAATGCAATTCTGTAGTATGTTAAGCGTGCAAGAATAAGCGTGTCTAAAAAATTCACATACCTTAATTTAAAGGTATTTTATTCCTAACATAGGCAAAACATAATTTGAGCCTTCAGGGATTTGTCATCAGTTTGCTTGAGGCAGGTCTTGCATCGATGGTGATGGCGTCTGGTGCATCGATGATGATGGATCAGGATAGTGCTTGCTACAGTTCAAGGTGGATGTGGCAATTTCTTGAAATAAGACAGTAGTAGCGTTTGCTGCACTGATTGATTCTTTCATGAAAGATTTCCTGGGAGCATGTGAAGCTGTTTGATAGCATTTTACCCACAGTAGAATGTCTTTCAAAATTGGAGTCAGTCCTCTCAAATTCTGCCATTGCCTTACAAACTAAATGTATGGAATATTCTAATTTTTTGTTGTCATTTCAACATAGTTGGCAGCATCTTCACCAGGAATAGATTCCATCTCACAAAACCAAATTGTCTGCGGATCCTCTGTTCAGGCAAGTCCTCCTCTGTTCAGATTTTGTCATGAGATTGCACATCAGGCTCCACTTGTGATTCTAATTCTCTTGCTATTTCCACCACATCTGCAGACTTCCTCCACTGAGGCCTTGAACCCCTCAAAGTCATCGATGAGGCTTGGAATCAACTTTTTCCAAACGTCTGTTAATATTGATAGTTTGACCTTTCCCATGAATAACAAACGTGCTTAATTGCATCTAGGATGGCTAATCTTTCCCAAAGGTTTCTATTTACTTGGTCCAGATTCATCAGAAGAGTAACTGTCTGTGGCAGCTATAGCTTTATGAAATTTTTTAAATATTTTTTTTAATAATAGACTTAAAGTTAAAAATTACTCCTTGCTCCTTAGCCTACAGAATAGATGTGATTAGCAAGAATAAAAAGCATTAATCTCTTCGTATATCTTTATTAGAGTTCTTGAGTGACTAGGCAGGTGCGTTACCAGTAAGTAGAAATATTTTGAAAGTAATCGTTTTTTCTCCCAAGCAGTGTGTCTCAACAGTGGGCATAAAATATTTAGTAAGCTATCCAGGCTTTATTGTTCTTTGGGGGAAAAAATTTTTTTACCCTTCTTTTAGCAATAGAATTCTTTTTAATGATATCATACTTGAAACCTAATATATAAAAGATAAAAGCAAGACTGAATTAGCTGAAGCAAGGGTAGAAGCCAGGACAGCCAAGATATACCCTGAGTAACTCCTGCTATGCTCTTTATTTTCACTAGTACAAATTCTCTGGGAATGTGCTTGGCTTAAGCAAATGGAACCAGAAACATCAATGGAGAAAGATGTAGAAGCTCTTATGCATAGGCAGGCATCTGACATTGTCAGGAATTAGTTCTTAGGCCCCCAGTGATGAAAATGACACTGGACAGGTGGCGCCCCAGCCAGCTCAGCTGCTGGAGGACCTGCTGCCTGTCTTGGCAGTGTTGTGGTGGCAGCTGGCAGAGAAACCAGCAGGCTGGAGCGTAGGCAAGCTAGGGGAGCTTCCCTCTCCCAACAGAGGCTCCAGTAGCCAAAGGAACCGGACACGAGCCAGGAAGATACTGGAGATTCCTCCAGTGCATCCCTGATTGGTCCATTTTCAAAACCTGCTCCTGACTGGTCTGTTTTCAGGACCCAAAAGCTCATTGGACAACTGCCCCTATATAAGCCACTGAGCAGAGAGCCCAAGTGCAGACCGCTGTAGACCTTAGAGAGGGAGAGAGAGCAGAAGAGCAAGAGCTGGAACACTTATATCCTGCTCTGCAAGGAGGTTTGGCTCTTTGTAAGAGCTGTAACACTTGTTATCCTGCCCTATAAAGAGGTTTGGCTCTTTGTAAGAGCTGTGACACTTGTCTAAATCCTATCTTATCCTGCTCTGCAAGGAGGTTTGGCTCTTTGTGAGAGCTGTAATACCTGTTGAATAAAACCTAACTTACTGTTGATCCTGTGGTCTGTTGATTCATTCATTGAATCATCAAGACCAAGAGCCTGGAAATCCAATATCAAAATTCCGGTATCAAAAAGACAAACACAAACTGCATTTGGAACCACAGGAGAAGCTACAGCGTTTGTTTCACTTTGTTTAGTTATTTGCTTTTCATCTAGTGGAACCTCAAATCATCAGAGGAGAATGAGATGTACAGAAAGTTATCAAACAGTGCAAAATGGCATAACAGAACCAAACAACCCAGTTCGGCGCCGGTTTTGTGGTAATTGGGACATATTTTTGCAAGTCTTGGCACTCATTGGTCATTATCCCATAAAACCTCAGCTATATGAATGTAAGTTGAACATGACAGCCAAAAAATAATAAATGTCTTAAGACAACAGACCAAGCTCCTAACCCATTGTCCTTCCTTATATTAATTAATGTCTTTTCAAGGTTAAGAAAATGATGCTTCTGCTCACTCTGAAGTTCTTCTTGTTGGTGATGGTGGTGCCCTCTAAAATATGTGGCTTTGATCTTAAGCCAGATGCATTGATATTGCTGCTCAAATATACTTACCAAAAGAAATATTTCTTCTCAATAAAATATCAGCAACTGGTAAAAAATTAGTTTCAGCACTCATAAAGTAGCTCCTCTTGAGTACATCAGTAAAACATTAAATGGTTTGTCATGTGAATTTTATTTCAGAGTTTGTAATGACCAAAAATAATTTTTTTACAATATCTGTGGAAGAGCAGTCCAACTTCATATGTGCATTTTTATCGTTTGTTCAATATAGGAACTACATGGAAGTTTTAGAATACATTCCAAGCTATATTTCTGTTTTCACTGAGGCATAATGTTTTAATTTCCACAACTGCTATAATTTTTTCCATTTCTAAATGCTGTAAGATATCTCTCGATCTTGGGGATGCTTCACTGAAAGTTTTTTAATTATTCTTCCTCTTTAGTATTATGCAACAGGTTGAAATAGTCTTTTTAAAAAATGTAGTTTTAGTTAGAAGATATTGAGTTTTTAAGAAAAAAATTTTTTTTCATCTGCCAGAATGTTTTTTACATAAATATGCAAATTTTCAAAAAAATTATTTTTGTCCAGTGACATCAGTCCAGCAGTTCTCTGTTTGCTATCTAAAAAAGGAAATAGTGGATGAAATAATCAGAGAACTCCTTATATAAGAAGATGAGTTAGAAGGATAAAAATTGAATGGTTGTCTGCATAAATATAGTTTTACAAAGAATAGACCATAAATATAAAGTCTAAAATCCCTTTAACATATCCAACATAAGTATATATGTATCAACCAGCTCTGGAGGAAAGTATTTATAGTGAGAATTCATCACTTATTTAGGCTTCTCAGCATACCCCTTTCTGTGTTTGGAGAACACCGTTTTATGAACTGTGGTGGACATCGAAGTCCCTCTTTAGACATGGAAATGTTAGCTGATTGTTTCCCCAGCATCTCTTTCTGCTAGGACTCAGAGATTGACCAGGGTTCTCCCAGTAGGATTCACCCAAGGTCAACTTTGACTCAGTAGTTAGTGAAGGAAAAGAAAGGGAATAAGGAGAAAGAACTTTCTCTCTGCATATAGCAGCAGAAATTGTGCTCAATGCAGGGTTGAATGTCTGGTCCAGAACTAGTGGTCATGCCAACTCTAGACTGTGATGTTTGGCAGAAGGTGCAGTAATTTGCACAGCAGGTGTGTTCCAAGGATGCTGTTAGGCCTTGTTCAGAAAGCTTATTCAGGTATATTTGTCTGCTCTCCTAGTTATCTGTGAGCTCTACAATAAACTTAAAATAAACCCCATTATTTTTAGACTCAGGTTCCCTTGCTTTTAGTGAAGAACTGTGAATTAATTCTTCAAGACCTTTGAACTATAAGTGTTACCATTTACTTATATGTTTTTCAGTCAGGATTTTTCAAATTCATTTAGTGTTATGTGGCCAACATCCCCTTAAACTTTAGAACTTAGTCTTCTTTTCTTTAAATACCCAACATTATTTAGGACAATGGCACCTACATGTTATGTATACTAAATCAAAATTGGTCCATTGATTGAATAATCAATCAAAGACAAAGAGAGGGAAATGATTCTCTGTTCTTTTTTGCCATCAACTCATGGGAATTTTTTTTCATGTAATGAATAAAAATAGAACAGAGGTAACTGCTTTAAAATAAGGCACACCCTAGTTTCTGCCTCATATCAAGCCCATATATGTAAAAAGCCAAACACAACACCAATCACCCTGTTAGCTCTAACACTGACACAATAACAAATGCAAGGCAAAAGGGATTTCATCATTTTGATTCAAGGCACGGAAAAGTTGGCTATGGTTGTCAGTCCTCCTCAGGGTTTTTAGACTAAAGCAAATGTTCAAAAAGAAACTAACATAGCAATTTCTGTACTGCACAGTGAATTCGAGGGGAACCTGCTGTTCATCTGGAAAGTCTATCTATCTTTGATTTTCATCACCAACGCTACGTTCTCTGAGGCACCAAATCTGAGAATTGGAGCACTTGCATTATGTCACCTCTGAGTCACTGGCAAGAACGTTCCAAAATCATGAGATAATCAATGACCAGAGCGTCCTGTAAAATAGGAAGAGTGGAAACTTCAGACTAAAACAGCTGAATAAAATTAAACTAAGCAAAAGGATGATTTTAATGATTTGCTTAAATGAAATAGTCCACCAAATCTTGACTCAAAATTAAAAAGTGCAAAAAGCACCAGTAGGAAATGATCAGCAAATATTTGTTGAATATATAAATAAATTAAATTTCAAAATATTTTATTAAATATTTTGTAATATGTAATGGTAAGAGCTAAGTATAGCTGGCTCTTCCACACCCTTTCTTTGAAACTCCATCAGCCATCTTATTCCTTTCCAACTGCCATTCACACTCTTTCTCTCCTTTTCCCATCCTCAAATATTTATGAGCATGATACGTTACAGTCTGTGCACAAATCAAAATAAAAAAATTTATTACCCACTGACTTTGAAATAGGTTGCAACTCCTAAAAGGAAGATTCTCCAACACTGTTTCACAAATAGTTATCCTAGCATGGTTCCACCTTTCAAAGAATGGTTTGCAAATGTCTCTCCTCTGCTGAACTTTTGTGTTTTTTTTTTGGGGGGGGGTTGTTTGTTTGTTTGTTTTTCTATTAAATCATAGCTGTGTGCATTAATACGGTCATGGGGTACAGTGTGCTGTTTTTATATACAATTTGAAATATTTTCATCAAACTGGTTAACATAACCTTCATGTCATTTTCTTAGTTATTGTATTAAGACATTTATATTCGACATTTAGAAAAATTTACATGTACCCTTATAAGATGATAAGGCGTGATCATAGGCATGATCCCACCAATCACCCTTCCTCCACCCATCCTCCCTGGGAGGACAACTAGGGGATGGGAGTTGTGAAGGTTCTGCTCTATGAACTAAACAGGGTTACAGAAAAGAAAGGAAACTCCATCTCTTGCACACAGTCCAACACTGATAAATGTTGTATTTTATTTTCCAAAGCATTATCTTTTAAGAAAGTAACCAAACAAGTAAAAATTGGATATCTCAGCATAATAATACTTTATTTCCACCTGCCACTAATACCTATGCTGACAAATTGGTATAAATATTTGAGATGTTAAGAAAAAAAAAATTGAAATCCTTGTGCTGAAACCAGTGAATACATTTTTGAAGAGATAAAATGGAGTTTGTCTTATTATATGAAGAGACACTACCATATAGCGATGAGGGTTTCTCTGTCTCTGTGATTCTGTACTTCTTTGGGGCAAATGGAATAGGTAAGAATGGGAATAAGCCTAAAGTTCAAAAAAGACATTAGGCACTGATGTCTTTATCCTCTCCCTGGGGCAAGGTTTTTCCAAATTACTCATTTAGACACCTCTCTAAGTTAAATATCTTGAAGATAGATCTAATTTTTATTTAGTCTAGCCAGATAAATGGTTATTAAATGATTAAATGATTATCATATTAAGTGATTATAAGGAATAACATCCTTAATCTTTTTAAAAATCACTCTTTAAATAATTACCTTTTTAGTGTTTTTAAGTTGGTTAATAGTAATAGCAAATCCCCAGAATAGTAGGAACAGAAATTAAGCATATTTTACGCAGATGACAGGGGATAGATTCCTTTTAGCGTCATTTTTTTGAAGCCAAGATGCTGGATTCATGCTTTGGCTCCCTAGGGAAGCTCTCTTATTTGCAGAATTACAATTCCATTATCTGAGAAGGAGCACTTGGTAAATGAAAGGCTTTCAGCTCAGAAGGACCTGAGTTCCAATCCTGACTCTTGGGTAACGTAACCACTCTATGCCTCAAGTTATCTGATAAGTGGAGAAAATGATTGATATTATTGTACTTATCTTAAATTTTGTTTTAAGAAATAGGATAAGGCCCCAAAAAGCTGAAAACTGGCATATAGTAAGCACTCGATAAATATTAGCTATTACTAGTATTATTATTATGTCTCCAAAACTCATGGCATATTGTCCCAGGATCTGTGGTTATTTTGCTGTTGCTTTGAAATCTGAGTCATGTGAGACTTGACTCCAATGCAGCTATATTTCCTAAATTAAACCTCTTATGTAATTAGCATCTCCTGACTTGTGTGTCTGGGGGTTTTTTCCCCTATAATTATCTTTTCTTTCTCCTCTTAAACAGCATTACCGCCCATGTCATTTTTTAAATTACAGCTTTCATAGCCTTAGCTTATACAATTGTTCAAATGGCCATCTTTTTTTTTTTTTACTTTAATTGCAATACAAAAAAAAAAAATCCTCAAGGAGGGCAACTCTGTTCTTCCAATCATTTACGAAGGTGCATCTCAAAAGGGGAAAAGAGCCAGACTATTATTGGCTTTGTCCCAACAGTGACATGTCCCCATTCTCTTCCTTACCCTCAGCTACCTCCTCAATTATCCGTAATTAGAGCTATGGGACAGGTGAAATGTATTAATTCTGAAGTCATTCTGGCCTTTGAATTAAATGAAGATAACTAGATACGATGTCGTCTGTCTCCAACTCACCCATTCTCTAAGCCCATGGACCCTTAGGCCCACCAGGTTATCCACCAGACTTAGCAATTTGGGTTATAGGCTATGAGATGCTGAAAAACCTGAAAACGAATGTAGCTGACTTTCCTATAAGTCTATGAGTTCCTGCCAGGTTCATAGGAGGTGGAGAATAAAAGAAAAGAGGAAAGGGCAAGACAAGGAGAAACTTTCTTCATGCCGGAAATTTGAGTTTATGATTAATCACGGGAACGAACATAGTAAGCACAAAAAAAGTTCCTTACTATTTGTTATTTTATCTCTGGCATCGCCTTTTCTCTTCTCTGCTTCAATCCAACTTTACAAAAATAAAATCTTAATGCTGAAATTTACCCAGAAAATGTATTTCACTTCAAATGAAAATCAGTGAGACTGCGGGTTCTTTCATCAATTGTATAGCTACCCCACTGGGTAACAAGTTTAATGGATGACACAGGGCTGTGTTAGCAGATAGATTACCCTAAAACATTACCATCATGGCGTGCAAATTAACATAACTTTCGCAAGCTGTGGAATTCATGATGAGTCAGAAAGTTCGCTGACTCTGTGTTTTCTTAAAATGGCCTTAAAAGAAGACTCTACATACAGTTAGCTCTTTCCTGGTCTGTGGGGGGTTAGGCTTTATCAGTCAGAAGCTGTTGTTTTCTCTTGCAATAAATAAAGAAGTTAAATGAAGCTATTTTCTCAACCTCTTAAACCGGGAGGGACCATCAACTCTGAAGATATCAACCAGCATGAATGTCAACCTCTCCTTCCAGGTACTGCTATGCAGAAATTATTGCAGGCTGTAGTCTGCTTGAAATTAAGAAACGTTAAGTATTTCAGTTATATGAAGTTCAAATATTTTTATCAAATTTTACTGAGCACTTTAGTGTATTGTCTGAAACTGAGTGATCATGTTTAGAGTAACTGTTTCATTAATGGATCCATAAAACATTGAGAAAGTTACTATTATTTTCCCCATTTCTTTTTTCATTTGAGGTATCTGAGCCTTGGGAGATACGTCCTAAAATGCAGTGTGTCCCTCAAAATAAATGAGGAAAACAAATCAGATCTGATTCCAAAGCCCTTTGCTTAATCACCAAGTTTGGCTTGTTGTCATTTTAGAGGGAGCATCAATAAAAAGCATGCACAAATATTTCTAAGGTGCAGACTCTAAAAAGAGAATTAATGGGAAGGAAAAAGAACAATGGAGATGTGATGAAATAAAATCAGACCAGAATGATGGCTATTTATATCAACTGGCCCCATCTTTTCCTGTGTGAAAAATAGCCACGCTGAGACCAGAATAAAGGACGCTTTGTTTCCACACGCAGAGGACAAAGCATCTCGCATCTGAGGCTGGGTGTTGTAGCTGCCACTCTTTTCCTGTTTCCCTGCTTGAGGGTCCAATTAAAATAGAAAAAGGCTGGAGTTTGTGTTTATCCGTTACCCATAGCTATGTATTATTCACTTTGATTTCTCTAGGCATCAAGACAGTTGGGCTTGTAGGAGGGAAGAGGCAAAGAGAGCAGTGACTGCCATCTGCTCAGATCATAAAGGGCAGCCTGTCAGCAGAGTGCTTAATAAAGCTATTCCTTCGCAAGAATGCTTATCAACTGCAGGGGTGAAAGGCCACTGAACCCTGCTCGGAGTCAGCATGGCCAGAGCTCAGTGAAGTTTCTTTAACATACTTCCCTCTCTGCCGATATCAGCCTTGCAGCTGCCTGTGTTTTCTATAAAACACCAAACACCCCTGTTACTAAACACAATAACTCCACTAAACAACTAGAGATATTGGCATATATAAGGGCTAACTAAATATCTCAATGAGTCAGCATGTGTATCATTCCAATGCCTATGAAATGCTAGTCAAATGGAAGGTGGTATTAAAATATAGATTACTTTCATGTATTATATAATGACATCTCAACAACTCCGGGAGGTTGGTTATATTGACAGTTTTTAGTTATTAACATAGTACTCTAAATATTTTTTCGAATGTCTCTGGACTACAAAGTAGTACAGCCGCAACTCAAATGGGGGTCTTTTCGTAACAACTTCTCCACTGTATCAGAACTGTCAGAACTACTATCAGATATCCCTGTTTGTGTTAACAGGGATATCTTTGAACACAATTATGCTCGACATAGTTTATATCAGTAATATTAAACCAATCTCAGAAACATATTTCCTGGTATTGGTTGATTGATTAAATAAGATCAACAACAACTTCTAGTCTTCCAGAATCTTTACCAGGCTGCTATTTTTAATTTCCCCATGAATGCTTATAAATGCCCATATATTATACTCACAGTCACTTTTTTTTTTAATGTCATTTTTTTTTCATACCACCAAGCCAGGAATATCTTTACGTCTGCCTGGAACAAATTAATTCAATTCCCCCATTCTTTCAAAATCTGAAGAAATTCTAATGAAAAATAATATCCCAAAGTGGAAGAATATATTCAATTTCCTTGAAAGGCATCGCCTGACTTTCTTTAGCCATGCTTGAGTATCTTTGAATCTGTTGGTTTATAGACCTGTGCTAATCTCATTGAATTAAAAACTGTCTAGAGTCCATGTACTTTATTAAAGCCAAGCCCTTTGTGTCTACCTTTTCTGACCAGGTGAGAACTGACACTTTTGAAACTGGACTAACCGGAACGTCTGAGCCAGAACTACCTTTCTTTCCAAATTACTCACATGTGTCCCAAACCGTCGGCGAGCTGGCGCTGAGCAGCTCTTGGATTTCCTTGCCTACTCAGTCCCTCCACGCCAAACAATTGACTTATGGGCAATGCGGTGTGAAACTTGCTTTTCCAATCGGAGCTCTCTTTTCAATTCTAACCACGGTCAGTGGTGACTGAATGTCATCACCTATAGATTGATTTCTGATCCCAAAATGCCACAGAACATTCATCTCAGAATGGTTCCAAGGAGGTGACCATCAGCATCTCAAAAACCACTACCAGCAGCATGTTTCATCAATCAATATATATAATATTTTCTTTAAAAATCTGAAACAAATCCAAGTTCTCCCAAACCCAAAGCCAAGTCCAGATGCATGGAAAATGTTAGTGATTTTTCCCCTCCATAATTGGCTCTGTTCTATACATACTTTGCCAAGATTTTGGATTTGGGGTAATGTACATAATGGTTTTATTTGGTAGCATCCAAAAATCCAGGTGAACGTAAGGGAGCTATGTTTCTTTTTTCCTTTTTGTTCATAAATTTGTTCAAATCCAAATGATTCTGGGTGTGATTTGGTGGGAACAACAACAACAAAACGTTCGAATAACCACAAGCACTCAGCATTCATGAAAATCAATCAACTGCTATGAAAAAGGCAACTTAATGAGAAAACTGGGAAATATGAACTGGACCAAAGAGCGTCCTCCTTTAGAACCAAAGCTACTGGCCAAATAGCAAATCTATAAACCAAAGTAAGATCTAAGCATGCAATCAGGGGCAGTAGCTGAAAAGGAAAATTTACTCTTTACATATTCATTGTGAAGAAAAGGCTGTTCTAATGTTGACACTTATGATTTATAATAAAATTGTTAGAATACTTACAAAGAAGGAATTTTCAGTATGGTATCAAATTTATGACATTCTCAATTCATCAGGAAAAATGACAAAAGAAGGGAATCATAAAAATTTACACGTAGATTGAGTATTTTATTTTATCTTAAACACATGTGCATTTACTCAGCTATCTTTTGTTGGAGGTGGAGCCCTTTTTTGGAGAATGTCTCCAATGATCAGTTTTAACTTACCTGTTCTGCATACAACCATGTGGACTGCATCATCCAAGATTTCCATCATTGACAATCTCAATGCAAGATTCTTCCAGATATTTTTCTCTAGTCTTTTAAAAACTCTCACCAATACTTAATTTGGTTTCAGTTTTTAAATACAATTTGCCTTTGTCAAGTATTTAAAAACCTTTTACTATAGACAAATTTTTTCTCTAATACATAATTCACTGGCCTACGTAACATTAAATATATTACATAATTAGAATGACGGGCATAAATAAGTATAAAACTCAACCAGTGGGAACAAATGGTGTGTTTAGCATTCGATAATATTCAGTATACTTGGGGCATCAATCAAATGCTCATCTCTGTTGTCTATAGATAGCCATAGTAATGCTTCAATAACACATAATAAGATTGTCATATAACAAAAAATACTTATATTTCATGAGTAAGTATTCACTAATTCACAAGTTTCTGGATCCCTTGGGGTTCACCTGAACCGGATCCAGGCTGCAGGCAAAGATAAGACATGTTTTGTGTATCTCACTCTGGATCCCAGACTGAAAGGGCAATGGCTACCTGGGACCTATTCTTCTCATGATGACAGGAGGCAAGCGGGTCAAGTTAAATCATGGATATACATTCCAAACCCCTTCTTAAGTCACATACACTAGCAATCCCATCTCAGTCTGGATCCCAGACTGAAAGGGCAATGGCTACCTAGGACCTATTCTTCTCATGATGACAAGAGGCAAGAGGGTCAAGTTAAATCATGGATATACATTCCAAACCCCTTCTTAAGTCATATACACTAGCAATCCCATTGGCCAAAGTAAATCATATGGCCAAGTCTGAAGTCATGGGGAAGGGAAGTACACTCCATCCATCATGAGGCCATGTCAAGAGTATGGCTGCAGAAGAGAATAACTGAGGTCAATAACTTTATCTACTATAATGTTTCATAGCATGAACAAGCAAAGTGTTTAATACAGAGAATCTATTAAGAGGAAGTCAAGAGATATTTGATTATACTTAGGTCCAAATGAAGTATTGAATACAATGAATTCCACATTTATTTCTTGTTCATTCACTAATCCACTCAATCAACAAAAATATGTGGTGTTTCTCTTATATCCCAGGTACTCTGGAGATACGAACTGGGGGAGGAAATAAGTAAATAATTTCCTTTGCCCTGACTATCTGATGAATTATCTATGCTGGAAGATGAAGAGTTGTTCGTGCTAAAGAGTAAAACAGAAAAAATTTGATTTTTTGACTTTGAATGCCTTCATTAAGACAATAAATTTACCCTTCTATGGGTCTAAATGAACTAATGATAAAATCAGCTTATACACTTTGATTATTCTTAGTAGCAAATAAGTACACATTGCCATGACCTTCATCCCTTCAGAGGGTCACACGAGATCTATTCAGTGTGAGAGAGCAAAGAAAGACAATGTATTCCTTTTAACGAAGACACTCCAAAGTGCATTTTAGAAGTACTTGAACAATGAAATAAATGAACTGGTAGGCATTTAACAAAAGAGAGAATCTTTGACTTAAGGGAATTACTGTCCTTCCAAAGATACTTATGTTTCTCTCACATACAAATGTTAAGTATATTTATGGAGGTTCCTTAGGGTAGAAGAGAGAAAATACTTCATCATTTATGATTCATCCATTCAATTCTTGAAAGTAGAGTAAGAACTTAGACACTGAAGTAAGAGACAGACTGTGAAATCCTAGTCTAGTGCTTAACTGCTGCTAACCAGTTGTGTCTCTTATGGCAAATCTCCTAACATACCTAGGTGTTGCCTTCCCTAAAAACCATCCCTAATTGTCCCTCTTTTTCCAAAGCTCAAAGAGATGGGACATTCTAAGATTCCTTTATATCTTAATTTTATCTCTATTATTTGCCTATGAAATTTTTTAATTATTATATATATATTTGCTTTATACTGCTAACTTCCTTGAAATGAGAACCAATATCTTAGGCTATTGGTACACTAAATCTAGAAAAGAAAACAAGATGTACTGATGATTGTTTTAAAACATTCACAATGCTACTGTAGGCTCCTCTGAAAATGTTTGAAAATCTTGTAAATGCATTATGGTGGAGGAAATCTCAACATTTTTCTGAGAACAGATCTCACTATCCACCCCCTAAAGTGTAATAATTGCTATAATAGGACCCAAGTCTAAATTCAATAAATCACTTTGATACTTTATTCTTCAACATTGTACTTAAATTCTGGCTTGGTTATATGACTTTGCAAATAAAACTGAGGCTTTTAATTTGTCATCTGCTTGTGGGCAATTAATAAAAATGCACAAGATGAAAATCTTGGTATTTCATAGATTTGCAATAATGCTTTCCTAAAACAATAGCCTTTTTACTCAGCTATTGGCAAGACCCAGAAGATATGCTTGAATATTAACTTTAGAAGAGAATGGAGGTTTCATCTAATCTAGTTAAAGAATGTTTACATCCTGAAAGATAGAGTAACTTTCACAAGGTACCATGAGTCTCCTAAACGCTAGGCCTGGGACTTGTAGCAAGTCTAATATGATGGGGGAGCATTATTTAATATCTTTCTTTCTTACATGCTGCACACATCACCCACTTTTCTTTGCCACCATGACAACTCTTCATAAGCATTCATCACTCCAGAACTCTTTTATTTATGAAGAGCTATGTGATGGTGGGCACAACATTTGACCTCTTAGTATCAATTCTAATAAGGGACTAGAAGACTTGTAAGATCACTTCTACATTACTCTAGGCAATAGAGGGATTAGACTAGGATTTAGAAATACTTGTTATGTAAGTATTTGAAATACAGTAGAACCTCCATAATTCACCACCTCCCTACATTGACCACCTCTTTAGTTGACCTAATTTTCATAGACTAGACATGCACCAGATCTACCTATCAGTACTATAGGCCTAGTTTCTTATGTTGACCAATTCCATATATGGACCAGTTTATTACAGTCCCTTGAGTGGTCAACTTATAGACATACATACATACATATTTGGAGAGACCATAAGATCAAAATAACATGTTGAATATAACGTTGAAAATATGTGTATATATATATATATATATATATATGTTAGATGACTTGAGATCTTGATCTTAGACATTGCCAGAGAGACTTTTTCCCCATCATAGTAGTTTTTTATTGTGATGCTGGAGTCTTAGGAATGGGTAGACACTCCTGTTGCACTCAAACATGATTGGGTCTGTCATTAAAGTATAACAAATGGACTACCAAATGCTGAGAGTTCTTTTTTATTTATTTATTTATTTATTGAGACAAAGTCTCACTATGTCACCCTCAGTAGAGTGCTATGGCATCACAGCTCACAGCAACCTCAAACTCTTGGGCTTAAGTGATTCTCTGGCCTCAGCCTCTGGAGTCGCTAGGACTACAGGCACCTGCCATGCTACTCGGCTATTTTTTGGTTGCAGTTGTCGTTGTTTAGCAGGTCCAGGCCAGGCTCAAACCTACCAGCTTTGGTGTATGTGGCCAGTGCCCTTCTCACTGAGCTATGGGCGCCAAGCCAATGCTGAATGCTTTTGTAAACAAAGAAAGATGATTTAAATTATGCCAGAGATTTGAGCATCAAAGAGAGAGAGAAGAATGAATATTACATACATATGTCCGTATGTGTACATATACATATATATGTCTATATATATACATATATGTATACATATAACCATATATACATATGTCTATATATATATATATATATATATACATGTACATTAATCTTGGGTAAAATATTAGCCAAAGATAATTATAAAGGCCACAAAATAATATTTTGCCATCTAAATTTTTCTAAAGGCATTCCTGTCCTTTGTTGTTAAATCATTTTCAAAACTCATATTGATGTAGTTTTATTTTTATTATAATACTGATTTGGAGGGAATTTGTAGTGAAACATGCAAGTCGTATAAGTGGTAAGGATGCACTATTGTGGTTTTGTTCTGGCAATGGAATAAAAGTTTTATAAGTGAGTACCTTTAATCTAGTATTAGGAATTTATCCCAAAGAAAAAGATTCATATAAAAGAACATTCAGCACAGCATTGTACAAAACTGAAAATAATCTAAATGTCTAACAGCAGTGGTGATAATTTAGAAGAGTTACAACAACCATCAACCTTCTGAGACCCTGAGCAATAGTAGTCCTACCGTATTCTCTGCTTCATCCTACCATCTGGACCAAAAAAAATGTTAGAAGTGGAAGGGCCCTTTCTCATCTTCCCCAGACTCCTCATTTGATAAATAGATTGATTATCCACACCTATCACACCCTTTATAGACACCCTAGTTTCTTTTGCATACCAAACAGGAGTGCTAGCTCTCAGTCTTCCTGGTCCAGCCCAATACTAACCATGTTTTACCCTTTTTCTATCACAGTTTTATTATTCTGCAAAGTACCTACTTTCTACTGGCAACACTTCTCTTACAGGCCAGTTCCCAGAAGAAAATGCATCACCCAAATGTGCCAAAAGTTAGCTACTTTTTTGGTTGCTGACATGTACAAAGGCAAGGTCATGTTGCACCGGTCCACTCAGACTGCCTTCTACAGCCCTTTGAAATACCTGGTAAATGTGGATTAAGTCTGTGATTTGTTTTTTTAAAAATCCCTGTCTTTTTTTCCTAAAACAAAGTGGAAAACTTTTCTTAACAGTTTTCTATCTTGCTTTTGCCCTTGGTGTAAGACTAAACATGCCTTTGAGTAAATGACAGAAAATGCTGCCCACCTCGTGAAGAACTATTTCACACTTCAACTTCTGAGCAATCACATTTTCTAAGACATTGTCGCATAGAGAATTAAAGCAAATATTTTGTATGGCACTCAAAGACTTTTGCAAAGTCCACTAATCATTCCAGGTAATGGGAAAATAATGGAAGACGCTCTGGAACTGAGCCATTAAAAGCTATCTTTGGAGGCTAACATGTACAAATGGGTTGGCTAGGTTCTGCTGCTCTTAAGGTACGGTAATGTAGATGATTGTTTAAATCTTTTTAACTGCATCAGTATTTAAACTGCATTTGTGTGTCTGAAGACCAGAGGCCCTGTTACAAATCTCTTGGAAACCTACTGCTAATTTATTAAGTAAGATGTAATAGCTTTAGTGACAGTGAGAATTCACAGCACATGTGAGTTTGAGAACATACCAGAAAGTTCACCGGAAGCCCAGAGCAACCTGCAATTGACTATGCTCACTGTGGAAGACATAAAGAGCTTATCTTCCCCTGAAGAAACTGATTCTGCTTCCTTAAGGAGATCGATGACCTAGCCAACTTATTTGTCTGAGAGCTCCCTGCATAAATCTGTTCTTCTTCCAACTGCTTTGAAAGCAGATTAAGCCCTCTGGGTTTTAAAAAGTCTATAGCATCACCTGAAAACAATTGATATAAGCCCATCTCCCAAAAGTCCTTATGACTACCCTGTTTGGTTCCCCCCAAAGCATCACAGTTCATATGGAAAGGTGTTCCATAACCCCTCATTGCTTATTACTTCTTCTCGGTATTAAAATATAATTATACAGGGTGTCCATAAAGTTCGTGTGCAGTTTAAAATAATTGTCTACATATATTAAAAACAAAGTATAATATATTAGCATCTAAAAGAGATGATTTTTTGGCCATGGTAGCTTATTTGAAATGCATTCCATAATTAACAACTTTGAAAGCAAAGAGGTAAATTTTGTCACATGTATTATTAAAGCAGAGTGAAGTCCCCCAGGACCAAATTAGGCACTTGATTAAAAATGTCCATGTTAAAAGAAACAAGTAGATAGGGAGTTGTGCTCTCAGCAATCCCAAATTAGCACACTGATTGAAGTGCCTGTTCGAGCTATGTGGAAAGACAGACCTTGCGACTGCTTGGTAAGTGAGGACTCAAGTGTCCCAACTTGACCACAGGTCAGCCAGAATCAGTTTTAACTGAGTCATCTGATAGTAGAGGAGATAAGGGATTGGGATCAGAGACCCAATGAGCAAATAACCATGGCCTAGTGACCAAAGTAATAAGCGGGAATTCATAAACCTGGATTCATGCATTCTTCAACATTCCAATTTTATCTTCAAGTACCGTGATCTGTACTAGATTTTAGTCTTCTGCTTTTTTTTGCTCTGTCACCTAATCTTGACCAAGATTCCTACTCCCTCCCTACTTCTATTCCCACTTGTGTAAATGGAGGGGATGGGATGAAATGATTACTAAAGGGGATGCTTACATAATTTTAGGAAAAGAATGGAAGTTAAAATTGTATCTAAATTTTATTTTATTTAGGGATATTTTCCTTTAACGACATTCGAATTGATTTTGTAAAGACCTTTCAAACTCTAATCCCCTCCCAAATGTATATAATTTTTTGGAATTATCTCTAAGAAGTGCTGCACAATAGAAAGCCAAACTGCATCAAGACAGACAGGACTGTCACTATGGAGGAGAAAGAATCCTAAACTGATGGCTAAGAGAGATGAGGCCTACAAAACACCCTTTTAATTTGTTAGTGATTGGGGTAGGGGAGAGGGAATTTAATGAATTTGACAAAGTAGCTCACTGGCACTCTGCCTGGTCTCAGCTCTGTGCATCCCACATCCAGAGAGAGTTCTTTGTGGAAACAGGCCTGATTCTGTGGAATTATTTTGCCCTTTCTGGCTCTCTCATGAGGCAGTGTGTTTAGTAGACAGAGAAGTTCTTCCCCTAATGAATGCAGCTACCAAGCTTACACATAATCTAAAATTCAATTAATTCTTTTCAAAGCCAAAAAAGAAAACACGCTAATGTAGCAATCCCACAGACTCTGCCTTAATGATCCTGCCAATCGTGGCCAACTTAAAACTGTTGTGGGAATCATAATTTGGAATTTCCTGCTCCATTTAAATTCTCTGGGGCCAAATTACCATAAAGATCTTTCTTATATTGAAATTCCATCTTTCCAGAAGGTAAAGAACAACCTGCCTTGATATACAAAATAAATCAAATTGAAGAGAGGAATGAGAAGGTGACCTTGGAAATGTCATTTCACCCTTCTGAATCTCGTCAATGAAATGAAAGTTTTTGGATGTCCTAGTCCCTTGCCAGCACTAACATCATAGGATTCTGCTGCACAGGTGCTACCCAGTAATTGAGGGTTATACATAAATCACACAGGAGTAAGGAGGAACACTGGACCACTAAGGGAAGGCAGTTAGAAGCCTACATCTCACATCCCTTTCAAAATGTCAGTTAACAGGCTTTTTTCCTTGGCGTATTGCCCTTTTAGCTGTCAACACCTTATGCTGCTTCTTCCACAGGATTTTTTAAATGAATAAAACAAAAAAAATGTTTTTAAATGATCTAAACTCTAAAGGATGGCTTAAAACGAAGAAGGTAAAAATTGCTGGTGAATACAAGGTCAGGATGACCATTTACCTAAGAACATAGTTTCCATGTCATTTTGCAGGATACTCTAGCCATTCTTTCCCCCAAAGTTCTTATTTCAAGATATGGCACATTTCAGGCTCTATCCAAACATGACAACCTGCGTTTTTAAGCCTCTTTAATTAGTGAGTAAAGCCCTCTAATAAAACATAAGGTTTGGGTGACACAGAATGCACAAATAAAAACCTTCCTCAATGACAAGGAATAAGGGCTAGTGTGTTTTTCTTCTCTTTATTAGATGTATTTTAATTGGTATATTTTCCCCTCGTCCTTGAAAACAACTTTTGCCCATGTAATTAAAATCTAGCTACAACATTAAAGAAGAAGAAAAAGCAGAAAAAAATGAGGAAAAGTAGGAAGATGACAGAAAGAAGGAAAGGATACAGAATGTAAGAGTTAGTACGAGATTGTGAGAGTGAAGAACAGGGAGAAATCCAGAAACCTAGTTTTGCACTAATTAGCTTTGTGCTTGACCTGGAATAAGTCAGCAGATTTCTCTGATCTGACATCTTTCATCTGTAGGATGAATTGGCTGGAATATCAGTGACTGTTAATGGTGCTTACCAGCTCTTCCAACTTAAGCACACCACGACTCAAGTAACTAGAAAATAGTTACAATTTTAACACCCAAATGTAAATGTGGAATAATTTGAAGTCCTGATTTGTAATATTTTGAAGATCAAGAAAAATTGTGGTGGGTGTGTGTGTATGCAGAGTGGGGGAAGTGAGTGACTGCTTGCTTGTTTTTAATCTGTCAGTTCAAGGGGACACATTTTAGCCTTAGCATCCTCCTAAATTCTGAATTCACAATTTGTCAGAAAATCATCATAGTTGTCTTATTCCTTCCTCTAGGGGCACAGAAACAATTATTCAAATGTTTTCCACTTATACTCAACCAAAAGCAGCTCTGGAAGACTTGAGGGAGTTAGTGTACAGCTTCCGCCCCGTGATCCTAGATGGAGAGGTGATAGGAGTCATTGAAATGTAGATAGCAGGGAGAGAACCGTTACAAGCCACTTGAGATGAAAAGAATTATATTAGTGCCAATGAGTATTATTCCATAAAAATTCCCTTTGTAAGTGATGAGAAGGAGCTTAAATCTTCAAATAAAACATTTAATTCACACCTGACAGCAATTTTCAGAGTATGGAACACATAACATTAGTAATTCCATCCTCTGCCCAGGGAAAAACTGTGCAGCAGGATAGAGTGACAATAAAATAAATGTCTATGGTTCTTGAAAAAGAAAAACTCTGAAGAGAAAAGCCTCTGGCAAAAAAAGAGTAAGCCCATGTGCTGACCTGAATTTCTCTAAGTTTCTAGTAGCAGGTTAAAGGGTTTACAATGCTCCTGTTGTTTCTGCACTGGTGTGACTCACACTCTAGCACACACACATACACACGAGCTTCACTCTTGGCACTTGTGAATTCAATATTTGTGCTGTTGATCATGCACGAGTGCTGTCTAAAACTCTTTGACTTGTGGTTGTCATTTTGCTGGAACCCCACTATGAATAACACTGAGGGAGGTTTGCAGAAGTGAGTCAGTTAATGCCTGACCTCAGTGTCTACTTCCTGATGCAACTTCACTATTTTCTACCTCTCTGTCCGTTTGCATCACTTTCTGTGAAGACATATGCAAAATTCCCCAACACTCACATACACAAACAAGAATGAACTGTAAGAAAATGTGAATTCACAAATCAGGTCTTTGGGGAACCTGTATGTTGAGATGGAGGCTGGACAATTACACCCCATATGTCACTATGTCTAATCAAGTGAAAACCAGAAGACATAGATAGATGAAGTATCAAAATATCTGTGGCTAAAAGTATAAATATATATCTCTGGTTGCCAGTAAACTGGTTTAAAGCACCTAATATGGCTTGTTGCCACTTTTAGGTTTCGTGCTATTTTCCTCCCAGAATTAAACATGCCTACCTAATCATAAGAGAGTACTAGAAAAAAAATAGGCTTCTGCTGTAAGAAGTGTATAGCAGTGACAGAAAGAGAATATGTGTGTCCTGAAAGAGAGAAGAGGCCAAGGACAAAAGCTTATGGACCCTTTACCTGTCTCTCCTGCTTGCGGAAGCAATAATCAGGAGTAAGGAAGTAGGGTAGAAATATTATTCATGGAAATGTGTCCACCTTGCTATATGAATTCAAGTCTTTCACAGTCCATTTTGTTTCTGGAATAACTCATTAAACAGCCACTAATTATAGCAGTCACAACAATAAAAATAACATGCTGAATCAGAATGGATAGTCCAGGGTATGCCGTAGTAACAACCCCAGTTACATCAAACAGTTTACTTAGTAATTACCTTCTGTAACCACTACAGATATAGATTGGATATAAACTAAAAAACAAAGGTGAGAGAGGGGGGAAGGGACACAGGGGAGATGTAGATGTTGGAAATAGTTTTAAAATATGTGATTACATTCAAGAAATTGTTAAAATACACTTTTTAAAATAAATCTCCTGAGTTTCTGCCCATCTTGAAAAGATAGCACTAACAGCTTTTGTTCTGGGCTTTCTTTTAAAATAAATTAATGCAACAAACATCCTAGGAAAATAGTAATAGCATCTCCCTCTGAAGCAGCAGACAGATTTCTCTCTTATACTTCTAGGGAAGATTTGCTCACAGCCCATTAGAAAAGATTTTAGTTTCCCAAAGTAAAGATCCTGAACTGTGACACAGACCCACTACATGCACAGTATCTATCTAAACTATTTTCGATTATCCCTATGGGTTTGGGAAGAAAAAGGAAATAGTGCAACCACAAAACACACACATCTATCTCACCAGGCTTTGAGTAATAAAGCCATATTTCTATGATCTAGAAGTCTTATGGTTTGGGTCAGAATCCATGAAACTGTGTCATGCTAACTTGTTAGCTTGGAAGTCGGGTTACATTTCAGGCCTTTCTTAGTTCTTGACAAAAAAATAGACAATTTTATAAATAATTCTATCACCAATATAAAAGTTACTACAAAAATGAAAATCTTAGAACTTAAAATAGAGTAACTGAAACTAATAACTCAATAGACAGATTTAACAGCAAATTAGACACAGCTAAAGAGAAGCTCAGTAAACTAGAAATACATAAAAAGAAAACTGCCAGACTGAATTTTAACATAAAAAGAGAAGAAAAATACAACCATCACTGAAGCTCCCTGTGTATTCAGCCATAATTCTATCATGATGTCCCCCATTCTAAAGGTAACTATTTTTTAATTGAATGTTCATCATACCCAAGTATGTCTTTATATATGTACTATAAGTGTGTGTATATGTATATGTTTGTATACCAAACAGCATAGAACATTATTTGTACTTGTTAAAGCTTTATAAAAATGGTATTATAATGTTCTTGTTTTTTCCTTAATATTAGAATTCTTATCATTTCACTGACTGTCCTATCTAACATGGCAAAAGTCATAATTAATGTGCTTTTTGCACCAAAATGTTATTTTTTTTATATCATTAATGATTCTACCAGCTTTACAGACAGTTCCATGTTTATTTTTCCAACTTCAGGCATAAAGTAAAAGCCTAGGTTAGATAAAAAAACCAAAAACCGAGCAAAGTGTTTACAAAAATTAAGATACAGTGAGAAATAAATTTGGATTTATTATCAGTATATCTCCATGGCAGGACCTGTAGAAAAATGTGACTTTAAAGCATTAGAAAGGTCTTTTTAAAAGTTACCAATTAGATCATTCATAAATTTCCTAAGGGAGATGAAAAAGACATCCATATGGCTGGAAACTAGCAGCAGAATAGATAATACAAAATTATCCTCATTTGATGATAGATCCTTTGCCACAGGATTATAGTTTCCATTGCAGATCATAACGTGGTGATAAGAAATCTTCAGTGAGCAGATAGAACCAGGATAAGATCAAATTTTCTATGAATAAGTCAGTCACATTAAGCAGAGAATAGTGGGGTATAATTCAGTTTGTTTCAATCTTGGAAATACACAAATTTTTTAACAAGAATGTCTCACCAACATAAACATTAACGTATTTCTTCTAACTCAAGTAAGATAAATAAGAATGTCCAGAATATATTGAATTTGAAAAATAATCACTGACTGAAATAGGGAAAAAGACAGTTCCAGTGTTAAAAAATTCATATGGTCATTGAAATGAAGACTTAGTCCCATAAAAATGTTCAAAAAAGGTTTAATGTCATATTCTAGCAACAAGTTTTCATGTAATGAAAAGTGGGTAAGTTAAAGGTTAAGACAGTATTAAATAGAGTATATATTACATAATGTAGTATAATTACATAATGTTGTAATTATGTGAAAAGAAGGGTTTTTAACTATTTGATGTTATTCAACTTAAGTCTACCCTAGAAAGTATAGAGGCCAAAAGGTGTGATACCTTCCCTTACCCATCATGAGAGTCATGACTGACACTGCTGTAACAGATTTGGTTCATGGGTTTAGCCTGTGGATGCTGTGTACTGATGTAGCCCTGGAGTTTCCAACACCCACTCTGCCTAATGTGGCTTATGAAGGAGGAATCCTAACCAAACCAGTACCAGAAGTAAGGTTTGCTGAACTCCTTAGTAATTTTTTTTAAAAATTACAAAGGTCAATTTTGACTTTTGGAAGAGATAAAATGGGTTATTGTTTGATAACTAATAGTACTGTAAAAAGTAATTAGGACACAAAACCTACAAGGTCCCTTTCTTTGTGGATCCACAACTTCCTTGGAACACATTCTTGTTTTAAATGAGAGTTTCTGTAATACCAAAAGGCCACTTTCCCATATGGCCAATAGACTGGGTGGGAAGTATATTCTTGCTTAAGCAATAATAACTATAGTATGTAAGGAGACAGCTAGTTTTATGAGTGTGATTTTGCTTTAAATTAAACAGAGTCCCCTACACACTGCTCCACATAGCACAATCACAGCTGTCTATGTTTAGGTTACGTTCAGTGGACTGAAATAACTACAAACCAAATGAATAGAGGTTCTTCTCTGGGAAGTCATAACAACTGGCAAATTAATGTTCAACAATAAAAATGAGGTAGTAAATTCCATCAAAGTAGGGCGTCAGTTAGTTTAGTAAGCAAATGTAATTGTCTTAAATAAAGCGTGTTCTATTGAAAAAAAAATAAAAGGACAGGTAACAAGAAAAAAAAGCATAACAAATGTATTTAATCAAAATTTTACATGACCCAGGAGTCTTCAGAAATGAAAACCCAAAGATCTAGAGAAAAGTACCTGTTTTCACACTTGAGTTTGATGAAGAATGGACAGCATGTAGAAATGTGATTGAGCAAAAGGGTATGATCTAATGGTAATAGGCTGAGGGGGGAACCCCAGCAAGAACTATCTGTTTACATTCTTCTTGGCCTTTCTGTATAGCATTTCTTGCCCTGGGTATAGGGAAGAATGCCTCTGAAATGAGTCCTCAAGGGAGAAGGGAGAAAGAGAGGAACTGTGTCGGTGTTATGGCTTGCTTTCAAAGAGAGGAATTCTAGTTTTCATGATTCACTTTGGGAAAGAAGAAGTCTGTTTTTTAAACTAGCTTCAGGGGATAAAGAGGAATGACAAACAAGAGGGCAGGAAAAAGTCAGAAAATTTGCTCCTGAGGCCTTCCAATCTTCTGTAGTTCAAAGTAATCAACATTACAAGGCACCATTTTCTGAACTTCAACACAAGGATGACTCCACATCCATCAAAATGCCTCTTGGCAGCTGAGACAAATCTTGATGGAGCTGACACCTCAAGGGCTATCTGCTGACTATTCTCCCTGCAGTTGGAAAGCCAGTCTTTCCTTAACAAGAGAAATTCAGGCAGGGCATGGTAGCTCACACCTGTAATCCTAGCATTCTGGGAGGCCAAGGCTGGTGAATTGCTTGAGCTCAGGAGTTAGAGACCAGTCTCAGCAAGAACAAGACTCTATACCAGAAATAGCCAGGCATTGTGGCAAGTACCTATAGTCCCAACTACTTGGAAGGCTGAGATAAGAGAATCACTTGAGCCCAAGAGTTTGAATTTGTTTTTGATCATTGTTGGCATATACAAAAGCTACTGATTCATATATATTGATTTTTTTTAATCCTGAGATGCTGCTGTATTCCTTGATCACTTCTAAGAGTTTTGTAGTTGAGTCCTTGGGGTTTTCCAGGTGTAGGATCATATCATCCTCAAAGTTTGATCTCCTCTGACCCCTTTCTAATACACTTGATCCCCTTCTCTTACCTAATTACAATGGTCAGAACTTCTGTTACTATGTTGAATAGCAGTGGAGACAATGGGCATCCTTGTCTAGTTCCAGATCTGAGTGGAAATGTTTTTAATTTTACTCCATTCAGTATGATATTGGCTGTGAGTTTGCTGTAATATGGCTTCTATCAGTTTCAGAAATGATGCTTCAAAGCCTATTTTCTTGAGTGTTCTGATCATGAAAGGGTGCTGGATATTAGAAAAGCTTTTTCTACTTCAATTGAGAGAATTATGTGGTCTTTGTTTCTTGTTTTATTTATGTGATGTATTATATTTATGGATTTACTATATTATGGATGCATTATAGTATGGATTTGTGTTGAACCAGCCTTGTAACCCTGGGATAAAATCGACTTGATCATGGTGTATAATTTGTTTGATGTGTTGTTGAAATCTGTTTGCTAGGATTTTATTGAATATTTTTGCATCAATATTTATGAATGATATTGGTCTATAGTTTTCTTTTTTTGTTGGTGTTTTCCTGGTTTGAGGATCAGGGTGATATTTGCTTCATATATAGAATGTGTTGGGGAGGATTCCTTCTTTTTCTATGTTTTGGAAAAGATTATGTAATATAGGTACTAGTTACTCTTTGAAGGTTTGGTAGAATTCTGATGTTAAGCCATCTGGTCCCAAACTTTTCTTTTTTGGGAGATTTTGTATTGTTGATGCTATTTCAGTGCTTGATATGGGTCTATGCAGCATTTCTAATTCTTTCTGGCTGAGTCTAGGAAGGTGGCGTACTTCCAGGTATTGGTCCATTTCCATCAGATTTTCATATTTCTGAGAATAGAGGCTTTTTGTAGTAATCATTGAGGATTTTTTTGGATTTCTGAGGCATCTTGTTATTTATCATTTCTAATTAATGATATTAGAGATTTTACTTTTCTGTTTCTGGTTAGATTAGGCAAAGGTTTATCAATTTTATTAATCTTTTCAAAAAACCAACTTTTCATTTTATTGATCTTCTGAATGATTCTTTTGTTTTCAATTTCATTTAATTCTGCCCTAATTGTGGTTATTTCCTCTCTTCTGCTGGGTTTGGGGTTGGAATGTTCTTCCTTTTCTAGTTGCTTGAGAAGTCCCATTAAGTTGTTAACTACTCCCTCTCTTTCTGTTTTCTTGAGGAAGTCTTCCAAACCTATAAATTTCCCTCTTAGAACTGCCTTTGCAGCCCCACAGGTTTTGATAATTTGTGTCTTCAGTATCATTTTGTGCCAAAAATTTGGTGATTTCCTTCTTAATCTCATCTTTGACCCAGCTATCATTCAGCATAAGGTTATTTAGTTTCCATGTCTTTGTTTGAGTATGAAGATTCCTGTTCCTGTTGAATTCAACTTTTATACTGTGATGGTAGGAGAAGATATAAGGAATAATTTCTTTTTTTGTTTTTCTTTTTATTGAGACAGAGTTTTACTTTGTCACCCTCGGTAGAGTTCCGTGGCATCATAGCTCACAGCCACCTCCAGTTCTTGGGTTTAAGTGATTCCCTTGCCTCAGCCTCCCAAGTAGCTGGGACTACAGGTGCCTGCAACAACACCTGGCTATTTTTGTTGTTGTTGTTGTTGCAGTTTGGCTGGGGCCAGGTTTGAACCCACCACCCTTGGTATATGGGGCCAATGCCCTACTCACTGAGCCACAGGCACTGCCCCAATAATTTCTATTCTTTTAAATTTGCTTAGGTTAGACTTGTGTCCTAAGATATGATCAATTTTGGAGATAATCATGGGTGGATGAGAAGAATGTGTATTCAGTTTTATTAGAATAAAATGTTCTGCAGATGTCTGTTAAGTCTGTATAGTAAACCTAAAAAATATAGTCAAGGACTCTATTTCCTTTACAGCAGTGCCAAAGAAGATGAAATATTTGGTCATTTATCTAACAAATGACATGAAAGAACTCTATAAATAGAATTTTGAAACTTTGAGAAAAGAAATAGCTGAAGATGTTAACAAATGGAAAAACATACCATGCTCATGGTTGAGAAGAATCAACATTATGAAAATGTGTATACTACCCAAAGCAATCTACAAATTCAATGCAATCCCTATTAAAGCACCATCATCATACTTTAAAGAGCTTGAGAAAAGAATGTGCTTCGTTTTACATGGAATCAGAAAAGAACTCAAATAGAAAATACACTACTCAGAAATAAAAACGGTTCAGGAGGTATCATGTTACCAGACTTCAGGCTTTACTATAAACCTATAGTGATCAAAACAGCCAGGTACTGGCACAAAAATAGAGAGGTAGATGTATGGAACAGAATAGAGGTAAAAGAGATGAATCCAGCCACTTATAGTCATTTGATCTTTGACAAACCTATCAAAAACATTCACTAGGGGAAAGATTCCCTATTTAACAAATGGTGCTGGGTAAATGAAGAATGAATCTGGACCCTCATCTCTCACCATTAACAAAGATTGACTCTCACTGGATAAAAGATCTAAACTTAAGACATGAAACTATAAAAATATTAGAAGACAGTACAGTGAAAATGCTTAAAGAAATTGGCCTGGGAGAAATTTTTATGAGGTGACTGAAGCAACACCAAAAATGTATTACTGGGATCTTATCAAACTAAAAGCACAGCCAAGAGCACAGTAAATAAAGCAAAGGTCTGATAACCAGAATCCACAGAAATGTCAAATTAATAAATAATAAAAGAACAAATAACTGGGCAGTGCTGGAGGCTCAAAAGGGTAGGGAGCCGGCCCCATATGCCAGAGGTGGCGGGTTCAAACCCAGCCCTGGCCAAAAACTGCAAAAAAAAAAAAAAAAAAAAGAACAAATAACCATATTTCTATGTGGGCAAGAGACTTGAACAGAAACTTCTCTGAAGAAGACAGGCACATGGCCTACAAAAACATGAAAAAATGCTCATCATCTTTAATCATCAGAGAAATGCAAATCAAAACCACTTTGAGATATCATCTAACTCCAGTAAGATTAGCCCACATAACAAAATCTCAAAGCTATAGATGTTGGCATGGATGCAGAGAAAAGGGAATACCTCTACACTGCTGGTGGGAATGCAAGCTAATGCATCTTTTCCCTTTGGAAAGACATTTGGATAATACTCAAGGAACAAAAAGTGGACCTACCATTTGATCCTGCAATCCTTCTATTAGGTATTTACCCAGATGATCAAACATCATTTTACAACAAAAACATTTACACTAGAATGTTTATTGCAGCCCAATTCATAATTGCCAAGTCATGGAAGCAGCCCAAATGCCCATTAACCCACAAATGGATTAACAAATTGTGGTATATGTACACCATGGAATACTATGCAGCCATAAAAAGATAGAGACTTCACATCTTTTATGTTTACCTGGATGGAGCTGGAACATATTCTTCTTAGTAAAGTATCTCAAGAATGGAACAAAAGTATCCAATGTATTCAATACTACTATGAAATCAAAATATAATCATCTGCACATTCATAGGAATGGTGAAACGTAACTATAGTCCAGAAAGAAGGAGGGAAGAGGAAGGAGAGGGGAGGGGAGGAGAGGAAGCTGGGAGGAGGGAGGGGCCCTAACCTAATGTGCATAAAGCAGTGATGCATTTCTAAAATATTAAGAATAGAGTATGAATGTCTTACTCCAACAAATAAGTAGAGGAGATGGTTATGTTAATCAGTTAGATGTAAACATTTCACAATGTATATCAAATCAGCATATTATACCTCATAAATGCATTAATATACAGTTATGATTTAATAAAGAATAAAAAAAAAAAGTTTGAGTTTGTTGTGAGCTATGATGCCATGGCATTCTACTGAGGGCAAAAAATTTGAGATGTTAGACTGAAATGCCAGGGATAGGCAGATTTTTAAATTAAGCAGGGATGTGCAGATCTTTTTCTTTTGGGCCAATGTTATACAGGTAAGACTCCAATTTCAAGAGCCCTTTGTGCTGGTCATTTTCTCTTTATCCTTCTAAATCTACTTTCCACCTTCAACATCTTCACTTGTGCCCTAGAAAGCTGGCCTTCATTGACTATATTAATGGGCTTTCTCAACCTTTGGTTTGTTGTTGAAAATCACCTGCAGAGGATCAAAGGGCAAGAGGAAAGGAAAGTCAGGGTGTTTAATCCTCTAACTCAAACCTGCCAACCTGTAGATCAAAGTAATCCCTTCCTAGAGGCCACCTAGACTCCTGCCAGATGTCTCTCCCTTACAGCTAAAGCTCCCTCTCCAGATACCAGGAATACCCCCATCCCCAATCCCTTCAAGTTGACAAATATGATAACTTGATACTGTTACTGTAGGGGGAGTGAATAACATTCTATATTTCCTTAACTTTGTCCATGCCCATGCCAAAAAGTCCTTTTACTAGATAGCCACAATTACTCCATTTATTCCTGCTAGAAACTTAACTAATTCACTGTATATCTTTAAGTCTCTCCACTAATATTCACCCAAGCAATAGAGAGCCACTATAACAAATGAGGAAAAAGAGAAAGGAAAGTTCTTAGAGCACAATTAATAGGGTAGAATACCATGAGAAACAGCACGTCTTCATCATTTGGTTTTGCTAGGAAGCCCCTCTCAATTCTGTGTCTCAGACACCCTTCTTTGAGTCTTTGGAGCACTTGAATGCATGGAGTTGATCTGCCCAGAAAGTAATTGGCAAGGAAACTTTCCCTGGATGTCTTTGTTCATGAGCCTCAGGTATTAGTAAACACAGCATACAGCCAATAAAATCCCCACACACGGTTTGGGCAAATACTAAGGTAAAAGCATTTTCTTATTAAAGTTATGATGAGATTTATCACATCTAATCATAACAGTCTCACCAGGGAGAAAAGTAAGCAAGTCTTCATTATGCAGCTACCTGTCAAAGCCAGAATTCTCTTAAAAAGAAAAAAAAAGCCCAAGTAAGCAATAGTGTGTTTTTGGAATACACACCTTTGCCCAAAGAATGTGTCCCAAAGTGAAACTAACCTGATAAGCAACTGCTTAATCACCAACTTGAATTGCATTTCCCAAGCTAATATGAAGCTTAGACTTCAGGGTCCCTCACTTGAACCCCTTTCAATGCTCTGGGAAGAACCCTGAAATTTGTCCACATTGTCAATATGTGTTTATAATATTTGCCAAAATAAGAATTTTAATCACAGTTGATTAACACTTTTCTTTCCACTCTTCTATTCCGACCATTAAACTTCCTCCTGTGTTTGATAAAGTTTGAACAGCTACAGGCATTTTTACCATTTGCCTAAGCAGAAGTTCAGTCAGGAACATACTTAGTTTTGATTTATGTGATGTACATATGTGGTTTCCAGTCTCTTTTGCACACAGTTAAATTATTGTGAGCCCTTCCCCTGTAGGAACGGACTCTAGAAATATCCCCACCACCCACTGTGCCAACCCTCCCAGGGCAAGACACAGTGGTATTAGGTCAAAGTGATGTCATGAAGTGAACCATGTTGCCCAGGACTAGTAATGTGAGGGAATTAGAGATGTCTTAGTATGTCTGGGCTGCTATAACAAAATATTATAAACTGGGTAGCTTATAAACAACAGAAATTTATTTCTCACAGCTCCAGAGACTGAGAAGTCTAAGACCAAGGCTCTAGCAAATTCAGTTATCTGGTAAATCCCTGCTTTCTACCTCATAGATGGTAACTCCTCACTCTGTTTTCACATGGTAGAAGGGGCAAGAATGTTCTCTGGGGTCTCTTGTGTACAATAAAAACATTAATCCCATTGGTGAGGACTCCACCCTCATGATCTTATCACCTCTCAAAGCCCCTACTTCCTAACACCATTACCTTGCAGCTTAGAATTTCAAAATATGAATTTTGGCAGTATAAAAACATTTAGACAATAACAGAGAAGAAAGAAGGTTTGAAAGGTCTGTGGTTGGATGCTAGTATGTGCAATAATGTAAATAATTATATATGCCAAACAAAAAAGGATGAACAGATTCAGGTCTCAAAGATGCATCATCAAAACAGTTCTCTCCTCCCAGGAATAGACTTAATGATGCACAAGATAAAATTACAAACACCATACATGCCTTTTCTTTTTTGATGAGAACCACGCAAAATAGAATTTAACAGAATTTCCATGGTTAAAGGGTACAAGTCTATAGCTGTCCTACAAACAGGGAGTACATCAGTATTTTTATTACCATCAAAAATGTAAGTAAGTATCAACCCCTCTAGAGGAAAGACTGAATTATCTTTATATTCTCTCAATAAAAAAATCATATTACAAAATGCTGTTATGTGAAGAAGCCATCAAAATAGCATGTAGAAAGATGTGTGATAGACGCGTGGTAGGCTGCTGAGTAACATAAAAATTATTATTTCTCTGGATTTCTTTTTGTGTGGCATTTGTTACCTTTTAAAATGCGTGCATGGCGGTGGTGGGTTTTTTTCCAGATAAATATTCTCTTTTGTGTCTAATTGTATATTCAAGAGTTTTTATTATTTTTCTTAAAGAGGCCTCTACCCCTGTACAAGGTTCAGGGTCCACAAAAGCTGAACTGCTCTGCCAGCAAGCCTCCTGAAACCCTAAATTCAACTTGCTGCTTGACTCCATCTACACCAAGCAGGGAGTAGACAGGATGGAGCATAAAGAGAGGATCTCTATGTTAGAAAGAGCACAGGTCACAGGTAACATGACAATTGCCATCTGCCCAGAAAGGCAAGTTAATTGTCCAGTTGTTCCAAGACCATCACCTAGCATACACTGTCTTCCAGCAGAGAGTTGTCAAGGCTCGACTTCAGAAAAACTGCTAAACAAAACAAAACAAATATATTTTTCTCTAAGTACGTCAAATATGTCCTGCCCAAGAATTCTCTCTCGTAAGGCCACAAATGGTTCTTAGCCTCCAAGCTTTCTCTTTCCTGGGGCCTCTTTCTCTAGAACCTTCCTCCAATTCCCTCTTTAAGTTTGCTAAATCCTTTCTTAATCCAACTGACAGTTGCAAAATTCCTTATACTTTATTGTGTAGACAAGTTCAGGGTTGTTTTGTTTTGTTTTGTTTTTGTTGTTGTTTTGTTTTGTCTAAGTTGGTCTCAAAAAGGAAATAGCCTGGAGTAGGAATAAGACTATATTTCGTAGGCTACACTTTATGTCTACTCAGACATTTCTAAAACAGTTCTCTCAGAAAAGAAGAATTCATGGATTCTGGCTTCTTCCACAGCTAATCAACTTGAACTACAGGCAACTTTTTAGAATATTAAAAACTTTCCACTGCAAGTATTGTATTAGAAAACTTGTAAAATTAAAAGAAAAACTATTGTGAAGGATTCTTTAATTAATAAGATATTATAAATTACACAGAAATAGAAATAGAGCTGTCATTTATTACATTATTTCTAGTGAAAATGTTATTATTGCTATCTCCAGAGTTATCATTCTGAGCTTTCTTTTCCTGCCCTTGAATAAAGTCCCGGTACAGAACTCTGGTAACATAGGGAAGCTCAGAGAGATAAGAAGAAAGAATATAGCAATTTAGACCACTTCACAGATCACCATTAGGACATCCAGCTGTATTACCCTCCCAGGAAGAGACATGTCCAATTTTCTAATGAAAACAAAATGTTCTACACACATATCAATCTGTTTACCCAAACCTCATATTGCGTATATGAAATGAGGCCAAATGTGAGAAATAGAAGTCATATCCTCTCAAAAACAGAACTTCATTTTAAATAAGAGAGTTATAGAATTAGAGAGGTCACTTGAGATCATTTATTCTAGTAGTCTCATTTCATAGATTGGTAAAACCAAAACCGAAAGATCCTGTCAAGTGAAGAATCATATCCCTGTGTGAGTCCACTCTGGGCACAGATCCAGCTCTTCTGACCAGGCTATTCTCACCTCCAAAATGTAATCCATTTACCTGATTTTGGGACGCTAAGAAAAATTTATCTTTAAGTTATTCAGGGGACAGACACTTTGGTGCATGTACCAATGACACATGAATTCAAAATATCAGTTCTATGCTTATTCACAACAGCAATCTACTTGTTTTATGATTTTTTAAAAACTTGAATTCATTAGATACGCTTGGCTTGTTAATATCTCTCTTTTCCCTTCAGAAATACAATGTTGATTTATCTGTGAACACCCAATGCTATCAGCATTTAATTGCACATGGGTTAATAGTGAAGCCAGGTGGGAGTTTTAAGAAAGAGATCAATCCCTTTATTACAGAAGTAATGAGTTCCTAATGGCTCATTGGTATACCATACTTCCTTGCCTTCCCAATGCTAGGTTGAACCATCTGCTTTCTATCTTGTGTTAATCACTTGTCCCTGACAGCTGATCAAGGGCATAAAAAAAAAAAGAAAAGAAAGTAGGAAATAGAAAGCGCATAATCACAACATCATATTAGCACTACAATAACAGATCTCAAAAATCTACATTTCTAAGGAACTATATTACTCCCTGTCCTTAGTTGCAAGTGACAGAAACTCATTTGCAGTTTAGAAAAGATAGAGAAATTATTGGAAGGATACTGAGGTATCTTACATAAGAACTAGAAGAAAAGAGTGTGACTGAACCTCAAGGACAACTAAAGCAATTGTCACTGTCTCTCATCTCAGCTTCTTTGTGCATTTTGATTTCATTTTCTGAGACTAACTTACACCACAGTGAGGAGCATGACTGCCAACAGCTCCCCTGCCTCATACTCTCAGCACTCAGAGGGTGTTCAGGCTTTGAAAGTCCTAGGGAAGGACATAATTGGCCCAGCTTGAGTAGATGCTCATTCCTGAATAACCTGATAGTGGTCAGGCAGACTAGATTTTCTCTACTTTTTCATGGTTGAAAAAAGTAAGTGCTGATTCCAGCAGAAAGAGAAGTGCTTGGCAGATTAAAAATTAAAAATAATTTAATATCTACTAAAAATATTTTCAATTAAGGAAACCATGAGTATATCACTAGAGACAGCAGAATGTAAGTGGGCCTGGTCTCTGGTTCCAAATTTAATACCTCTGGGACCTTGTGTGGGTACCTTAATCCATTAAGCTCCCTTGATGCCAGTAACTAATTCATAAAATGGAAATAAATATTTTAAATCACTGAAGACAGGGGACTAGACCAGGTATGTGGCAGCTATGAGCATGCACTTCACTGAACTCCACCATGAGGAGTAAACTTTACCAAAAGCCTTAGCTTTGGGGCTTTGAAATCCATTGCCCGGTTTGTGTCAAGGCTGCTCCCAGACAATGCCTGAGTATGAAGGAAATGGCAGATCCATCCCTGGAAGATAATACACCGTAGTACTCCAGGGTCTTTCAACTTCAGCTGAAAGTCTTCCAAGTGACTTTGCTGCCTCTATCTTAGACTGTACAGCACTCTACAATGCATTGACCAACTTCCTCCCTTTCTCCTTCACTTAGGATCAGAATTAGGTTACAGTCCGATGAACTCCACGGTCTTTTTTCACTCCCTCTCTATTTCCTTTCACACAAGCTTTTCCCTTAATAAAATTCTTGCATATTTAATCCTACTTTTGTACTTGCTTCTCAGAAGATGTGAACTAGTGTTACAAGATGGTATGAAGTTTTGTTCATGATCTATGAAATGATTTTATGATTTTTCAACTAGGCAATAGTTCCCATGAAGAACTAAATTAACTAGAAAATTAAAAAAAAAAAAATACTGAGTCCTGTTACCTTCCCATGCCTACTGTATCAAAGTCTCCCAAATTTACACATAAAATTTTATATTCTTTTTTAAAAGGAGAGGGTGCTTGTGATCAGTGTGGTAGTCATTAGAGATGTTCAATATTCACTGTCCCCACTGACCACCCCAGCTCCCAAAATCATGGCTTAAAGGCACTTAACAGGATTGAACTCCTTGACTTCTTCAGGGTTGAGGGAGGGAACATTCAACTAGTTTTGGTCAATAACTTTTGAGAGAAAACAGCAAATATTATTTGTAGGCCAGAATATTAAATTACTGGTGTGAGACCCTCCAGATCAGTACTATTCCAAATGTGGTCTACAAACTGGTTTCAGTCCACTCAATATTTTTTCCCAGTCCATGACAAGGTAAGTACAAAACTGGAAATAAGCATCTAGAAAGCTTTATAGTAATTTAATATTGCTGTAATGTCCAAATATGTGATCTATAACTTATTATATTTTACGAAAGGATTACAGATTACAAATAAAATAAATAAGTAAAAATTGGTCTTTCACCACAGATAAACAAGTAACCACTTTATAGCTTTCACATATCCCTCTGGCACCAGGAATGGCAATATTCAAGATGGTGGCCATTCATCCAGCTTGGACCCAAGAATAACTAATGAGTAGAAACTCATCAAGCTCCCATCCTTCCCTTAGCCTTAGGCAAACCCCCAATGGAAATGCAGTTAGAAATAGAAATAAACTGTTGTTGAGTTAAGCCACTAAGATTTGGGAATTTTTTTATTACTATAGCAAAATTCAGCCTGTCTCAACTGACATAATCTCATAAATTAGGACCAAATGTACAAGATAAAAATAAAAATCTAGTTGATATGGTAATAAATCAAAGGAAACCAGGGTCTCATGAGAGGTACCTGGAAAGAAATTTGGTTTGAAATTATTCAATGAAAAAAATTCTTCTTTCAATAAACACACAATAGCTCCCTTAACATTTCCAGTAAGGGAGATTCACCTTAATAAGACATTTCTTGTTCTAACTAGGGGTAAGTAGTTGACAAATATTAAGTGTCAAACACAATTCTAAGTCCATTTTATATTTAAATATGATAGAAACTCATGACGTGGACCCTATAATTAACATCTTTTTTAGTAATAGGAAAATTAGTCTTAGAATATTTAAGTAACTTGTCCAAGGTACAAAGCTAGTAAATAATGGAGTCAGATTCAGTTTCAGGTAATTGTTTTCAGTAATCGTCATACTATGAACTCTTATACAGAGTTGAACATGCTTCTGTGCCTCTTCTATCCACTGGACCTAATTCTTTTGAATGGAGAGACATTAAATTGAATCCCTCTCAGTGTGATAGGCAACCAAACATATTCAAAGCATGAAAAGGAACAGAGGAGAAAACTAATAAATGCTAGATAGCTACTATAAATATTAAAAAATTTAATCCTCCTAGCATAAACTTATTTTACAGATAAGAAAACAAGGCTGAAAATATTAAAACAATTTTTCCATGACCCAAATCACAAGAGTTAGTATTGGATTCAACTCCACAATCTTCTCACTTTACTGTATAACCTCCTAATAATGGTCATGCTAGTTCTATTTTTAAAGTTCAACCTTTCAAATAATCAGGTAATTATTCATTTACTTATTATTGATTCTTTTTGCTGATAGTAAAAGCCAGACCTTACCATGGCCTTATAGTTTCCTATAGTTTTCTATAGTTTCTGCCCCCTTTCCAATACCATTTTGAACTCACCTCCACCAACTCTCTTCCTCAGTTACTCAACCTTAGCCAATCAGAGTTCTGGTATCATTGCATAGCTTGATACCACCCAAATCTTAGTGGTATAAAACAACATCCATATATGCTCACAAAGTCTTTGATCAGAAATAGGACAAGAACACAGCAGGAGGGATTTCCTCCACTCCTATTCTCTCCAATATCTGCAGCCCCAACTAGGAAAATTGGGAGGGTGGGGTGGCAATTATGAGAGTAACTCGATGAGAAGCTAGCATCATGTGAAGGCTCACTCACTCAAACATCTGGGCTGATATCAGCTATTGGTGGACCACCATATGTAGTTTCTCTAGGTGGCCTGGGATTGCTTATGACATGATAGCTGGGCTCCAAGAATGAGTGCCCCAAAAGAACAAGGCTTGAGGGCATGACATGGTCATAACCTAGCCTCAGATGTCAAATAGTATCATTTCACCTCCACTTTAGCATAGAAAAAGACCCTCCAACTCAATGAAAGGAATATCAGTATCACATTGTGTAAAGTGCATATGATATGGAGATACTGTGGTGAACATCACACCAGCCTTCTTAACTATTCTTTCACTCTGGGAAGCAAATGAATGGCTTAGGGCCTTTGCTCTTCCCTCTACTTAGAATGCTTTTCCCCTAGATGCCTGCTAGGCTAACTCTTTGTGTACTTCATGTCCTTGCACAAATTTCACCCTCTCTTTGACCAAAGAAGCTCCTCTGGGTCCTCTTCACAACTCAACCTCAACCCTGGCCATCATCTTTCCTTTGGCTTTCCTAGACCAGTTTTATCAAGAATTCTGCTTAGTGAAAGTCTCCCCACCCTTGAGATTTGATCATACTTGACATCTACTTTCCTCATTCCCCGCCTTTGATGTCTCAACCCTTGATCCGCCTTTAGCAAGCATCCTAAAAGGCCAATTTAGCAAGAATCCCCTACTATAGATATGTTCTCTTTGCAATCTTCCACCCACTGATCCTCTCTCTCTGCTTATCGGCTGTATATCTCCAGCTGTCTTTGCCATATTTGGATTAAGTTCAATCTCTATCTTGCCTCACAATACCCCTACTAAAATAGTCTCAAATAAAGCATTTTTTACCATTTAAACAAGTGTCACAATATTTTTTTTTTCTTTAACACCAGTTTACTTGAGAGTGCAACCTGAAGACACATTGAAAATGCTACGTCAGTCTGGAGCTGGATATTCCTTGATTTTTGGCTCCCAGTGCCAAGAATGAACACTGGTGCCTAGCCGGTGACCAAATGACCACAAATATAAAACAATCAGAATTACATACATTTATTGCAGAACAAAAGCAAACAAACTATAAAGAGACTTTCTCTCAAAAAGCAAGATGGTTCCCTCTCCCTAAGCAGAGAAGAGATTCCCAAATCTGAGCACACAATCTCTTTTATAAGCAAACTGGTTTGGCCCACCTTTGGGATAACTGATCCTTTCCGGTTACATAACAAATTTCTTAATATACATACCTATCTGAGCCTTCCTTCTCTGAACCTTCCTAAAAAACCTACAGAGTCTAAATTTACAATTTTAATTATATGATAATGAGCCAATTACGTCATTAGAGGCTCCTCACTATATGTTCTTTTTTTTAAGGTTTATCTTTTTTTTTTAATTTTTTTATTAAATCATAGCAGTGTACATTAATACTATCATGGGGTACAGTGTACTGTTTCTGTATACAATTTGAAATATTTTCATCCAACTGGTTAACATAGCCTTCATGTCTTTTTCTTAGTTATTGCGTTAAGACATTTATATTCTACATTTAGAGAGATTCACATGTATCCTTATAGGATGAACCATAGACGTGATCCCACCAATCACCCTCCCTCCAACCCCCTCCTCTCCTCTCCCTTTCCCCTCTCCCCATATTCCTGGGCTAAAATTGGGTTATAGATTTCCTATGAAAGCTATAAATTAGTTTCATAGTAGGGCTGAGTACATTGGATACTTTTACTTAATCATCAGAGAAATGCAAATCAAAACTACTTTGAGATAATATCTAACACCAGTAAGATTAGCTCATCTCACAAAATCCCAAAATCACAGATGCTGGCATGGTTGTGGAGAAAAGGGAACACTTCTACATTGCTGGTGGGATTGTAAACTAATATGTTCCTCACTATATGCTCTGACCACCAGGTAACTTGGTTCCTACTCTCCGCCCTTAGCCACTGCCCTTTGTCTTCAGTCCTATCAGGGAGAGAAGCTGGAGGCCAGGATGGTATCTTTTCTCCCAGGCCCAGCAGCTCTCCCCTAACCTGTTTAGAAGAGAAGTAAGGGAACCAACAGGGCGCATCTCCCCCTCAGGGACAGCAACTGTGAAGAGAGGGCCAGCCTGCATGTGTTGGCAGTTGCAATGGCTGATGTGGTACTGCTTAGGCTGAGCTGCTGCTGCACCGAGGGCCTGTTCATTGTGAGTCTGGCCATGCTCATGCTCAGTGCAGGGCACATGGAAGTGGCATCCAAACAAGGCCAGCATCACCCAACAAACGCAATTCACATTTCTATGAATATAAATTAGTTGCACTATTTTCAGTTTTCTCAATGTCTAAGATTGCAATAACCTAGGAAAAGACAAAGGCAAAGGTAAACCGAAAAGATGGCCTGGTTAGCACGCTGACTGAAGTTCAAGTCATTCACAATTTTTTATTAGACCACCCATAACTAATAGTCAAATTCCAGTTGCTAATTGAGACCACTGAACCTAAAAGGCCTGTTTTGCCATCTTCTAACTTTTAGGCCCAAGGCTGAACTTCCACAGGCTACCATTGATGTCCTAATGGACAACAGAGATGGTAAAATATCCAGCTAATTTTCTATGCATAAGTGTTTCAATATCATCTTAGACAGACCTACTGACCTCTGATATTTAGAATGCCTGGGCAACCCTTGGAGGTGGCCCAACACCTGAGCACTCTTGCCACCTTGCTAAGAGTTGGCACTTCCACCATGTGTCCTGTAATTTCTCTGTCAAAGAGAGAGGGTATCATTGCACTGTTTAAAAATATATTTAATTTGTGCAGAGAGAGGGTTTTTTTATTCCCCCAATGGTAAAGTGGAGAAATGCTAACTGAGTAAGAAACATGAAAAGCCAAATAGCAGCCAATAGAAGTAACTGCTCATTCACAAAATTCCTATTTGTGGCATTGATTTACCTTGTCCACTTTGGTAGTGGTGATGATGATGATAATGAAAGATGTTAAAAGAAAGAACTTCCATTTAAAATTGCAGCTGATAACTGCTCACAATAAGTTCTGTTCAGCACAGGACCTACGAACTACGTCACTATGCATTTTGGCTTTTCCTTTAACTCAGTAATTTGATGGATCACTTTGAGTATTAAAGGTAGATTACCAAATTATTATTTCTAAAGAGACAGGAAAATGAAGAGATCATTAAAATATTGAACATAATACATGAGCAAGAATTCAAGACTGTGTGTGAGAGAAAGAAGGTGGGTAGGGAGAGAGAAGGACAGAAAGCTAAGAAATCAGGCTAGCTGTGGTCTGTAGAGCAATGTAAGTGTTATAGAATCAACATTTGTATGCTCCCAAAATCCACTCCTAATATGATGGGACCTTTGGAAGGTTATTAGGCGTAGGGTTAGTGTGCTTATAAAAGAAACCCCAGAGAACTCCCTTGCACCTGTGTCATGTGAGGGCATGGTGGAAAGACAGACATGGATGAACCAGAAAGCAGACAAATCACCAAATCTGCCTATGCCTTGATCTTGGACTTCCAGCTTCCGTAACTGGGAGAAATAAATTCCTGTTGTTATAAGCTACCCAATCTATGGTATTCTGTTATAACACCCTGAATAGACTATGACACCCAACCAATAAGAAATCCCTAATGATAGGGAAAGCAATGGGAAATGTTCTAATTTTAAGCTGTTTCCATTGTTGGGATGTAAATGTTCTATCACCCTACGCATTTGTAGAGTCTCTGGATGGTGGTTTCTGAGGCCTGGAGCCCTGGGGAAGGCATCTCAAAAAGGGTCATTTTAGTGAAAAACTCCACACATTGAACTCAGAAGAATCAAAAATTTCAACTTAATCTCAATTTGAAGAAAACTTGAAGTACCCTCTGAATCCCCTGTAACACATAGATGGAGATTTAAGTCAACTCCATTTCAGTCTCTGAAGACAGCATAACCCTAGTTAACACATAGGCAATAATAATAGCTAAGATTTCAGGGTGTCAACAATCTTGGAATAAGAAAAGAAGATCTCTAGTGGAATATTTTGCATCGTTCAGAACACATTATTTAGGATCATCTAATTCTGGCTTTTCATCACCTCTCAACTATTTTTCAGCTCATAAGGTGTAGAAAATTACAGTGCAATGCAAAGGACTTTTAGACAATGAATATACAAATGAATAATCTGATAGAGGGATAACTTGTCTACCCCTCAAGACAGTTTTTGTGTCAACTTGCACAATAATTTATACTTTCTGAATTATAAATCTATAAACCTCTGGGCTTCTTTTTTACCATCTTCTTTGAGCCAGCTATAGTATCTGCCTGATTCTCTCACTGACAAAGATGTTAAGTAACATCTTTAACATACATTAATGTCTGTCTGAAAATCATGATTTTATCTTTTTGACAAAAGTACTCACTGTGATTTAGACATCATCCTAAACCTTTTTACATGTGGTACCTCATATCACCTTCCCAAGAAGTGAAGAGTTAGAGACTATTGTTGTTCCCATTTTACAGATCAGGGTCAACAAATGAGAGCCCAGTGGTCCAAATCAGATCTGTCAAATTTGTCCTATACCCTGCTGCTGTCTATAAAGTTTTATTGTAACACAAAATGCCCATTAGTTTATTGTGGTCTATGGCTGTTTTTACCATACAACAGCAAAGCTGAGTAGTTGCAACAGTGACTCTATGGCCCACAATGACTAAAATATTATTTTTCCCTTTAAAGAAATAGTTTGTTGACTCTTGTATAGATGAGAAAACAGACTTTGCAAAGTTATGAAAATTACTCAGATTCATACTGTTATTGCGTTGGATAGCCCAGACCCTTTCCCTCTTCCCTGTATTTTCTCAGAGGTCAATGGTCCTGGGTTTTACTTGTCCCAAACGAAAATAGCTCCTATATAAAATGATTTTAATTTCTTAAAATAAGGGTCATTCCTGCCTCCATTTACACACTCAGGCTTGGAATCCCTTGAAGGAGGTATAATTCATGCTGCAAGGAGAGAAATAAAAGCCTTGAAATGAAGCATGCCTAAGAAAAGAAAAATAAGGAGTTAAGCTTGTATGGAGGTGGTAAGGCTGGGAATAGATCCTATCTTCTCAATTAGGATCCTAAGTCATTTATTTATACCTAAATATAAAAAAAAAAAGGAGTGATAGTTGAAAGGGAAGTTGGCACAAAGCAAAAATGAGGTTGCCTAAGGGCAGTCAAGCATCTCGCTCAATACACCTCCATGGTTTACTCTCCTTTCCCACCTCCGATTTGTTTTGTACTCTGTTGTCAAAAGTGAAGGTAAAATGTGCTGTTACAGCAGTAACCTCTTATCAGCCTGTGTTAGTGTCTGAGGGCCTGGTTTAAAATGGCAAAAGCAATTGCTATACCTGAAGCCGTTCTGTGAAGTGGTGTTTAATAAGTTTCCTTCTAGAATATTATCATCCCGGCCTCCTTCTCCCATCTCTTGTTCCCTGATCCCATATAACCTCAATTAGGGTTTGGGGTGGGAGCATAGCTTTCCTTCAAAGAAAGAACTGCACAGAATGGTAAAGCAAATGAAGTCTTCCCAGCACTTATGTATCAATTATAATTTTCTAAAAACCTACAGAGAAGTGACAGAGTCAAGGTATTGATGAAAAGCTAATCAGAATTTTAAAAAATATTTAAGGGCACCAGGTCCAACAATCACTAGCTGTCCAACTACCAAAAAATTATGCTTCCAAAATCTCTCCATGTCCCTTCAACATAAAGGGCAGTCAGGTAGCTCTCCATGTGCCCCATGACAGAAGGTCTTTTTGCAACTAATTAGAATTTAAAAGGGCAATGAAAACCATACAAATAGGATTCCACTTGAATTCTGAAAACTGATAAGGGTGAAGTTTGCAGGCAATTAATTCACTCCTAACTGAATGAGAGAGCTATAGTTTGGGGATCTTATTACCATTCCTTTTGTAAAGTAGAGGCAAAAATTCTACCAAAGAATAGTACCCTCTTCTTACCTTAGTTTGTCTATATCTTGTCTGTCTTGCCTTGAGGATACAGACAAATCGCTTCAGAAAAATCAAGTTATGCAAATTCCAGCCAGAGAAGGATAGCTAAGAACTAGGACTCATGGTGACCAGGAAAACGCCTCATCACCTTGTGCATGTCAATACTCTCCATAATACAGACAGTTGATTATTGTTGTTTACAAGACGTAGGTTCCATAAAGTCACTGCAAATGCTAAATTAGCAAATGATGAATCATTGCTCCTAGTGGAAATACCAGGGGCAGGTTCCTGCAGGCCTTTTGTCAACAGATCAATACAAAGCCTTGTTTTAGGTGTGTTTCTTTTTATAGATACCTTATTTAATATATTGTCGATTCATGACCATTGAACTCATGGCCAACAGCATTATAAAACACAATACTATATTTTTCCATGTAAAATATGCTTCTGTGAAGAATGTGCATCCATGGCTTGTCCCACCCACCCCACCTCACCCCACCCCCGTGGACTTTCAGGAAAACACTCCTCAAGAAAGTGGCAGCTCTCAGTCAGAGAGACATATCTGGGGAAGGTTAACGCTTCCCTGGCAAACATGCATATTACCACCTCCTACATTCTCCTGCTCTGTGAAGTCTGTTCCTTTCCCACCTGGGAGCCTTTCCCTCTCTGCCATGTTGAGAGCCACAGCCAAGATGCCCATGTAGGAGCTTCTGAGGCTGCTCAGCCCATGGCCAGCCAGGCAGATCCCTGGGGCCTGTATGGGGCTCCTAGTCCCTTCTTTCCCTCCACACAGCTGGGCCTCCACCCTCACCCTGCAGAGCCCCAACCCATCTCACCAGCCCCATCACTACCTCCTCCCCTGATCATACTTGGCAGAGGATGCCCCTGTCCACTCCCACCAGGTCCTGGACTCTCCCAGACTGGAACGCTGTGTGCCCAGTGGTTCAGGTGGAAGGGTGTGGTGGCCCTGGGAGGCCTGCTGGGCTCTCTGCTTCTGAGCTATACCACTCACATATAATGCGCATCCTTATGTTTCCCTCAAATTTGACCAGAAATGTGCACATTAAACATGGCAAAATATAGTAGTCTCTTAAAACATATCACAGCTTTCTTGTTTTTAGAACTCTAGATAGCACTTCATGTGGGGGCCATTTAAAACAGTGAAATCACTAATAAAAAGCACAGAAATGACACAAAATAAATCATGAAAAGGACACCTGTTTATAGCATGAAAACTGAAAGAAAATGGCAGAGAATACCTTTGCTGGACCTCAGCTGAGAATACGCATATAAGGTGACTCAAAGTTTTTGTGACTCTGCCCATGCGCGTACATGTTCAAGAATTACTAACAAAGCACCTCAAGTATCGGCTTTGGGGTTACAAATAACATTTAAGCAAGTAGGATGCTATGATCTGAACGTATTCCCCCAAATTTGTGTTAGAACTTGATGGCCAATGTGATAGTATTGAAAGATAGGAATTTAAGAGTGATTAAGTCAGGGTTTACGCTCTAATGTGTTCTCACTATATGAACACAAAGATCAATATTCTTTGGAGGATGTAGCAACCAGATGCCATCTTGAAGACAGAGAGCCGCCCTCACTAGACATTGAGCCTGCTGGTGCCTTGATCTTGGACTTCTCAGCCTCCAGAACTGTGTAAAATAAATGTCCATTTTTAACAAATTACTTAGTCTATGGTATTTATAGCTGCACAAACCAACTAAGATAGAAATTGGTACCAGAACAAGGGTACATGTTAACTCTACTAAGGGTAGAATATAAATATCTTAACATAATAACTAAGAAAATGCAGTGAAGGATATATTAACCAATTTGATGAAAGTATTTCAAATACCAGTACATTGTACCCCATAATTGCATTACTATACACAGCTATGATTTTATTTAAAAAAAAAAAAAAAAAAGGAAGAAAGAAAGAAATCGGTACCAGAAAAGTAGGGTGCTGCTGTAACAAATACATAAAAAATGTAGAAGTAGCTTTGGAACTACATAATGGGTGGAAGCTGGAAGAGTTTGGAGGTATGTGCTAAAAAAAGATTAAGCTGCTGTGAAAAGAGTCTTAAGGATGATTCTGGTGAGGTCTCAGAGAGGAGAGCTGTAGCCAACTCCTAAATCTTCTTAGAGTACCTCAGTGGTCGTCATTGGGATATCTGTAGAACTATGAACAGGAAAGGCCACTCTGGTGAGATCTCTGATGGAAATGAGGAATATCTTTTTGGAAACAGGAGGAAAGGTCATCCTTGTTACAAAGTGTCAGTGAAATTCACTGAACTGTGTCCTAGTACTTTGTGGAAAGCAGAATTAAAGAGTGATGAACTAGAATAGTTGGCAGAAAAAATATTTAGGCATTCAGGGTGGCTACATGGCTTCTCTGACTACTTGTGATAAAGTGCAAGAAAAGAGAAACAAAAATGGTAATTTGTAATCAAAAGGGAAGAAGAACTTAAAGATTTGGAAGAGTTTATCTTGGCCAGGTAAAGTCTAGAAAAGTATGTTTGGGAGAGAATACCAAAGGTGTGGCCAACTGAATGTTTAATAAGAAAATTAGATAGAAAGAAGCCAGATGCTATTCATCAGGACAGTGAAAGGAGAGGGTAGGACATGGGGTCAAATGTTATTCTCAAGTCTCAAGATGTAATGTTGTTTGCCTTGTTGGGTTTGGGACTTACTTGAAACCTGTTACTTCTTCGTCCTTTCCTGTTTCTTCCTTTTAGAATGGGAATGTCTATCCCATGCTTGTCTCACCACTGGATTTAAGAAGTACATAACTTATTTGATCTCACAGATTTCACAGCTAAAGAGCAATTTTTCTCAGAGTGAATTTTCCTTTGGGTTTTACCCACATCTAATTTATTAATAGATGAGATTCTGGACTTTAGACTTTTGAGTTGGTATTGAAAAGAGTTAAGATTTTTGGAGCTGTTGAAAGAGAATGATCATTTTGTGTATGAAGAGGACGTGAATTGGGGGAGGCCATGAATAGAATGCTACGGTCTGAATGTGTCCCCCAAAATTTATGTGTTGAAACTTCACAGCCAATGTAATAGTATTAAGAGGTGAGACTTTTAGGACTTTAAGTCATGAGGATAGAGCCTGCATGGATGGGCTTAGGACACTTATGAAAAGGCTTGAGGGAGTAGGTTCACTATGTTCTGCTCTTCTCCCATATGAAGACACAGCATTCACCCGCTCTGAAGGATGTAGCAATAATAAGGCACTATCTTGGAGTCAAGGCACAGCTGTTCCCAGATACTGTACCTGCTGGTACCTTGATCTTGAACTTCTCAGGTTCCAAAACTGTCAGAAGTAAATTTCTATGGATTATAAATTACCCGCCTATAGTATTTAGTACTAGCAGCACAAATTGACTAAGACATAAGTATATTTGCAAATACAGAACCCATATATAATGAGAATTGACGGTATCATTTCCCCCTAGAAAGAACATATGCTGTAAATAGCACCTTGGGAATAATACAAACAGAACAGCATTGCCAAAATATGTAAGATAAGCATTTTTCAGTTCTAAATATCTCAGGAATAGGTATCAAATTTCTCTAAAGTGATTTCTTTAAAGAGAATGTCAAGTTGGAGAGTGGCTTGAAGGATTATTGAATGAGGAGATGTTGACTGCTTCATTATTTGGCAGATATTGTGTGAAACAGTAGCCATTCTTGACATGCAGGAAGCTGGCATAGCAATTGATTTCCCAATTTTCAAAAACAAGCACCTAAAATCCAATCTTCAAGCAACCCTAAGGGCTTCTCAAAGTGCCCTTCCAAAACTCCTCAAACCTTCAGTACCTTAACCTTGGGAATATGTAAAGTCTTTCTAGAAATAAAACTCTGATGTATAATGAGCCTGCTAAAGGCTTGAGTCAAAAAAGACACTAACAGTTAAAAAGTCCATAAAAATTAGTGTTACAAAAAAAAATTGCATCTCAGTGGAAAATTATTCATTGTCTACATACAGTACATCCTTCTAGGTCATCAGATTCTATCCTTAAATTTGTTTTGAGTGATTTTCTTGTAACCCTTTTAAGTTTCTATAACTGATAAACATGTAAATTCTGTCTGATTTGGTAGAGATTTAATTGATTTCCCTACACTCCAGAGAAAAACATAGTTTTCGCCTGCATTGGCAACTCATTTCAACTTCCTTTTCTTGCCAGATAAGTTTGTGCTTTTTTTCACTTTTCCTTTGAACCAGTTATAACATCTGCCTGCTTCCCTCTGTCAGGAAGGAAAAACTCTGCCACTACCCCCCTTAGTTTTCTCTCGGGGACCTGAAAATTAAACTAAAAAAGGAAAGATTAATGGGAGAAATGGTACACAATTTTTATTAATATTTATGGGCATGAGAGTTCACAGAAAAGAAGTGAAACTCAAAGAAGCAGTCAGACTCAGAGGCTTATACACCATTTTAACACAGAATGGGAGGTTTTAGCTTCAAGGGATGATAAGTGACTAGAAAATATATGGAGGAATTAATAAGCAATAACTTTTTTTAGTAAGATCTGTTTATGCAAACTCATCTTGGTGTCAGCTCTCCTTCTCTGAGAATAAGAGTGCTCTTCTCTTGCTGGTACATAGGGGGACACCTTCACAAAGGGAAATTTATGCCCTGCTTTTAGCAGATAAGTGGCAGGCACAGAATTCTTCTGTTAATTCTCAATTGCCTTCAGCTCGAAATAATCCTTATGCCGAAGTATATTTTTGGGGTGACATATTCTGCAACCCTTCACTTCAGATATGAGTAAAATAAAATCTTTAATACGTTTTCATTTTTTGAATCTGTATAATTATCAATACATTTTTTCTGAAAATTATCTTTCAGCAATATTTATCGGGTACCTTGAGAGTCATTCCCAGGGCTTTAATTTTATTGTGCCCCGTGGGAGAAACCTGAGAAGAAGCAAGTCAAGTGTTTCTTAAGCCTTACATAATGTAGTTGACACACTATTTACAGAGAAAATACAGCGTCATCTCTACTTACAGAGTACAGTTTTGTAATTAGGGCAAGAGGGGAAGGAAGGACACTTTAGTGAGTATTTCTGTGATCTGGATGGGATTTTAAAAAGGGGGTACCTTAGCAGCACACACAGTAGCACAGTAGCAAAGAGCTGTGAGCAACTTCCTCAAAGATCTTTCCAATCTTAATAGGGTGGCATTCAATCTTGGTATAGTTCTCTGAGCAACTTTCCAAGATGGCTCTTAGAGAATAATTAACTCTAAAAAATTAAGCTGCTAAGGGACTCAAGGGCTACCCTGGGCTAATTTAAATTGTCAAGAATTTCAGGCATCATCTAAGGTTAGTTACTACTGTTAAGAGAGCATTCTAGTATAAATTTCTTTTGAAAGAACTTGTGATTATGTGCATCTGTGTGTCTATGTGCCTGTGTGTGCCTGTGTCAGTGTGTATGTGAGAGGGAGGGGAAGAAAAAGGAGAAGAGAGAAAGAGAGAGGGAGAGACCTCCATTACTCTATTCTCTAGTAGATACGGGAATAATTGGTGGAAATTGTTCGACTTAATACTAAGGAGTTCTTACAAAAATTACCAGCAGAAATCTAGAAATTCACAGCTGGCCAAGACTGCAGGAAATCTGAGAGACATTTTAAGGCCCAGGTTAATCATAGTTCTTACATTTCTTCTGTTGTCCATACTCGGAGACATTTAATCACTACCTTCACTACCTGGAACCTTGGCCCTACCTTCAGAATAGTGGTCATGCAGCTATCCTAGCCTAAAGAGAGAGTTTCTTAAATAAACCAGTCTATTATGCCTCAGATTCAAATTCATCTTGCTGTTTAGCCAACATATATGCAATGTCTCATTATCAATAACTATAAGCCCCATTCCCTGGCAAATATCCCTTTTATATGAATCTGCTTGGCTTTTGTTCATTATGAATTATCTAGCATTCAATTTCCTCCTGTTCTCACCTTGATCTTTATAGGGCAATTCTTCTTTACACGTATTCTTGGTGGGAAGCAGTGTGCTCCCTCCTAACTCATAATCCAAACAGGCTGCATTTTTGTTTCCCTGTCCTGGTATAGCCAGTGAGTTGGGTACATGACTTAGTCTCAGCCAGTCAGATGAGTAATCTTCATTTGATTTTGAGAATATTCAATTCTACCAAATGAATAAACTATTAGTTTATAAAATATTGGCAAAATCTTGTTAAGGTATTTTAGGTCAGGGAGTGGTAAACACAAAGTTTGTTAGAGGTAGAACTTATGGGGTGTCTGAATAGACACATTAGTCACCAGATTGTCTCAAAAAGAAGGAAAAGTTTTAGATGAAAATAAAACACAGCTCAGGTGTCACTCAGATGGGAAAAAGTACCAGAACCTGCTAGAGATTCCACGGGAAAAAGTTTCAGGACAAAACAAGCAGCAGAAGCAGCAAGATTTCAGCAGAGATCAACCCCTGAGTGTCTGGGTTGGTACAGACACATAGGGTAGGTACAAGTTTTGTTTCCCTTTTCCTTATACCTCTGGTAGTCATAGGGCTCCTAAGCTGTTAGAGGACTTCTCTACCCTCATGAGCCAAAAGATCCTGCCACAAGTGAACTGGCATCTTCTTGAAAACAAAGCACTGGACTGCCAGCCCCCTCAGGCCTGCTCTCTATCACCACAGACCTGAGCTGAAATGGCAAGTTTCACATTATTTCCACACCCATTGTGCACACTTGTCCTCTCAATGGAGCTTCACCCTTTCAAGTTTTGTGTCACTAGTCCCCACACAAACATTCCTAACACCTATCCAGACTAAGGTGGGCATAAGGGCTGGCAAGTCCCAGGGGATCTATATAATCTTAAAACTTGAATATTCTAGGTGGGCTGTCTTCCAGAGAGAGGTAAGAGACAACCAGAGTGCCAGCTTTCCTCCACTCAGACACTTTTCTTCCTCTGCCCCTTCCCCTATTCACTGCTGCCAAGTGGCATATGTAACCCAGGGGACAACTGAGCCAGGGCTTTCAGGGCAGCTGCATGCATTCTGTTGGTGTCTCCACCACATTGTAGCTCTCACAGAGAATGGGGCTAACATCTTTCCTGTTAAAGACCCAGGGTTGCTTACACTGTGAGCTCCCTGCCTGCTAGCCCTCCCCACTGCTGCTTGCCTGATGCACCTGCAGAGTAGCACATGCCCTAAAGCAAAGGGATATTAAGCAGATGGGAATTGGTGTGCCAGTGGACAGACCTGCAGGTCAAACCGCATATCCCCAGGACTTGATCATGATGCTTGGGGCACAGAGGGGAGATCTGTGAACTATTGGGAAGTAAGGGAGCCCACATGGACAGAACATAAAGGAGAACGTAGCATGGGAATGAGCCACAGCACTTTCATGGAACACCTCTCCCTGCACATGAAAGTCATACTTTCATCTAAAGCATGCTTGTGGACAGGGAAACTCCAAGCCTGTGACACCATTGCTGGTGAAATTAGATAGTTTGGGCTTATGCTTGAGGCCAAATACTGGAAGGAGTCCCATGGGGCAGGGGGGAGGGGAGGGAAATTCACTCTTCACAGCCAGTCTGGGAATCCCAGAAGGCCCCTCCACTATGAGCAGATTTCATGGCTTGGTGGGGTTGCTTCAGCACTTCCCCAGCACCTTTGCCCAGCAGCCAGGTAGCTGATCCTCAAATTCTGCTGAGAGAGCACTTGTGCCTGCTTATGTGAAGCCTGAAGGCAGACTCATTTGATCTAGCCTCACTCAGCCTTGTTCCTCCACCTACCTCTACTGTGGTGGAGAATTAGTCCAGAGCCCACTCCACCACCTGGGGCATTTAGGTGCTGGTCCTGATTAACTGGAATCAGTCACAGGTCCCAGAAAACAACACTGCAGCTGACCCTGAACTGCAAGTGCCACCTATTGGCAGGGAGAACAACAGCAAGCACATTACAGCATTTACTGACTATCACACAGGGCATGGCTGACTTTTACCCACAAGCAGCATCTATTGTCTCAGAGATTAATCTGGGTGTCCCACTATAATTCACACTGTAAGAAGACCACAGGCCTGGGGAAAGGACTCCAAAGCCATCCATTTCCCTTGTCAACAGAGATGGGAATCTCTCCACATGCATAGTATACCAGTGCTACAAATAACAAACAAACAATGAAACCACCACATTAAGGACATCAGTACCCAAAGTATTCATCCAGAACCCAGACCCAAATCAAAATACCCACAAGCAAAGCCAAAGGTACTTATATAATATATGCTACAGACATCCTCAAGGGTTGGGGGTGGGAAGAAGTCCTAGCTAAGCAAAAGAAAATCCAAAAGCAAGAGGCAACCACTGCTCCAGATGAGAAAGGATCAGTGCAAGAATCCAGGAAGTACAAAAAATCAGAGAGAAAGGACACTCCCAAAAGAGCACAATAGGTCTCTAGCAAGAGATCCCAATCAAAATGAAAATACTGAAATGACAGATAAAGAATTCTAAATATGGATTATAAGGAAGCTCAATGAAATCCAAAAGTAAGTGGAAAACCCACTCAAAGAAACCAGAAAAACAATTCAGTAAAAGAATTTTTAAAATTACTAAAGATATATATAGGAACAAAGAATACTGAAAGTTAAAAATTTATTTAGGAAAATATAAAACACGGTGGAAATTTTCGGTAGACAACTCTTTCTAATTAGCCCAGTCAGTCAAAACAAAAAAGAAAGATTCAAAAGAAATGAACAAAGTCTAAGACAAATATGGTATTATATAAAACAGCCAAATACAATAATAATGGGCATTTCTGAGGGCAAGGAAGAAAAAACACAAGGCCTGGAAAACCTATGGGAGGGAATAATTGAGGAAAACTTTCCTGGTCTTACTAGAGATTTATACATCCAGATAAAAGAAGCTTGATGAACACCTTGGACACTGATTGCAGTAAGAGTATCACCAATGCATATAGTCACTATACTGGCCAAATGAACACAAAAGAAGAACTCCTATAAGTCTTAAGGTGAAAATATCAAGTAACTTCTGAAGGAAAATCTATCAGGCTAAGAGTATTCTTCTAAAGAAAAACCTTACAAGCTAGAAAGGTATTTCGTCTCCTTGTACAGAATAACTGCCAGCCAAGAATTTTGTATCCTGTTAAACTAAGTTACATAAGTGAAGGAGAAATAAAGTCTTTCCTAGCCAGGAAAATATTAAGGGAATTTGTCCCTACTAGATTTGCCCTACAGGAAATGCTCAGAAGTTTATTATATATCCAACATCACAACAGACATCAAGAAGGGTGAAAGCACCCCAAACTTACAGCTCATAGCTGTTATAAAACAATAGCCCAAGAGTGAAAACAAAATAGTAAGGTATCATACAATATGATGAACAGAACAGCATCCCACTTATTAATACTAACATTTGACATGAACAGTTTTAATGCCCCTTTTAAAAGTTACACACTGGCTGAATGTATGTAGAAATACAACTCAAGTATCTACTGTCTCCAGGAGACACATCTAACCCACAAGGACTCACACAGACCTAGAGTGAAGGGATGGAAAAAATATTCCACAGAAATGGAAGCCAAAAGCAAGCAGGTGTATTCACTTTCATATCAGATAAAGTAGACTTTAAATTGACAAAAATATATATATGATAAAAGAAAAGACAAAGATGATCATTATATAATGGTAGAGGGAACAATTTAACAAGATGACATAAGAATCCTAAAAATATATACACCTAACACAAGAGGTCCCAGATTCACAAAGCAAATTCTAATAGGCTAAACAAAGAAATAAACAATAGCATCATTATAGTCAAGGAATTCAACACTCCACTGACAATAACAGACAGATCATCAATGCAGAAAATGAATAAAGAAACACTGAACTTAAACAAGACTCTAGAATAATTGGATCTATAGAACATTCTACTCTCAAGCTATCAAATATACATTTTTCTCATCAACACATGGGACATTTTCCAAAACTGATTATATTTGAGATTACAAATCAAGTCTCGATAAGTTCAAAGAAATCAAAATCACACTATGTGTCCTTTCAGACCACAGTGGAATAAAACTTGAAATCAATCCCAACAGAAACACTCAGTTCTGCACAAAATCATGGAACTTAAACAACCTGCTGCTGAATGATGCTTGGGTCAAAATAAAATTAAGATGGAAATCAGAAGATCCCTCAAACTGAATAATGAAAGGGACAGAAGCCTTTAAACTCTATGAGATATAGGAAAAGCTCCCCGGGGGAAAGTTCATAGCACTAAATGTCTACACCAGAAAGACAAGACACAAATTAATAACCTACTATCATATCTCAAGGAACTAGAGAATAATGACAAACCAGACCCAAAGCCAGAAGAGGAAAAGAAATAAGAAAGCTCAGGCCAGAACTAAACAAAATGGAAAAAAATAGTACAAAGGATCAATGACTGAAAAGTTGAAAAGATAAACAAAATCTATATGCCACTAGCCACATTAACCAGAAGTAGAAGCAGAAAGACTCACAACCTCAATTAGAAAGGAAAGAAAGACATTACCACTGAGATTGCAGAAATACAAAATATCACCCATGAAAACTATGAAAACCTCTATCCAAACAAACTAGAAAACCTGAAGGAAATTGGTAAATACTGGAGACACACAACCTCCCAAGCCTGAATCAGGAAGAAATAGAAACTCCAACAGATCAATAAGGAGCAGCAAGATTGAGGCAGTATCAAAAACTATCCCACAAAAACAACCCTGGATGGACTCATAGCTGAATTCTAATAGACAATTATCCTAAGTGGAGGGCCTCAGGAATGGAAAAATGAACATCATATGTGGAAGACAATAAAAGGGTACAAAGGAATAGGAAGGACAAGAGAAACCAAGAAGGGGGAAGACCAGCAGGATGAGTGTGAGGTCAAAACGTACCTGTTGAGTACAATGAACACTATTTTGGTAATGGACACACCAGAAGCCCTTACTTAAGCATTATACAAGATGCGCTTACAACAAAAACACTTTACCCCCTTAATTAATATTTTTCAATAAAACCAAAAGAAGCATACACACAAAAAGAATTTGTGGGGTGCAGTAAGCATAAGATAAGAAGTATCAAACAGAGAAGAACAAAAGGACCAACAGGTGTCTAATATTCACAAGACACTTAGATACCAAACACTCAAGAGACTCTACAAGAGTCACTAAATACTCAGGCTACACTAACTACACATGAGCACTTAATATTCATGAGGCTTGAATTCATCTCTCATTTGTGACACCCATTTTGGTTCCAGGTGTTTGTGGTCCGAGACACATATAAAACCCTTGGCTGCTCATCAGGCCATTTGGCAGGCTCCAGCCATAGCCAGTTGTACTTGTCCCAGTGTGCCTGCAAGAAAGCAAGTCTTTTGCCCAAGTATCATCCATCTGTAGGTTCCTCTGCTCAAATTTCAACTCTAGTCCTTGTAACCACACTTTTGGAAGACGGATGTGGCAGAAAGAGAAAGAGTGTGATAGGATATAGGAACATTGCATGCTCTAAGATTCAGATGGTGTACAACTTTCATCTCATACATACTTAACCTAAGTGAGTTAATTTACCCCAGTTTGATTTGATTTAATAAATCATATCATTTGAGCATGTTAATTTGGTCTGCAAACATTTTGGTTCTCTATGACCTCTAGGATAATCTGCAGGATAGTGCATTTGAAGGCTATTACTGCCTCAGGTAATTCTCTTCCCTGTTCTGGGACTTCCTGAGTCAAAGGTGAGTTATTCAAGAGTATCTCATTGATAGCCAAGGACCAAGCTATATTTCTGTTCAAATCTTAGCAGTGTGTAGGCACTATAGCCTCTAGAGACTTCCTGATTCCAACATTTTTTTCTTTCTCTTCTTTTATTGTGAAAGATGTCATGCATAAAGAAAAGCATATAAAAAGTGTAAAATTTGGCAAATAATTGTAATATAAGCAATAATATAACTTCACTAACAAGTAGGAGAATTAAAATCAGATGTAAGAATTAAACTTGCCCGAGACAGATTTCCCTATAACTTGGCATGCTTTTTTAAAAAATCTGGGTTTTCTGCAATGCTCCACTGAAATGGACTGCAGCCTGGCATTTGAAGCAGTTGATCTTAGTCAACTGTAAGAGTTGGATTACCGTCTTCTGCACATCCCGTCAAAGGATTAATGTTGATTTGTCAAGCCCTATAACTCATGGCTATGTTATAGAGCTACACATGCAAGGCTTAGAAGCCAGCCGTGGGACTTAAAGGCATGATGCTACGGCCAAGCCCAAAGAATAATCTCATAGGGTAGGGCTTGATCCACGGTTCTGTCACGACGTATTTCAGCTCAAAAATTCCACAGTGCAATGGTTATGATCCTGTCTCAGAGTCTTATATTTGGCTCTGGAGATATGTGTGTGTTATCCAAGCACCTGTCCAATGTGCCTCTGAATCTGTCTGCATGGGTTTCTCATAGTGAATGCTCCTCCATCATGGGAGGCATGGTCATTTGCCCTCTTGGATGATGAAAACATTACCAGCACCCCAACCCGCTACACCCAGATGCCCTTTCCCAACAGTAATCTCCCTCCCTTAGAAATAACCACAGCCCTCACTTTTGTGGTGGTTGTTTTCTTGCTTTTTCTCCCACCTAGAGACTCATAACTAAACCATTATATAGTGTATAATACTCATCTCTTTTGTTGTAGGTAGTTGTAGTTTGTTCATTTTTGTTGCTGTGAATTTCTTCATAGATCCTATCTAGAAGGAAAAAACTTTTCCTCTATTCTCTTAGGTTCAAAATTTGGGTGCCTGCAAATTCAACTGAAAGAATAAAACAGATTAGCGAGAGAAAACACAGAATCCAGTCACATCTGTTTGAGAGTTCACAGAAAAATGTGACTTAAAAAGGCAGTTAGAATTAAGCCATATAGTATCTTAATAGTGGAAAGGGAGAGCGAGAAGAGTGTTTAAAATAAAACAAATGATTTTTAGGAAAGATGAATGGAGAATAGGTAAGAGAGATGATAACTTTGTAACAATGTCTGTTTAGGTGCAGTGGTAAGACTTCTCATCTCCAGGGATAGGAGACAATCTTCTCTGGGTGCTCATTAGACAGATTTACGACAGCTGAGTCCTGTTGAGTTATTTGTGAAGGCTCCTCTGCTTTCTTGGCACATCAGAGATTGCAGCAACTCAGGGGCCTTCTACTCAAAATAATTTTTATGCCATAGTGGTGTCTCTGGACCTTTCCAACCCATTTTATTATATATAATATTTAGTATAATGTTGTATATAATATATACATAATATAATGAAACATATACCCATTCTTTTTTTAATAACATCTAGTAGGGAATTTATTGATCAAAGGGTGTACTTGTGTTCAGTTTCGGGGAGATAATGGCAAACAATTTTCCATAGCCCTTGCACAAATCATGCTCTTGGCATCATCTGACTTTTGAACATTTGCTCATCTGGTGAATGGATATTGATAACTCATTGTAATTTTTTTTTTGCCTTATTATCAATGAGGCTGAGTGCCTTTCCATGTATTCATTAACCACTTTCAGTTTCCCCTTTTTTTAAGTCTCTGTTCAGGTCTCGTATATAAATTTCTGTTGAATTGCATGACTTTTCATATTTCATATTAGTAGGGACTCTCTGTATTTTGGATCTAGACCTGTGTTGTTAAGTATCACAAATACTGTCTCCCACTCTGTTATTTCACTCTTTCAAGCAGTCATTTGCTGTATAGAGTTCTTACTTTTAAGGTGGTAGGAAAAGCAATCTTTGCCTTTATGAACAATGTTTTTTGTATTTTACATGAAAATCCTTCCCAACTCTGACTTTATGAAGCTATTTTCCTGCTTTTTTATAATTTTACCTTTCACATAAGGTCTTTAAGCCACTGGGAATTGATGTTTATGAATGTCCTTGCTTTTTTTCCCAAGCCGAGTTTTCCAGCCTCCAATCAATCCTGCAAGTCCCCGATCTCTTATCATAAATTCTCTTTTTGCTTCAGATAGTCAGCGTAAGTTTCTGCTGCTTTCAATCAAGAGCCCTGGCTGATAAAATAGACTACTTCCTTGGCTGCCATTCTGGAGTCCCACTTCTTAACCCCAGTCCAGTTCTGTGCCCCATGACCAGATGCACACTGGCTTTTGTCTGTGGTTTGGACTGAGCCCAAAGATTGCCATATCCTATGATCTGGGGCCTTGCCAAGCAGGTTACAGTATATTTCAGAAACTGCAGCTGGGATGGTTCTGCTGGCCCCTATTCCAGGGCCCAGTACTACTCTAAGTAAAATACCATGCTTCAGTGATTTTCAAGATATGACATGAAACTGTGAGCCAGCCCTTACAAGCCCAGCTGGAGAAGTTAGAGACCCACAGAAAGAGGGTTATAGAGATAACATTCATAAGCCATCCCCAATTTGACGTCATCTGCTAAGCTAGACAAGTAAAAGCCGGCTTAACTCTCAGTTGGGGATTTCAGATCTTATCGCTATGCTTTGTCTCTTCTAGCAGGAGACCATGCAGGAAGATTCACACTTTACTTCTTTCCAAGTGGTTTATTGATTTATGGATTCAGTGAAATGTGCATCAAACCGAACTAACTATTCCCTTTAAGTATGGGGGGAAAGGGATTCACACTGTGCTGAAATTAACAGACTCAACAGAACTGCCTCTCAGAGTTCAACCACAGCACAATAGATGCACACATATGAGGACAAACCGGCAAATAAATAAATGGCTGTATCTCATCCCTAGAGACCGAAACAGTGTGCTCTGATTTCTTCCTTCTTTGTCTCCCTCTTCATTATGCCCTCTACACACACATATAAACACACACAACTTCAAAGCACTATTTAACAGAAAATAGATTTCTTTCCCATCTTCCACCTTCTCTTTATATGTCTAGGTTTTATTTTCTTCTTACCACTTCTTAAATGGGTAGCAAACTTTAGATCCTTTCTTCCTTGAGAACTATTTAACTTTATAGCTTCTTTGATCAAGTCACAATGGAAATGATAACTAAGACAAGAAAGCAAATAAATCGCATTTAATCAATGATCATCTTCATATAAAAAACATAAGCACTGGCTCGGCACCCATAGCTCAGTGGTTAGGGTGCTGGCTACATACACTGGGGCTGGTGGGTTCGAACCCAGCCCAAGCCTGCTAAACAACAATGACCACTACAACAAAATAGCTGAGTATTGTGGTAGGCACCTAAGTCTCAGCTGCTTGGGAGGCTGAAGCAAAAGAATCACGTGAGCCCAAGAGTTTGAGGTTGCTGTGAGCTGTGATGCCACAGCACTCTACCAAGGGCAACCTAATGAGACTCTGTCTCCAAAAAAAAAAAAAAATGTAAGCATCATCCTCATGCATGGATATGATTCCGCTGACATGTTGCCTGCTTGTTTTTATCTTGCTGATGATTAGATAATCTCTTTTCACCATCTCTGCCTATGGCTCTCATGACTAATAATTGTAATACTTTACAATTTTAATGACCTTTATGGAATCCAACGCTTTTGACACAGTCACTTCATTTTCTTACAAAACTACCAATGAAAAAGGTAAGACCTAAAGCATTACCTTTGGCTTCTTGAGGAAAAAAAACTGAGGCCCAGAATGAATTCATGAACAGCCAGGACCTAATTTTGACTTATCTGACATTTTGGCCAATGGTCCTTCTAAGATGATTGCCTGATAGCCTGATATTAAAATGTTCTGTGTGAAGCTATAATAATATTTATTTATGCAAAATTCATATCTATACCAAGAATCAAACCAGCAACACTGGCCATATTTATAGCTTATTCAACCATCTAATTTAATACTTGGTATAAATGTGCTTACATGGACTATAAATTGTAAGGTGATATTATTTTAAATATTGCCATGTGCTTGGCTTCCAAGAGTGCCTAATACATTGAATACAATCTTATTTGAGGTTTGGTTTTTTGTTTTTTGCAATTCAGACTCAAAAATTAGCTTACTCATTATTGACATTAAAAAGCCAAACATATTTAACCAAAGTGTATTTAAAAAACAAAGGTCAAATTCCAGACTTCCATCTTTATTAGCATATAGATTGAGTAAACAGGCTTTTTGGAAACATTATTTAGGTCTTTATAACTAAAGAGGAGAAGAAGCAGGGGATGGTTGGTTTCAGGGCACAAATCTGATAACACAATCTGTCCTTTTTATTTTTTTGAATACTTACCTGTTAATTTCAAGGCCAAGTGAAATTCCACTGCTTTAGTGATAAAGGAGTTGTTTAAATAGGACTATAAGAAATGAATGAAGAATTTTCAAGAAAATACATCATATATGTATACATATATTTTAAAATCTCCTACTCTGGTTATCATGAATCTTCTGAAGAACAAAGAGAAATCCTTTTCTGCATGGTGTAGTTCACTTAATTTCACTCCCTTGTGAATTCATTCCCCATTATTCATATAACAACCTCCATGCATTCCTTGTATCAGATCATAAGCTACAGCAATACAAGTAAGGAACACAACCTCAGGATGAGCACAGAGATCCCATAGAGGAAGAACCAATAACTTCCTTGAAAACCAACGCAAGCTTCCTGAGAGAACAAATAAGCGCACCCTATCTTAGTCCATTCAGTGCTGCTATATCAGAATACCTGAGACTGGATCATTTATAAAAATAGAAATTTATTTCTCACACTTGTGAAGGCTGGGAAGTCCAAGATCAGGGTGACAAGAGGTTTGGCATATGGTAAAGACCCAGTCTCTGCTTTCAAGACAATTGCTGCATCCTCTGTAGGGGAGGCATGTTGTTCCTCCCGTGGCAGATCGAGGATGCATGAAATCCACTCCCACAAGCCCTTCTGATAGCAGCATCAATCCAGTCATGACCTTCACACACCCCATTAGGACTCACCTCCCAACACTGTTGCACTGGGAATTCTGTTTCAACATGAGTTCTGGAGGAAACAAGAACATTCAAAAACCACAGCACGTTCTCACAGTAAACTCAATTTCTTTAGCTATCCTGTGAACCTCAAAGTCTTCCCAGTGAATTCAGTGGCATGTGAAATAAGCAAAAGAACTAGAAACCTATGGCTTCGTGATTTCTGTCCTGGGATCCCAAACTCCTATGGTTCCATAAACTATTCCAATATTTCAAAAAATCCAGTAGAATTCAAACCACTATTCCTCACCTTTATTGGTTGTTTACTATATGCCCTGGCTGTAACCTGTCATATCAGTGTGATCCAGAATGCATCAGAATACAGGCCTTCTGACAAGTCACATGATCTTCAACATTGTTCATAGACGTTACCCCGCACCTCTTTATCTTGGTTCAAAATCTATTTCTCTCTTGCTTCACTTCAACTGCTTTCCGATTTCTTCCTTCTGTGTCTCTTTCCTTATCATCCCTCTACACACACACATGTTTCAAAGAGATTATGCACCATTTAGCATAAAATAGATTGCTTTCCCATTTTCCACTTTCTCTTTATATGTCTAGGTTTTCTTTTTTTCTCACTACTTCTTAAATGGGTAGCAAATTTTAGATCCTTTCAATCATGGCAACTGCCCTGCTGTTTGTTTGTCCACTCTTACAGGGTTGATAGAAGGCCAACTTGTTTCCCCTTCATTCTGTGGAGAAGCCATGAAGAGACTTTGGGAACTTAAACTCCCATCATTTTAATCACCCCCCTCCCAAAACACATAAAACTTATTCCAAGAAAGAGGAAATTCAAAAGTTTAAAAATAAATATATTTTTATAGAGAAATAGCATAAAGAAATCATCTGGTCTACTTCTCAAACCAATGTGTTGACTGTGGCAAATGTTGTACACACTATACCTAAAAAATCCACTCCTCTTCATTTAAAAAAAAAATTATTTTAAGTATGAGGCAGCAAAGTGCTCAGAGAAAATAGGTTACTTCTTCTTCCCCAGGGATTAAAGTCTGGTCTAAGATTCCCATACCAGTGACTGACCCAGATGTGTATATAAGACTCAGTTCTGTCCAAAGACCTCTGAGGGACAGTTGACTAGGGGCTTCTATGACAAAAATAGAGACAGACATCTGGGAAGAATTCCTTTTTTTCTTACTTCCTGTTAAGTAAAGTAAGAAAGCTGTAGACCTCTTTGGACTCCTCTGGCCAAGAATGCGATATTTTCTTGTGACCACAAATAAACAAGTGTAAAGATAAAGCCAACATCCTAGATGTGATAGAGTAGAAAGTTAGAAAGAATCTGGATCCTCGATGACATCACTGATCCTCTGTGTAACCTTGGACCTGCTATGTGTCTGAACATTGTTTGATTGGAATACAAAATTTCCTTCTGGTTTAATCATCCTCTATAGAGAAATTCTAGAATTACCATGGTCCTCCTGTCCTTTGACCCAACAACATACCCAATCTCCCTAAAGAAGTTAGTTCCAACTCTCCACCTTCACCTCCCACTCTGCCTGGATCCTTTTCCAATCTAATAGCACCAAGAAGACATACAGTTCAAGCTGCTGGACGCAAACCCTGAGTTTGAGTCAATGGACCCATCTTGGTGAGAAGACAGAGGACTCTGTATGCCTTTGATAGTACACAAATGAAAATAGAAATTGTGTATTGTACAATTACTTTTGAGCAAACAAGAGTAGTTTAAAAGATAAAGTAGATAGGTAATTTTTTGAAATTCCTGCTAATAAAGAGTTTTTAAAAATCACTATTATAATTTTGATATTGATCCTGCTAATAAAGAGTTTTAAAAAATCACTATTATAATTTTGATATTGATTTTGCCCTCATGAAAAAATCTGGAAGATTTGAGTCTAAGACTTGCTCAACCCAAACCTTTAAAAAAAGTAATAGTCTTTAATTCCAACTCTAAATAGTTGTCCAAATAAAAATTCCCAAATACAGAATAATTTTAAGGTTAAAAAGCTACTTATGCCACCAAATATTGGAATCCATCTAAAAAATAAACAATGAGAAAAAATCTATAAAAACAGGTTATGATGTGGCCATATAATTAAGACATAGTACTGTAATGTAAAAAATTAATTCAGTATTTTATTAACATGGAAAATGCAGATTTGTTATATAAGAACATAAAGGTACAAAGAAGAAATGTATAGTATGTTTATAAGAACTGAGTTTTAGTAATACTACATATAGGAAAAAATGACAAGGTGAAATATTACTAAAATGTGAAAACACTGACTACATTTAATGGTAGAAAATGGGCAATTTTTACTTTCTTCTTTTTATTTTTCAATACTTGCTAAATGTTCTTTTACAAAAGTTTATGAGCTGCTAAACTCAAGGTCATTGCTACACTTGGTTGATTGACAGCTTTCTTTCAGTCACAGCCTGGAACTGGACCAGGACTTGGCAAATACCCCCAAATAAATAAGGCATAATTACTGTACATAACACTAAACCAGATGAAAACTGAAAGTTTCAAAGCAAACAACCCAGACCTTCCAAATTCCCAGATGTTTGTTGGAGAGTAAACTAAATCACCAAATCCTTAACTGCCTCGTTTTGTTTTCCATTTGGATTTTTGGCTTTTAAAAAGCTGGGTGTTAAAACAACAAGGGCAGCTAAAATTTCAGAGAAAATGGAGCAGGTTGCTCTGGCAGAGAAACACAGACACAAGTTTGCCGAGCACCTGTCTGAACTGCATCTGAAGGAGAGCAACTAATTGCTTCCAAATGAAGGTCCAGAATTTTAATATGAGTATGTCTGATTCAGTAGTTTACTGGTTGCTTCTATTAGTCTAGAGAGAAGGGGAGAAATATTGCCATTGACACAAGATGAAAGGATGGTTGGGTTGCATTAGGAATAGGCTCATAAGCCTCTAATCCTGTCTTCAAGAACTGCAAAGTGTCACTTAACCAACAAAGGGACTAGGGCTTCGTAGAATAGGCACAGTTTCTCAGCTGCCTTCTAATCTCCCACTTGCCTGGAGAAGTGCCAAGGTATTAACATTTAAATCACCAAGAAGGGAATTGGGCCTCTTTGAGTTGTTTCTATCCCACTGAGGCTATTTCTACTTATAGCCTCAGACTTCCCAGGGGGATGGAAACCCCCAGTCTATTAGTACCAGAATCAGCTTACAAGGAAACAGCTGAAGCATCCTGGAATAAGAATTAGGTGGGGAATCAAGAAACCTCACTTCTAATTTGGGGTTCTGCTAGCGACAAATTTGACCTTAGGCAATCCACAAAAACTCTCAAGTCCACAAATTTCCTCTTTTTAGGAATGTGATGGGTTGATCAAAGGCCTCTGCCTCAATGATGCTATTTGCCAATCTTTAAATGTAACCTGAATGCCTGCCCCCCAGAAGCCTCCAGAATCACCTTAAAGTGTGGAGATTCCAGTCCACTCACCGTATTTTCTGCAAGTTCCCAGAAAACATCTCAGTCATCTCTTGCTCTAATTACCTACGTCTGCTTCATTTCCCATCACATATCTTAAACCCAGCTGTGTTCTCTTCTTTCTACACCTTTTCATCCACAAAGTGACACTTCCATCTCTTTTTATTCACTCCTTTCTCTCTATTGCTCTCCTTCCTCTCCAAAAGCAAGGTAAGGTCTGGGGAAAAAAAAATAGAGAATTAACAACCCAGATGCAAACCAAAGGAAAGCAGGGTTAAGAATCTAAAGGTAGATTGAACAAAGGAGACTGAGCAGAGGGATGAAAATCAGGTCCAGTGACATAAAGAAATCATTAAATGAATGCATAAAGGTAGGACAAGAAACAGATTTTCCTCACCAAAGAACTCCAAATAATTTATGTAGCTATTCTGTCCTCTAGGAGGAAGTTTAATCTTTCCTTGCTTTCCTGGGTGTGGATACACCTAGCGACATTAATTCTAAATAACAGAATATGGAAATGGAAAAACAAAAAAATAACTTTACTGTGGATCAACATGACAAATACTACCTCAGTCAAGGTCAATATCAATAGTAATAAGTTATGTGACCTTGATATAATCTGATTTTTAAAATGATAATTTATATCTGTAATCTTCCTCCTAAAAACCTAGAACCCCAGTCTAATCATAAGAAAACATCAGAACAATTTAAATTGAGGAGCTCTTCAAGATATGAGACTAATATTCCTCCAAATTGTCAAGGTCATCAAAAACAAGGAGGGTTGAGAATCTCCTTGCAGAAAAGTTGCAAATACTGTACAAAGAATTTCTGTGGATTCCCTCATGCAGTTTCCTCTGTTCTACATCACCCATTCCTATAGTTCACTTATCATTAAAAAGAAACCAACTCAGTATGTTACTGAACCATGAACTAAAACTTCTAATTTTAGCTGCAGGTAATTAGAGCAAGAGATGGCTAAGAGCCAGAGGAAGTTAAGGCAGTATGATGACTACATGTATTATGGTATCCTGGATGGGTAAAAAACATTATTAGAAAAACTAGTGAAATCCAAATAAAATGACAAGTTTTAGTTCATGGTTCAGTAATATACTGAGTTGGTTTCTTCATTACAATAAGTGAACTACAGGAATGCATGATGTAGAATAGAGGAAACTGCATGAGGGATAAGTAGAAATGCTTTTACAGTATTTGCAACTTTTCTGCAAATCCAACACCATTTGAAAATTGGAAATTTCATTTAAGAAATCATGAGCTGTTAGGTATATTCCCAGACGACCAAAAATCTTATTACAACAAGGATATTTGTATCAGAATGTTTATTGCAGCCCAATTCATAATTGCCAGGTCATGGAAGAAGCCCAAGTGCCCATCGATCCATGAATGGATCAACAAACTGTGGTATATGTATACCATGGAATACTATGCAGCCATAAAGAAAGATGGAGACTTTACGTCCTTCATGTTCACATGGATGGAGCTGGAAAATGTTCTTCTTAGCAAAGTATCACAGGAATGGAAGAAAAAGTATCCAATGTACACACCCCTATTATGAAACTAATTTATACCTTTTATATGAAAGCTATAACCTAATGACAGCCTAAGAATACGGGGAGGCAGAGGGAGAGGAGAGGGAGGAATGGATGGAGAGAGGGGGATTGGAGGGATCACTTCTGATGTTTATCTTACAAGGGTACAAGTGAATCTTTCTAAGAGTAGAATGTGAACGTTTTAAAATAATAACTAAGAAAATGACATGAAGGCTATGTTAACCAGTTTGATGGAAGTGTTTCGGATTGCATGCGAAAACCCTACACTGTACCCCAGAAGTGCATTAATAGTTGCACTATTTATTAAATAGTTGCCATTCAATAAAAAAATAAAATAAAATAAAATAAAGAAATCATGAGCAACAAGTGAATATTTCTAAAAGCAGAGTATGAATGTCTTAACTCAATAACTAAGAAAATGACATGAAGGTTGTGTTAACCAGTTTGATGAGAGTATTTCAAAATGCATATGAAAACAGCACACTGTACCCCATGATTGCATTAATGTACACAGTTATGCTATAAGAAATTAAAAAAAAGAAAAGAAAAGAAATCATGAGCAAAGCCAAAGGGACTGTATTTGGAGATGAGCAAAGCAAGTTCAAAGGGAAAACAGAAGATGGGCACGGAGAGATTGTGGAGCATTACCCCCAAACCCTTTGAAGAGGACAAAGGATTTTCTCAAGGATGAGAAAGAAGCTGGAAATACTCAGTCGCTAGAAAGCAGGAAACATTGTGTGTAGCGTTTTACAAAATGGACGGCTCTTTTTTTTTGAAAGGGTCATGCAAGAAGCAATCCAAATGTCCAGAGAACGACGTTTTGCATTTAGAAGCTCAGGATAAGCTGTAGCCTCAGAACCAAGCATTTCTTCCCTTAGCCATGCTTAGAATAGCACACATTGCCCTTGAAAACATTTTGAGGGAAACCAAAAAGCTCGAAAAATATCTATCTTGCTGAAACAAGGAGAAGTGACAGTGACTGACGGGCTTGAAAAATGCAAGATTAAGATTGCGCCTCAGGATAAAGTGACAGGAATATCCTGGTGGGAATCTGACTAAAATTGCCTGCTGTCTTACAAAGGAGTCTGTGCAGAAATGTCACCTTTTCACTCACAGCATTAGCTTCAGGCTTTCTCCAGGTCACATTGACTGCACTTTCTGACAACAACACACGTTTCTTCCTTTAAGCTCTACAGCTCCAGACAAACATCTGGAGCCTGAGCTCTCTCTCCTACTCACCGCCTTTCACATCAACCCCCTGGCACTGGCTCAGGAGCTCTGTGGGCAGAAGCAGCTTAGCTGGGCCTGAGGAATGGCAATATGAAAGGCCAGTGGCTCTTTTCTCCTCCCCATATACACAGGGGGAGTGCCAGGCTGAGTCCCCAGCAGGTAGAAGGAGAAGAACTTGTATTTCCTAGTTAATGCACCACCAATCACCAGCTGTACCAGTCATCCTTGATATTTGTGTCTCCTCATGCCCCAACCTATCTCATCAGCAAGTTGTACCAATTCAGCATTGAAACATGGCCTGAATCTGCCTAGGTCTCTCCACCTCTACTATCATTCCTGTTGTCTGCCTCTCCTGGGCCTCTTCATAATCTTGACTTGCTTCTAATGTTCTCCAGTTTCCCTATATGTCCACACATGAAGTTATATTTTATTTATTATGTTTGGGACTCACTGACATTCTGGAATCAGAGGGTTGGAGTCTTTCATCAATTCTGGAAATTCTCAACCATTTCTTCAACCAAATGCACACCAAATATTCAGCTTGTGCTTCATCCTATTTTCTCTATGACCTGGAATAATGATTAGATTCCTTTTGGGTCTTCTCACTCTATCTTTCATGTCTCTTAAACTCTTATTCATATGTTCCAATTCTTTGCTGCTACCCATGTGATTTCTTTAGCTCCATCTTTCACTTCACTAATCTTCCTTTCAGTGGTATCTAATCTACTGGCCATACTGGCCATTGATTCTAATGTCAATGATTACCTTCTTTATTTTATAAGTTGTAGTTGGTTCTTTTTTTTTTTTTTTTCAGATCTTCCAAGTCAATCAGTGCTGACAGTGTTTCTACTCTTCTATTTCTTTAAATTTTAATTAAATATGAGATCATCTGTATTTGATCATCCCAGGTACCCATACTTTTTATGGTCTGACTCTAGTTCATTATTTCTTCTGATTCCTCTTATCTGTAAGCTATGAGCTCATAATTTAGTAAAATGTAATAGAGTTTTTGAGGTTGGATTTTAGACTTTATTTCTCCAGGGAGGGTTCATGTATGCATTTTCTAAGGCCTTGAGAGTATAATTAAAACAAATTTTAGACTTCAGGATTTCAAGGCTTCCAGATATAATTCATAAATTCAGAAATTAAATCAGTAGAAGTATAGGCTATGGTCAGAAGCTCTCAGGGGACATTTTTTATTTTCTGCCACACTCAAAGCCAAAGTCAATATAGATAACTATCCCTCAGTCATGCTTCTTGGGGGCATGGGAAGGTTTTTCCTAGTTTACCCAGTGATGTCATCATCTCTTGGGGCTCCCAGCTTTTTGCAGGAGTTGCAGATATGACATCCTGTCATGATTTGGCCCCATTAAAATCCAAACCATTGGCTGCCAATGATAGTAGATGACAGAACATTAGGGCAAACTCCTGCTCTGTGGCTTAATTCTGTGAATTCATATTTACATTTTGACTTTGGAAGAATTCCATTGGTTTTCCTTAAGCTCAGCCATACATTAAAGATAATGAACCTTATTCAGTATTTTCAGGTGTGCTATGAAGGGAGGTTTCTACAAATTTCTAATCAATCATAGAACTGACATAGAATTTGTGAATCCCCCCTAACAGGTATCTGATTCTACTCTCGCTACAGACATGCCATCTTCTACCCAGTAGCCAGAGCTGTCTATCAAATGTTTAACATAGAAAAGTAATTAGTAAGGACCACACAAAGCTGTTTTCAAGATCTTATTGCAAACATCACCCTTCCCTCCAGGAATGCTTAGGGACAGCACCGTGACTAAACATGCATGACATTTTCAGTAGTATAGGTCATCCTGACTGTCACCCTTGGATTCTGTCACATCATTCAGCTTGCTGCACCTCCTTGTCCAGCTTTAGAAGCTAAAAACTGGCATGCATTTCTGTCCTAGTGCTAGCCCTTGAGATTCTTAGAGGATTTGCTTTTCTCTTCAGCATCCTGGTTTCCAAGTTCCTATGTCTGCTGAGTTAATAACCTTTGTCTTTTGTCTTACTTTCTGGTGTGTTCTCCCTCCTCTCTTTTTGTGACCTGGTAGATCACAAACTTATCTGCTATTGGGCTGAATTAGGTCATTTAAAGGACATAAGCACTGAAAAAAATTATGATGCCCACAATCTCCCTATATTTAATTCAAAAAATCAAAATAAAATAAGTGAAATGTCACAATTTATATGTATGCTGAAATAAAAAGACTTCTCATTAAATTTTCATATTGCCAAATTCGGAATATGTTAATAAAAATTAAACATCTCTCTCTCTCTCTCAATGTTTCAGAATGTGCATAGAGAATGATTCACTAAGTCAGTGTTATAATTATTAGTCAGTAAATAACTCTGAAGGCTTAGGTCAATTGACACACATAGCTGTGTGACACACACACATTTCTGTCACTTCCCACACATAGCTCAGTGAGCAATTCAAACTTAAATAATAGAAATCAGTAGTAGACATCAGTCTTCTCAAGATCTCTCAGCTCTTCATGCTTCTAGAATGATCTTCCTGGTCTTCTCCTCCACTGGAGCCTCAGCTTCCCCCATATTACTGGGCTTCCAGTTCCTTTCTGTTTAACTCCCCACTTCCTTTCTGGGGCTCACTTATTCCAAACACCTACAATTCTCATTAATTCTAGTGGAGAGTCATTTACCCAACTCATAGAGAGTTTGGGCTATGCTTGAAGGGTTTAATTTTCAAAATCAAACATACCCACTATTTTGCAGCCCAAAGGAAAATCAAGACTCTTCCTGGGAAGAATCCCACACTCAGTTGCCAATAAACAAAAATAACAACAAATGAAAACTATTTTTTCTTATCACAGAAATAATCCTAAAGTCCATACTTGTAATTTAAAGTTTTCTCTTAAACTTAATGTTAAGGCCAGATGTGGTGGCTCACGCCTATAATCCTAGCACTCTGGGAGGCCGAGGCAAGTGGATTGCCTGAGCTCACAGGTTCAAGACCAGCCTGAGCAAGAGTGAGACCCTGCTCTAAAAATGACTGGGCATTGTGGTGGACACAGGTAGTCCCAGCTACTTGGGAGGCTGAGGCAAGAGAATTGCTTGAGCCCAGGAATTTGAGGTTGTTGTGAGCTATGCCACCACCACACTCTACCAACGGTGACAAAGTGAAACTGTCTCAAAAACAAACAAACAAAAACTTAATATTAATCAAGAATTACAATTAGCTTAGCTATAGCTGTCAGTTAAGACATGCCATCTGATAGTTATGTTTGCCCCCAAAAAACATTACTTACCAGCCTCAAAAGAAAACTAAAAATGCCATTTAGGATCTACAGTCCCCAAACACAGCATTAATAGCATTTAGTTGGCTCTTTTGGACAATTCCTTTCTTGATCTTACCACACTGTGACCTCTTTGCAGGTCGGACTTTTGTCTAACTCCAGTACTAGCAAAGAGGTACTCAATAAATGTTTGTTAATTAATTAGCATTTAATCTTGGCAGTAAAATGAGCCAGACTAATCATTTTTAGACAATTTGTGAATGTACTAAAAGATATAAAACTACAAAATTAATATCTAGTGTTCACATAATGGCATTTAAGTACAACTTAAGCCCTATTAACCAGGTGCAGTAAGTCGGAACTGCAGGAAACAAACGTTATACTTATAGGCCAATCCCATCTCACCAAACTCAGATTATAGAAAAACGAAGGGCCCACCCCAGAGCCAACTCAGCTTCCCCTTTTTAACTCAGCTTGTGGAGAAGGAAAGAATATTCTTGTGGTTTCTTCAAAAGAATAATTTTATACAGAGAAAAGCTTAAATTCAATGTTATATGTAGTAGATAATTCTCTACTTCTAATCAAGGTTAAAAAGAAAAAAAATAAAGGAATGTTTTGGTTTAATTACTTATCTTGTGCACTCCACTCCCTGCAATCTTCATGATTTCTTTTTGTGAATATTTTCCCATTAAATTTTCAATTGATAAGTTTAATCTTTTGATTTATTAAATATTTTATATTTAAAAATAGAGAGTTTTATCAGCAAGGTTTTTTTGTTTATTTTACTTAATTTCTTTCTTTTTTTTTTTTTTACTTAATTTCATCTCTGTACCAATTAGGTAATGGATTGGTCTGAAAAGAATCTCAAAATTTACATTTTTTCACCTATTTAGAGACCAAAGGGAAAGGCCAGCTACACGTGTTATGATACTATAATTCTGTTCCTCAAATCTTCACCCATATCTCTGACTTCTTATGAGATATTGAGTTGAAGTCATAAGAGGCAACTATTCACCCTGTCAGAATCTTGTTCTTCCTACTAGAATCTCAAGATAAACATCTTGTTATGAGCAGTAGATGACCCAAAAAAAGGAAAGACTCTTGAAGAAAGACACAGAACCAGGAAAAAATGAATTTTAATACTCATCTGTTTAGCTGAATGTAGGAGACGCCAAGAGCCAGATGACATCCGAGCAAGATGATCTGCAGCTGAGGTGTGGACCTCGGGCCATTCGTCCACAGCAGTTCCTTGTGGAAGAAGAGCCCGTGCCCTCAGCACATAGTCATTGTTAATTACTCCCCTCACCCGTATCATTCCCTTTCAATAAAAGGCTGGTGCGGAGGTTGCTCGGGGCTACCTGGAAAGTAAAGGCTAGCCCGCCTTCCACAAGTTTGTACTTCTAATCTGCTTTCTCGCCTGGTTCCTTCCCACACTAATCGAGACCAGGGCCATAGGAGCCCGACGGGTCGTGACAGCTGAAGGGCTGGGGGGGAAAGACAGTGAACAAAGATTTTTTGAAAAGTTACTAATCTGCTATGGAGGCCGGAGTTGCTAATTGAACTGTGTATCCCCAGCACGTCTATCCATTGGGGTAAGAGATGTGGCCCAGTTCCTGAGTAAGAGGAGAAATGAAGAGCTTCACACAGCTTTCACTGTGACATCTTAGATGTGGTCACTCTAGTCAGCCTCCAAAAGGCACGCCTGGCTCTTTTCTTACTTAGGAGTTGAGAAAAATTTCGGGGGTTGTACATGACCTTTCACAGTCCTTAAGTTTTACTCTGTGAAAGTTCCCAAAGTCCACAATTAGTAGTTGTCAGGCAATCATTCAGGTTTAAATAATTTAACACTAACTGACTCTAGCGTTTTAGTTGCAGAGATAATTTTCCTGAAAGCTTGCAATCTGTACACGAGGGGGAAAGCAGAAGAGAATGGCAAACCGACTCTGGGACACGACTTGATTGATTTCACCCAAAACAATCTTTCTGGTTATTTGGTTGCTGATTACTCTAAAGCTTGGACACTTCTATTTTATTTAGATTGTTGTTTTCATGCTTATGAATTTATGAATTTAGTCCTATGTGACTAAATGAAAAGCCCTTATAAGGTATTCTCGCATATAATCATACTACACTCCCGGCATTAAATTCCCTTTTAAAAACTCTATTGCCTGTAATAGCGTTCAAACCTCCTGGTCCCAGCACAGACAATGCTTCACCATCATTCCCTACTTTACATTTTCAGCCTCACTTCCAGGCAATACCACCAATATTACATCTTTCTACATTGGATTATTCCACGTTCCTGAATACATAGCTGCCCTTTGGCACTTCCATGTCTGTGCATAAAATGTGCTGCTTTCCTCTATTTTCCAGGAAAATTTGTTTTTTAAAAAATGAAGCTTAGATACCACCTCTCAGATGAAGCCTTCCCAGATTTCTTTGGGGAGAGCTATGTTCCCTCCTCTGTGCTTCCAGAGGTATATGTATATTCCTGCCATTTTCTTTTTTTTATGATATGTTTTCCACCACAGACCTCAGCCTTTTTTAGAATAAAAATTATTCTAAAGGCAGTGCTGGGCACAAGGCAAGAGTGGAAACGATCATTGAATATATTTGGGTGAATCTTCCACTTAACGAAATTCTGCTAACAGCTCTCAACACTCATGACTGAAAGAGGTGCTGTAACATTTATGGCTCTTTTTAATGCTTGCAATTAATACACACTACCTGCCCTGTTTCAAAATGGCATTTTTAATGATTCAATTAACAAGTTAAAAAAAAAAAACTGTCTTCCTAATTTACTCCTTCTACTTTTACCATTTTAAACTTTGCTTCTGACTTTAAGCCAATCCTCTCTGGGCAAGTATATCAAACCCTGAACACAGATCCAATTATCTAGGAGCACAATGGTGTTCACACTGGGGTCCTGGGTGTGATTGCACAGGGGACCCAAATCCTAGTCAGTCCCAGGAGACCCAGTAAACTTTTGCCTCTTCCAGGAAATTACTAGCAAGTAATTTCATTCACAAAGAAAAACGTCTCAGTGTTTATTTTCAAGGGGCAAATGGAAAAGAGGACATTTTTATTTTTAAGGAAGTTGTAAATAGAGGAAAGCACGCTATACATGTTCTCTGCTACCAAGTTCTTTCTCCCTTGGATTCCTAAGTGAAAAAAAATCAGGTCTCTCTTTCTACATAATTATTTCCCAATTTGCTCCTGTCTTTCTGTCTCGTTTAAAACCGGTGGAAATGTTTGGGAGCCAATGGCTGGATAAGATAAATGGCTGGCCTTCAAGGAGTTCATCATAATACAACCAACACAAATACAGGAAGGTGGCATAATGGTACACGTACACTTGATGAAAGCATTCAAAGGAAGGTTGTATTCAATTTTGACTGAATATCAAGGAAGGCCACACACAGAAAGTGGCATTTTAGCATTTAAGGAAGAAAAGAATTTACATAAATGGTACCATGAACATAGTACCTATATATAATAGTACATTGCAATTGAACTGAAATGACAATATATGTGAGGAGATGTTATAAAGTTAATTCTGCAAAGAGCTTTGGAGGTCAAATACTAGAGCGCTTAGAAGTTATAAAGAGAAGTTTGCATACATACATACATATACATATACACACATATATATACACACACACATTATATGTATACATACACAGGGTGGCCATAAAGCTCATATACAATATTAAATAGTGTGCACATGAACTTTATGGCCACTCTGTATATATATGTCTATAGAGAGACACTCACACACACACATATATATATATATATTTTTTCTTTTTCCTGAAAGAGTTAACAGATTTTGAACAAAGCTCTTCCCACCCACTAACTAGAAAAAGTATTTTCTAGAGTGAAGGGCCTAGAAATCCCATTTATCCCGTTTCTCTCTTGTTAGTGAAAGAACTAATTCCCTTTTTGCTTGACTTGATCCAAGAGAAATCTAAGGTGCATGTAAATATCATCATCTTCATTATCATCTCCATTATTATCATCCACACACGTATAAATACTAAAAGTAGAACCTCCATAGTCGGCTACCTCCCTACATTGACTACCTTCTTAATTTGACCAGACACACATCACTTGTACTGAGGCCTATATTGACCACCTCTGTATTTAACGAGTCAAATCAGTAGTGGTACATAGCAGTGGTACATTGCTACATTCTGATTGTGCCTTTTCTGACTACCCCCTCCCCCATTATATCCTTTTTCAAATGTAAACAACTCTAGGTAATTTAGAGTGGTAGATGAAAGTGCCAATCTAAAACTGGGGAAAGGATGCTATAAGGAAATTACTTAATACCAGTAAAAGTACAGTTTTTTCATCCGTATAAAGGGGCTCAGTATAGTATTAATAACAGTTACTTCACAGATTGAGTTTACAAAAAAATGGATCTAAGTACTGAGTCCAAACCTAGCACAAACATCCACAGATATAAATGGTATCTATTAAATGCAAAAACCTAACAACAAATGTCTAGGCAGATATAAAATCCAGAACTACCCAAGGTAGATGATTTGTCACTGTTTGTTGGTTTGGGGGTTTTTTTTATTGCTTGGATTGTTCAAGCAGACTTCTAGTCTGGGTGGGCACGTCCATGGTTTTTCAGAGTGCTATGAGGAATATTAAGGGATAAATATGATCCAGTGGGGAAACCTAATTAAAGGTAGGAAGCAAAAATAACACCAACTGTATCTTGAAATCTCAGATGGAGTTCTTTCATTTTAGTTTTGTGGGGTTTTTTTTTTTCAGATGGAATTTTAAATATAGTTAAAATTCAAATTCTCCTAATTTAAAGATAGAGAGTGGAGAATTGAGTTTTATCATACATATTTTTAATTGGCTTCAATCCTTATGTACATGGTGCCTTTCAAAATGAGAACCTTGAAAACTGGACTCTGCAATATTTTCTCCCCTCCAGTCTTATGTTTTCTTTCCTCTTCTATTACCTGGCAACTTGGAAGTTGCATGGGGCCATAATGAATGATGGGGCAATTTGCTATATTGATGACAAAGACGCAAGCTCACACAAAGCAACATCAGTCTCTTGGATCATTTGAAGCTCATTATAAACCAAATAATTCATGAAGTAAGGACCATCCATAAGGGATAATTTGTACTCATTGTACTAAATTAAGTTGACAAATTCTATAAGATTAAGAGACAAAAGTCTTGTGTCAATATGACGATATTTTCCAACATTTTAAAATGTAGTATTTTACTAGCAGGTGCTGACAACTCCATTTTTGGATATTCTTTCCAACAGATTAGACCTCAGCTTTCAAAAGAAGTTGTACTACTTGGAAGTAACCAACAGTTTTTCATAAGTGCTCTGGAAGTATTCTTGTCTTTCGATGAGAAGAAAATGTTATTTCCTACACTCAGGGATCTCCCTTGCGATTGAACAAATTCTAGCAAAGCTTATGAATTCTCAAAATAACTCCAGGAATGGAATGGCTAGTGGCTTTTTCATCACCAATAGAAAACATTAAGAGCAGATTACTCCACAGGTCATGAGGCAACATAGAATTGCCTTCTGGAAGACTCAGGCTAAATTCTGATGTAACAGAACAATAGTGTAATCCCTCCTGAACTTTTCCCTCCAGCAGCATAGCCATTAGTAGAATAATAGTCACGCCTGCTCAGTTATGAGGCCCTGACTGATCTCAAAGGCACATGAAATGTGGTGTGAGCAAGGCAGCACCAGGAGAAGAACTTAGGCTTTGGAACTGAGCAGAACAAACTCTGACACTGTGATTTTGTTATTTGGGGCAAAATTCATGGCCCTTGAACCTCTATTATTTATTCTATTTATTCATTTGTAAAATGGAGATGACAGTAAGATTTATTATAATTATTGTGATAGTTAAATTTGTCAGTGCTAAGGCATGCAAATAATCAAATATATACATTCCATAAATGATAGTCATTATCATGTTACTACCCATGTTATGGGAATAATCTGCTCTCGATAATAATCAGCTGGATCACCATAAGTTGCTATGACTACAATTCATCACACCTGTTATGCAAGGAGAAAAAGTATTTTCTAGAGTGAAGGGCCTAGAAATCCCATTTATCCAGTTTCTCTCTTGTTAGTGAAAGAACTAATTCCCCTTTTGCTTGACTCGATCCAAGAGAAATCTAAGGTACATGTAAATATCATCGTCCTCATTATCATCTCCATCGTTATCATCACACACATATAAATACTAAAAGTGGAACATCCATAGTCGGCTACCTCTCTACATTGACTACCTCCTTAAGTTGACCAGACACGCATCACTTGTACTGAGGCCTAGTTCCTTATGTTGACCACCTCTGTATTTTGACCAATTTATTATAGTTCTTTAGGTGGTCAATTTACAGAGGTTCTCCTATATTTCTAATTTTCACAAAATAATCATTTATGAATTTAAGATCCATTAGGCCAGGACATATGTTGTAATGCCAGTGCAAAGTCAATACATTCATTAAGTATTTATTTGACAATAAATGGACATTCAGCTTCTTCTTTGCTATTAGGAAAAATGTTATTTGCCAGGATACAGAGTAAGATTTCTCCTAGTAAAATAACAAATAGTGTGGCTAAAGTTATCCAGAAACTCTGAAGTCCTCATATGGAAATGAGCTGGTCATCCAGGATCTTGACAACTTAACTTGTGGACTAGCTTTCCTTTGGGGAATAGTGGAAAGCGGGTCACCCGCTAAAGAATCAAATCTGACTTTACAAAATGATGACAAGTAGCTGTAGGTGCCAAGTTTTCACCTCTACCTACTTTGATGTTCTTGGAAAAAAAAATTCTGTGCCTTAATCCATGCTGAAAAATAAAATTCCAAATTCCAACATGTCAATTTTTTTTAATTATAGTTCAACTTAATGGGAACCATGGAGCATTAGAGAACATAACTAATGAGAATCCTTGGAGATACACAAATAACAGATGACATTTGGGGATAAATAAAGACCTTCAGGAGGCTGATTTAGTGACATGCAGTAACTGTAGGACAATTATTTATGTAAAATAAGTTTTAAAAGATATAGCTTCCTTTACCCTGAACAAAATGTCTCAATTTTTCAAGAAGTAGTAGAAACTTTTCAAAATTCCATGATAAAAATAATGTAAAATAATTTCTCAAGAAAACATTTGTAGCAACATCAAACACTTTGGAGTGTGGAGTAAAGTTCTTTAGCAGCCTAGCAGGTAGGCTTAAGTACCGAAATGGTCAGACAGAAAAAAAGGGTTTTCACCTGTTGGTTGCACTTGTTTCTTCTCGTGGTAAAATAGGAGCTGGGAGAATAAAAATTCGAAAGAGGCATGGGGGTTAAAGAAAACCTTCATGATTATCTTTTCGTTGGCCTCCTTCAGCTACATGAAGGCACAGAGAAAAGAGAAACAGACTAAACATTTCAGGTTCTCTGTCTTGTCCAAACCCAGGTTTGGTGTTTAGTAGGTGGCAATACCACTATACCTAAAGTTTCGTTTCACTCAGATATTCTCAGAAAAGAAAGCGGCCTCCTAGATATCTAGTGCCCGTAATTTTGAATGGTTTTCAGGCTGTGTTCTATGGATTACTAGGTTTCCACACTGATGGTTCAGCCTACAATAACTTGAGAAGTATGACATTTATCTGATTTATATACAAGATTGGCATTCCAGGGAAGATTTCATTTTGAGGGGAGCAGGGAACAGGGAGAAAGAGCTGAAAAACTAATACAAATCTCTCTGAAATCACTGATCTACCATCCCCAAGGAATAACAATCCAATATGTACATACAAATATCTTCAGTCATGAGGAGCTCACTATCTTATGAGGCAACCCCTATAATTTTCTGTGGCTGAATTGGCGGGAAACATTCTTGCAGAGAGAATAAATTTACCTTTTTATAACTTCCACTCTGATTGTGTCCTCGCAGACCACAGAAAGGAAGGCTAGGCCTTTATAAGATGAGAGCTTCTCACTATTGGAAGGCAATTAAAAGGACATCCCTCTCCTCTGTTCCTCAGCTAGAACCTTTCAGTTCCTTGAATCCTGGTTGGGTTTTAGATCGTTCCATCACCCAAATCATTAGTCTCACTGTGTGTTCCTTCGTGTGTAGTGTGAGAGGAGTGCATAGACTATCAAATCTTTTAGCCTCCTTTGGTCCCCTTAAGATTAAAAAAAAAACAGAAGGACCATATCAACCAAATATTTGATCATCTAACTACATGATCCGGCAATGCATAACACAATAACACTTTCTAAAGATAAATTTTGTAGTGAAGAAGAAACTAGTCTTCTAGGGAGGAAACAAAGTTCTACAGAAGTATAGCTGTTCATCTCCAAGGCTTTAATGAACAAATAGCTTCCCTTATTTTCTTACCTATTTGCCATATTTCCTCCTTCCACTGGCAGGATATGATGAAGGAATCAAGCCCACAGTTATTCTAATCATCTCTTATCAGTCTCGGATTTTATCAGCTAGCTTAGGAAAGAGGAATCTACTATTACTGTGCAGTGAAAAGTAAAAAAATAAGCCAAAGGGTGGTGCCTGTGGCTCAAGGAGTAGGATGCTGGCCCCATATACCGGGGGTGGTGGGTTCAAGCCTGGCCCCTGCCAAAACTGCAAAATAATAATAATAAGCCAGAAAAAAAAAAAAACTGGATTCAAATCTTATCTCTTCAAAGTGACCTTCGTTAAATCATTCCACCATTCTGAACCTCAGTTAACTCATCACACTACAGAATTGCTATATGTAGAATAATAGAATAGACTTAGCACTCAGCCTGACACTTAGGCTCTCAATGAGTATTATCAAAATTATTATAATTTCAAGCATTTATATCTCAGTTGTTTTAACATCATTGATTTCAATGTCATCTTATTTATGCATCAGCAGCAGAGAACGGGGAATTTCTTTGCAAATTTCCAAGATACTTGAAGCTTATAATTTTAGGATCAAGTCATTTTTGTTCTAACCATCTTACTGAAAATCATTCTTGAAACAATTATGTACTGCTGTGAATTTGTAAATAGAAATGGCTAGCATGATTTAAATACAGTAGAACCTCCATAGTTGACCACTTCCCTACACTGACCACCTCCTTAAGTTGACCAAATTTTCATAGACCAGACATGCACCACACATATTGTATAGTAGGCCCAGTTCCTTATGTAGAGGAACATACAGGAACTGGGCCTGTATGTCGACCAGTTTATTACAGTCCCTTAGGCAGTCAACTTACAGAGGTTCTACTGTATTTATTGATATTTTTATCATCATATATCACAGTATTAGTGCATTAGTATGCAGCAATATCATAATACCTGTAGGAAAATTTAAGGTGAATAGTAACTATTTTCCTCTTCACTAAAGGGCCTCAGACTTTTATAATTTTTGAGACTGTACCTTTATCCGTAATGTGTGGAATGGTTCTGGCTAGTTTCTACCTGTGACTTATATATTGTACCAAGTGAAATTAGATCATCTCCTTCAATAGTATCAGGTTACATTTTTCATTCTCCTATTTTCGTGAGGTTAGTAGATATTTTGTTTGGAAAAGTTTTCAGGCTATGAAATTTGAAGTGGAGTCTTCCCCTCATGGAAAAAGAGAATCAAATTTTGTAGGTCCTTTATCTCAGCTCTGGAAAGTCTCCTTTTTACTGTGGATTTAGTCACATCTCTTGACTTACAGAATGTTAAAACTGTAGAATACTATGGGCTACACTATGACCAGCAACCCACACACAAAGAGATGCATTGTCTGAAAGTAGTTCATAGCTCAGAGGGTGACAGGCAGTGTCAGAGGTCAGCAGAGCAACAGCACACATTGGCTAGGAGTAGAGTGTCAAGGAAGTATTACCTGTAGGATGACCACCCAAAGAGCTATAACAAACTGGTCAACATAACAGAGGTATTCAACATAAGGAATTAGGCCTATTGTCCTAATACATACATGTGGTGCATGTCCACTCTATAAAAATTTTGTCAGCTGAAAGAGGGGGTCAATTTGGGGAGGTGGTCAACTATGGGGGTTCTATTATATCTGGAGCAGAGAACCCAAATTGCTTCAGGTATCTGATACTACATGTGGCTAACTTCCCACCCTAACTTTTATATCCTCAGGGCATCTGAGAGAAACAGAAAAGTTTGGGGGTCAGAGACGAAGGTTTTGCCATTTGACAGAGGAGCTATTGACCTAGCAGAGTTAGGAAAAACTTAAAACTAACATGCCTAAGATTCACCAACAGGTAAGACTTGAGCAAGACCGAGGTTCTATACATCTGAGTTGCTTGTGTTTTTTTCTGATACTGTTAGAAAATTTTCTGACATTCTTGCTGCTGCCAGAGTAATGTCTTCTAGTGATTTCTGCCTCTGACCTCCAGTGAACTCTAAGAACAAGTAAATAAACTTTATAACATTATCTAGAGTGAGTCTGCTGGCACTGCATGAGGACTGGGAAGTACTTTTTGGAGTACAGCCCAGAACCTGCACCCATAGACCATGTGGCATCTGTCTTTGCTCAAGTCAGGGGTAGTAAACAACAACTTGTAAACAGCAAGCTCATAATTAGAAGAAAAGGACAGATGTATACTGGCTCACACTAAGCCAGTGTGTCTTTGCCTCCTAAATAGACATTCATTCTATAATTTCACCAGGTATCTGACTGTCACTGAAGCATCCATTAAGAATTCCCTAGGACTATGAAAAACTTTCTACTTTGAAAATAAGAGAAAAGTCTGCTGAGAGAATCACAGCTCTTTAAGTATGTCCAGGCCTCTTTAAGAAATACAGATTTGGGGCAGCACCTGTGGCTCAAAAGGGTAGGGTGCCGGCCCCATATGCCAGAGGTGGCGGGTTCAAACCCAGCCCCGGCAAAAAAAAAAAAGAAAGAAATATAGATTTGATTTTCAGACCAATAAGCCATCATCGGCAGTTTGATAGTCTCTCCAAGGTCCTACCTTCTGTAACATGAATGCTTATGGTATTTACCATATAGTTGTATAACTATAAGACTAATTACAAATGGGTACAGTTTTAAAATACATTTGAGCAGAATTTTATGTGTTTCTAATATGGAACATTTAAACATTACATGATTACCTTAAAACAGTTGATGGTCTGTGTAGCATGGGAAGAGGTTTTTAAAACTGGCATTTAAATTTTGTATACATCTGAGAATAGATAATTGCTTTAGGAAGCACTGGTGTTGAATTATTGAACCCATGATGAGGTAATCATGTAAATTATCATTAAAGACTTCAGTGAGCATCTATTGTGTTTAAAGCTATTTTGGTGGCATTGGGGTAAATGAAGAGCAGTAGAAGCAATCTCTGAGTTACAATGTTTACAAATTCAAATATAACTAACATTAGGACTTAAGAGTGATTTTTTGCTACTAGATCATCTTGAAGACCTTCACATTTTTGACCAACAAAGTTAGAAGAGACCTTAGAGTCCCACACCTTCATTAAAAATGAAAGAATGAAGGCTAGGGAACTGAACAATCCCTAGTACTTTGCCCAGAACCTGTCTCATAGAAAGCACACAGGACACTTTCACTTGTATCAAGCAGTTGAATAATGGTGTTATCTGTATAAAGCCATTCAGTGAGAGATGAACAGGTCTCACTTTAGAATCTAGACATCCTGACTCAGCCCTGTGTCAGATGCTCCATATCTCCACTTTCGGCCTATAAAATCAAGCCACACTTGGGCTTTTGTTCTTCAAGTTCATCTAAACTTTACACAGTAGTCCCCCCCCTTATCCATGGGAGATGTGCTCCAAGACTCTCAGTGGATGCTTGAAACCATGAATAGTACCGAACCCCAGTTACACTATGTTGTCTCTTATACATATATATCTATGATAATGCTTATAAGTTAGGTGCAGTAAGACATTAAAAACATTAATAATCAAATAGGACAACTACAGCAATACACTATAATAAAAAGCTAAATGTGGACTCATTCTGTCTCTCTAAATATCTTATTGTCCTATGCTCATCCTTCATGTGACAATTTGAGGTGATAAAATGCATGTGTAATGAGATTGAAAGGCCAGATGGACCCCATTTTGCACTCTCTTTCCTCCTCCCCCCCCCCCATCACTACCTGCCCCTGAGCAGGTAGGCCTTGCAGAAACAGGCTCTTAAACAAACATATCCTGCAGAGACAGGGGATTGGCCCAGAAGTTACAAATCCTGGTAAAAGTACATTCCTATCTTGGGTTCCCCTTGTAACTACTTAATCCCCCACCCTATAGATCTAACTTTGCCTCACTTTTATAAACTGCTTTGCTTTAGGAATTCCACCCCACCTCCCACTGAAAGAAAGATTTTAAAACCCCCTTCCTCTGTTATGTGGGGATGAGAATTTTTAGGTGTGAATCTTTCTTGGTAGGCTGGCCAATAAAGGACCCCATATCTCACTGGAACTCAGTGTGCTGGTGTTTTCTCTGTGACTCCACTCACTTAGGTACAACAAGAAGAGGTGAATTGAATAGACATTGTGATGTAAATGGAACATTTCAGAAATAAACAATCCATACATTTTACCTTGTGCGCAGTTCTGAGTAGTGCGATAAACTCCTATGCCACCCAGCTCTGTCCTGCCTGGATTATCTTTAGTCATTTAAAGTCTTCTAGGTTATCAGAACAACCGCCTGCTGTGCTATGGCAGTGCTAGTGAACAACTTTGCTCAATTATGGTCCCAAAGCACAAGAGTGATGTAGTATATTTTTGGACCACAGATGACCACAGTAACTGAAACTGAAGATCAAAACTGTGGATAAAGAAGAACCACTATATTTTGAGATAACTGTAGATTCACACTCATTTGAAAGAAATAATACATGGAGAGCTCACGTACTCTTGGTCAGTTTTCCCTAAAGGTAAAATCTTACAAAACTATAGAACTGTATCAAATCCAGGATATCTACAGTGATAGTTAAGATACAGATCATTGCCACATTGCAACTTTTCCGATTTTTTATTGATAATAGACATATGTGGAGGATACATGTGACATTTCTATGTATATACCCAGATCAAATAGGGGTAATTGGGATATCCACTACCTCAAACACTTATCCTTTCTTTGTGTTGAGAACATTAGAGTCTTTTCTGTAGCCACACCCACGTCCTTCTACCTCATCCCATTCTTAATTCCTGGACATTAATACTCTATTCTCCATAACTATAATTTTGTCATTTCAAGAATGTCACATAAATGATTTAACCTTTTGGAGTTGCCTTTTTTGTCTGTTTGTTTAGAACAATTCTCTAGAGATTCATTCAGATTGCTGTACACATCAATAGTTTATTCCTTTTTATTGCTGAATAGTATGTCATGGTATAGATGTACTGCAGTTTGCTTAAACATTTACTCATTGTGGATATCTAGGTGTTTTCTAGGTCTTGAATATTATAAATACAGCTGCTATAAACATTCATGTACAGGATTTTATGTGAATGAAAGTATTCATTTCTCTGAGATAAATGCTCAGGAATAAATCACCGTGTTGTGAGATAGCAGCTTGTTTACTTTTTTAAAGAAACTATTAAACTGTTTTTCAAAGTGGTTCTACTATACTGTGTTCCTACCAGCAATACAAAGAGTTTCTCCGTGTCACAATCCTTGTCAGCAGTTGGGTTGTCATTGTTCTGAAAGATGTGCCTTGATTGTTCATTGTTGTTTTAATTTGCATTTTCTTTTTTCTTTTTTTTCTTTTTTTTTTTTTTGAGACAGAGTCTCAAGCTTTGGCCCTAGGTAGAGTGCCATAGCGTCACAGCTCCCAGCAAACTCAAACTCCTCGGCTCAAGAGATTCTCTTGCCTCAGCCACCCAAGTAGCTGGGACTACAGTCACCCGCCACAACACCTGGCTATTTTTTCTTTGTAGTTGTCATTGTTATTTGACAGGCCCAAGCTGGATTTGAACCTGCCAGCTCCAGTGTATGTGGCTGTCACCCTAGCTGCTGAGCTACAGGCACCAAGCCTTAATTTGCGTTCTCTTAATGGCTAATGCTGTTGAACATCTTTCCATGTGCTGATAATATGCCATTTGTAAATTATCCTTGGTGAGATCTCTATTTATGTCACTGACCATAAATTATAACTGGATTTTTCTTTCTTTTTCTTTTTTTTTTTTTTCAGACAGAGTCTCATTTTGTTGCCCTTGGTAAAGTGCTATGGCATCACAGCTCACAGCAACCTCTAACTCTTCAGCTTAAGCCTCCCAAGGAGCTGGGACTACAGGTGCCCACCACAATACCCGGCTACTTTTTGGCTGTAGTTGTCATTGTTGGTTGGCAGGCCCGGGCTAGGTTCAAACCCGCCAGCTCCGGTGGCTGGCACCTTAGCCACCGAGCTACAGGCACAAAGCCATACCTGGATTTTTCTAATTGTATGTGACTTTTTTGCATTGTTTTTGTTATTAACTATTATTATAATTTTGTAACTTTTTCCTTTATTGATCACCTTTGGCTGTTAAGTCTAAGAACTCTTTTTCTAGCCCTTACTCCCAAAGATTTTCTTCTATGTCAATGAATCTTATTGTTGCTGTTGTTGTTACCTATCCACAAGTACCTATTCAATTGCTCTGGCACCTTTTGTTGAAAAATGCTATTCTTTCTCCATTGAATTATTTTGTACCTTTGTCAAAATTCAGTTGGTGTTATTTGTGTGGTCCACTTCTGGGCTCTCTATACTGCTCCATTAATATATGTGCATTATCTTTCTCTTTGCCAGTACCACACAACCTTGACTACTATGGTTACCTAGTAAGTTCTGACATTGGGTAGGCTAATTCCTGTCATTTTATTCTTCTCTTCAACATTGTTTTAGCAATTCTAGTGCTTTTGCCTTTCTATTAAAAATTTCAGGGTAGCGCCTGTGGCTCAGTGAGTAGCGTGCCAGGCCCATATACTGAGGGTGGCGGGTTTGAACATGGCCCCAGCCAAACTACAACAAAAAAATAGCCAGGTGTTATGGCAGGCACCTATAGTCCCAGCTACTTGGGAGGCTAAGGCAAGAGAATCACCTAAGCCCAAGAGCTGAGGTTGCTGTGAGCTGTGATGCCAGAGCACTCTACAGAGGGTGACAAAGTGAGACTCTGTCTCTAAAAAAAAAAAAAAATTTTTTTTCAGAAACATCTCATTGATAACTACAAAAAAGTTCTGTTAGCATTTTCCTAAGAACTGTGTCAAAATTGGCTGGGTGCAGTGGCTCATGCCTGTAATCCCAGCATTCTGGGAGGCCAAGGGGCATAGATCCCTGGAGCTCAGGAGTTCAAGACTAACCTGAGAAAGAAGAAGATGCATCTTGCTGAAAATAGAAAAACTGGCCAACTATTTATGGCTGGTGAGTTGTTAAGGTCTAAGCTTCCCACATGGCCTTTACTGATGCAGGTGGGCATAGGGGCACAGATTTTTCTATGAACTTTGTCTATAATGAAATCCAAAAGTTTCCTCCTTCCTAGGCTTTCACTTTCCTGTTCCTGTGGCTAGAAAAAGTAGGATTGGCTATTATTATTCTTGTTGTTTTCTGCATTCCTTGGCATTTCTGGACTGCTGGCTTCTTTGCCTCCAAGTCTGGAACATAGGAGGCACAACAAAAACACAGAAAACTCAGCAGTGAGCTAATTCTTGGATCTTGAGGTACTGAGCAAGCCCTCTTCTCTCTACTTTCAACTATACTTAATGGAAGAAATAGGAAAAAGTATGTCTATTTTATCTTCCCTGAGCAGAAGCTCAATTTCACACTTGATTTCATAACCTCCTTTTGTAAAAGGATAATCTCCTCTATATTTGAATGCTAAAAAAAAATTAGCCTTTTTAATGTTGTGCCTTAAAGTCCCGAAAAGGTACATCATTATGCCCTCAAACAAGTCTGTCAAGATGCAGCCACCATGAAGAATCCCTGATTGTTCAAATATCCCTTCTTCTCATTCTTGCCCTTGTGCATTGCCCCTAGAACCTATTCACAGAATCTTCACAACTCCAACAACCTATCATGAAAGGATCAGTGTTCAGTACTGTGGTATAATCTTAGGATATTCAAAAGCTTCCAATCATTAAGATTGCTAAGTACTGTGAAGCTCCCTACAAAGATGAGGAGAACAGATTTTCCCCCTAACCATGCTTCGTTTGCTACTTGAACCCCAACACAATTCCACTTACCCCAGAGGTCAGCTCCCATCACTCCTCTTCAGTTACCTTTTGACTCAGAGACATTGCCCTGAGACATCAAATGACAAGTAAGATTCTAGGAGAGTTTTGTTGGTAATAAGAGAAATCATTTCTGGGAATTAATTCAACAAGTATCCTAGGAATTTCCACTGTGTGCTGTACGTTGTTCTGAGCAAAGGAAATATGATACTAAATAAAATTATTCACTAGAAACCAATCAAGATACAAAGTAGAAGCTGTTTCCCACTTTATTTTTCATACACATTGTCCTCCTAGCCTTGCCCAATCAAAAGTTCTTCATTTAGATAGAAAAAGTCTCATTTCTAGTATGAAGCCAGTAGACAATCTAATGCATACCCACATAAGAGAAAAACTCAAATCAATTCAATGTAGGGGGCAGGGGAGTGAGGGAGCAGGGAGAGGGGTGGACGGAAGGGGGTGGGGGTCATGACATATGGCACACCTCTTGGGGGCGGGACACAATTATAAGAGAGACTTTACCTAACAAATGAAACCATTGTGTAACCTAATTCTTCATACCCTCAATGAACCTGAAACAATAAAAAAAAAGTCTCATGTATATTGATGTGTGCAAATAGCTAAAGTGAGTGAATTAATTTCTTATATTATTGCTACTCACTTTGGTCCTCAGTCATTCAAAATACCATCAAATATATATTCCTAGCATATTAATGCATTAGTGGATTTAAAAACATTTATGATCGCAAATGCCTAATAATCTAGTTTGGAAGACTATGTACTTCCAAAAAAAGTCTAAATAAAAATAGTTAAACTAGTATTAATACGCCAGGTTTGAGGGTCTGAAAAACATCCCTCATTAATATTTTCTCTTTAATTTTCCCAGAAAACACTAAAAATACAAGGAACTTCACCCCCAGAAAATTTAAGTAGATTCTCCCACGTTATTTTTCTAATAAATGGTCCTTTGGGGGCTAACAGCTAGGACTCTCTTGAGTACTAGACCATGTTAATGTACGCTTAATGAGATAAGTGAGTATTTCAGCTCATAATAGAAAAATCATCTGAAGACTAAATTGGAGAGCAATAATAAGAAGAAAAAAAATTGCAGAGTGGTTGCTGTAACAAATTAAACTGCAAAACCAAACAGCCTCTGGAACCCTCCATAGATAACATTTCAGATGTTCACTTTACAATAGAATGTTTTTTAAAAGAAAAAGAAAAAAATTCTAACAATCTAACAGATAAAATTCTGCTTATTCTTGCTTTAAGGCCTAATGCTCTTACTGTCTGTTAGTTTTTGATTCAACAATTAGTAAGTGGTAAACAAGCTAGATTTAAAGTTCCCTAATAAAAGTTTTCTTGTGGCAGGTAATAAAAGAATTAAGATGTTGTAACTAGTTAAAATGATTTTCAAATGGTCGTCTATAAGAAAAAACATTTCATGATGTTTAAAAAAATACCTGAAAAGCATTCTAAAGGCAGGGATCGTTATAAATTCTGTTTATTATTCTATTTCCTTTCTTAGAATAATGCACAGCACACAGTAGGAAGTCACTGATATTTAGAAGGAAATAATAAGGAAATTATTTCCCTTGTTACCAACAAAATTGTTTTAGAAATTCACATGTCATTTGATGTCGTCTTGGCAACGATACTGACTGAGCCAAAAACTGACAACCGAGCCTCCATCTCATCCTTTTTGCACAACCAACAAATAGGGTAGAAAACTTGCTAGCAATGCTGATGAATATGGTCTCATCACTTACTGAAAGCAACTACCTTTAGTTAACCAAAGCCAAGTTCTCATACCTATGTGCTGTAAGAGAAAAAAAAAAAAAAATGAGAAAGAAACAGAGATTTTTGATGATGAATAAACCTGTTTCATTTCCAGAAATATCACTTGCTCACTGAATAACTGAGCCTTAGTCTTTTTTCAAATCAGAGGAATCAGAATATCTCTTAATAAATTTCTAACTATTAGAAAATATAGAAAAAGATTGATAGCTTTAAGATCTCCTGGCTCAGCACCTGTGGCTCAAGCAGCTAAGGCGCCAGCCACGTACACCTAAGGTGGCGGGTTCGAATCTCCAGCCCGGGCCCGCCAAACAACAATGATGGCTGCAACCAAAAAATGGCCAGGCGTTGTGGCGGGCGCCTGTGGTCCAGCTACTTGGGAGGCTGAGGCAGGAGACTCGCTTGAGCCCAGAAGTTGGAGGTTGCTGTGAGCGTGATGCCATGGCACTCTACCCAGGGGGATAGCTTGAGGCTCTGTCTCAAAAAAAAAAAAAAAAAGATCTCCTAATATATAGTAGACACACAGTATTTGCAAAAGATTCTGAAAATGTACCCCTATTCCATGATGCCTGCCAACAGATTTATCATTTATCCTAGGGTAATTCTATTAAGTTCTAATAGCTGAGAATTAGAGGTAGACATATTTCCATGAATAATTTACTCCTATCTAACTATAACTCCCTCTACATCTGCTAAATCCTATAGTCATTGGTGGTTAGCAATATGATAAACATTAACTTCCCATTTATTCAAAGCTCAGAGGTTAAAAGAAATTCCAAACAGTATAAGCTGTAATTGTCTATTAAACCACAAATAATTTCATGCAGTTTAGCAAACAACTCAATGTGAAAAGGTGACTCCATGTCACCCACTAAAACTCAAATATAATTATTCTAGAAAACAATGTCTCAGGGCTGGCTCATTCTGAGCTCTAGATCAAAAACAAAAGAAGAAATGTTAGCATGGCCAGCACCAAAGCCAGATGATTGGAGCCAAGAAACAATAATCACTGAGTTACCTCGAGCCATACACGGGGAACTAAACTAGACTTTGATGAGAGGTCACTCGTCTTCTTTCATATGGATCCAATTCTTTACCCGCCTATATTCACCATTCTTTATGCATACAAACTTGCACAGTTCCTCAAGATACCCACACACAGCAGCTGACAGAGGAGTTGTTTCCAAGAACCTCCCTGCTCTAACATCCTGTTTCTGTGAATCTGCCAAATGGCAGGTGACAAGGGTAACACTGTGACAATGGCCAATGTTTGCTTCTTGTGTGGCATCCTGCTCAGCGCTTTTATTTAGTCATCTTCAATAAACTAAGGAGATGGGTGCTACTGATATTTTTATTTTATCAATGAAGACACTTAGGCATAGAGAGGTTTGCTGCTTTTCTATGGTTCGTGTCTAGGAAATGCAGAGATAAGATACAAACCTAGATCGTCAGCCTGCAAAATCCACCCTGTGAGCCATGACTCGATTCTGCCAACCAGGACATTATTGAGAGGATCATTGAGGCGGACTTAGAGACTGGGTAAATGCAAGGGATTATCCAGCCCTGCCTCTGGAACTCATGAGCTCTCATGAATTTATTTTTAATGATCCTTAAAGAAAAAGAGAAATTAAAATCAAGAATCAGAATGATTTTCTTCATGTGATTTAATAAAGGGTTCGTTCCTAACTTTTCTCTATTTTTCTGAGTTTAAGAATAAAGTAGAAAATAATAGAGAGGGAAGGGCTAACTCAGAGGAAGGAGGTTTTCCAAAGCATCTAGTGCAGGCACCGAAGCTGCCTGAACATGATGAGAAATGTTGTATTTCTCATTCCTCCCAACCTCTTCTTTCCAAGGCATCCACCATAAATGAACGATAAGAAATCGATGTATCCAGTGTCTCTTCCACTTTTGGGCATTTGATTTTTAGGCCTACTAAAATGAGCACTCATTAACACCAAAGAAGAATTTGTATCTACTACACATAAATTATTAAAAATCCTAACTCTATGGCAATAAAGTACAGTTCAAAAAAAAAAAAAAAACCAACTTCAGTCATTCTATTTCTTTCCTCTCCCACATTCTCCATTTATCCCTTACCTTTTGGGGATACTTTTTCCCCCTGCATCCCTCCCCCCTTAAAAACTAATGTCTAGGCTTGGTCTCCAAGGTGGTGATGTTGGGAGGTGGTTCCTTCAAGAGGTGATTAGGTTGCAAAGAGAGATTAATGCCTTTGTCAAGGGAGTGAGTTCTTCCTCTTGCAGGAATGGATTATTTACTGCCAGAGCAGGTTTTTATAAGGTAAAGCTGCCTCTTGTGTCTAGTTTCTTTTTGCACATGCTCATTTGGCTTTCTACTTTGTCATCATGCTATAAAGCGGCACAGGCCCTCACCAGAAACTGACCAGATGCAGCCACACTAGCTTGGACTTCCCAGTCCCCAGAAACATCAGCTAAATGAACCTCTTTGCTTTATCAACTATTCATCTCTGGTACTCTGTTATATCAACAAAGGATGGGAGAAGACATTTCTCTAACTCTATTCCTAGGTGCCAACTCCAAGCTATGAAGGTTTTGAACCTCAGGCAGAGAGGGAGGCAGACTGCTACAGCCAAACTGCTCTTCAGCCATGGCCCATTCCAGCTCCATGGAAGGGCACTGGCCCTTTCCAGGACACCTCACTCCTGCTGCAATCTCTTACTTGTCCTGTCATTCTGCAGCACCCATCGCCCTTTAGGATGCTCTCGGGAGGTTTATGTTCATCATGTTGTTGTAGAAGAACTTCCCAGACCTACTCCTAGACTTATTCCTATTGGGGAGATGTTAGGGTTTTGCATTTTTTTATGCTTTAAAAAATTAATTGTGTTTTTTTTTTTCTCCATTAAAAGTCACAATTCTACTCTGGATGGGTCCAAGTGGCAGCCTCTAATTCTATTGTGTCAACTTTGTTCATTGATTTCTTCTGCAGTAAAGATGGGGGTGAAGGATGGCCAAGAAACTATTTGCTCACAGTTGTCATACATTAGTCAAAAGGGAGGGTGATGAGTCTGACACAAGTGAGAGGCTTCTTATTTTTAATAACATGAACAAGGCAATGAAGAAGGTAGAATTGTGACTGGTCTCAGAGCTGGGAAGATGCAGCAACCAGCACAGCAGGAATAAAAGAGATCTTTTGGCTGAGATCCTCAACTTAAAATGTTTAATGCTTAACTTTACATACTAAACAAAAATTCTACTTGTCCTACCCAGAAAAGTCTGAAAAATGAAGCAAAAAATGGAATTGAAATGTATTGTATCCAGAGGCTTTAATTAGATGTTTCAAAAGTTTAGGGCATCCATTGTTGATTTCTTTAACTCAAAGTTTTACATTCACTACATTTCCATATGAAAGATAGGCATTCATTCCTTCATTTAGTTAAGAATGTATTAAGGGGATGGTCAGCAAAATGGTGGACTGGACTCTCTGGCACTCATTGCCCTGAAGAAACATCAATTTGAGCAACCAGCCATGCACACACACACACACACAAAACTTCACAAAAGTTGAGGAAACCAAGTAAGAGATTACAGCACCTGGTTATAGCAACTAGCACTAGCCAGATATGGAATTAATCTAATTACAGCAACAGATGAATGGATTAAAAAATGTGATATGTATACATAGTGGAATCCTGATATTTCCAATAGCAAGGATAACAAAAGGCACATTGAAGACAATAGCAGGACAGTTTGTGCCTTATCCGGATCAGCTTCCTCAACCTCCACACAGCACAGTATGCAGCGACACTCTCCGCCTGGGATAGGAGAGGGACATGAGCAACCAACTTTGCCTTGGATCCCAAAACTAGCCCTGCCTCAGTAAAAACCAAGGCTGGACAGGCCCCCACACCCTCAGACTCCAGGCCAGTACCTGAAATGAACCTTCAGGCCTGTCCTACCCCCAGACCAACAGCAGCCTCAGGGTCCAGATTGCCCAGGCTAGGCTAATCCCCACAGCCACAGGCTGCAGGACTACCCTGGCACCACGCTCACCCTTGCAGCCGTAATCATTAGAACTTATCCCTGTGAAAACAGAATCCAGGCCCATTCATCCTCAAGCCAGCCCCTGCTGCCCTATGCTCAAAAACTTAAAAATAAAACTACCATATGACCCAGAAATACCATTACTGAGTAGATATTCAAAGGTATAAAATTAATATGTCAAAGATATATCTGCACTCCCATGTCTATTGTAGCACTAGCCAGATATGGAATTAATCTAATTACAGCAACAGATGAATGGATTTAAAAAATGTGATATGTACACATAGTGGAATCCTGGTATTTCCAATAACATGGAAAATCCTGGAAGAAATTACACTAAGTAAAATAAGCCAGGCATGGAAAAATAAATTCCCCATTCATCTCCCTATATGTGGACTGTAGAATAGAAGTCGTAGAAGTACAGAGTGGAAGGGTAGCTACCAGGGGCAGCGGTGGGGTGCACAGGAGATGTGGGTGAAAACATACAAAATTTAAGTCAGAAAAGAAGAATAAGTTCGGGTGGTGGTGGCTCACACCTGTAATCCTAGCACTCTGGGAGGCTGAGGTGGGTGGATTGCTTCAGCTCAGGATTTTGAGACCAACCTGAACAAGAGTGGGACCCCATCTCTACTAAAAATAAAAAATTGAAAAAACTAGCCAGGCATTGTGACACATGCCTGTAGTCCCACTACTCAGGAGGCTGAGGCAAAAGGATTGCTCAAGCCCGAGAGTGTGAGGTTGCTGTGAGCTATCATGCCATAGTACTTTACCCAGGGCAACAGAAGGAGACTCTGTCTCAAAATAAATAAGTAAGGAATAAGTCCAAGAAACCTATTGTAAAACATGGTGACTACAGGTGATAACAATGTATCATATTGTTTAAAACTGCTAACAGAGTAGATTTTAAACATTCTCACAACAAAAATAAGTATGTGAAGAAATGCATATACTACTAATTAGGTCTCTCTAGCCATTCCACAATATGTACACACGTCAAAATAACATGTGGCATGCACTAAACATATAGAATTTTTATTTGTCAATTAAGGAAAAATGTTTAAAATATTTAAAAATTGAAACAAAAAGACTTTTTAAGAAGAATGTACAAGGGCTGGACGTGGCGGTTCACACCTGTAATTTCAGCACTTGGGAGGCTGAGGTGGGTGAATTGCCTAAGCTCAAGGGTTTGAGACCAGCCTGAGCCAGAAAGAGACCTCGTCTCCAAAAATAGCTGGGTGTTGTGGTGAGTGCTTGTAGTCCTAGTTACATGGGATGCTGAGGCAAGAGAATTGCTTAAGCTCAGGAGTTTGAGGTTGCTGTGAGCTATGATGCCACAGCACTTTACCAAGGGTGACAGGTGAGACTCTGTCACCCTTGGTAAAATAAATAAATAAATAAAAAGAATGTATAAAACAACTACTAGGGAAAAGAAAAAGGGTTTCTTTGAAATGCTATGGGAGCTACATAATGGTATGAGATAGGGCTGCTATTCTCAAGAGTCTCTCTTATATACTAGTCCTTTTTGCATGGACCACAGTACTACTTATAAAATACAAAGTAAAAATCATCTAATTCAGTGCCTCTCAAACACACCACTTGAAGATCATTTAAATCATCTAATTCAGTGCTTCTCAAACAAATCACTTGAGGATCATTTAAAATGCAGATTCAAATGCAACAGGTATCAGATGATGCCTGAGTATGTGTATTTCTAACAATCACCCAGGTGACGCAGACCATACTAGTTCACAGACCATCCTTGGAGCAGCAAAGAGGTAGACGACAGCCCCTGCTTTAATTTACCAAGGTATTTCAATGCAGCTGGAGTCAGTGTGCATTAATCCTTTATATACCCAGTAGCCATGACCCCCCAAAAGCAACCTCATAATATTTTTATGATATAATTTCCCCCCTGAGAAGCATCATGCCCACATCTGTGACTCACTAGCTCACTGGAGGATGAAAAAAAGTACAGAAAAGCTGGCACCCCATAAAGAAGAGTGCTTTTTACCATGACTCTAAATTGAAGAAGGTGGGTATTTCTTTTTAAATTTTAATAATTAAACTTTAACTTTTCTATGCACCATCATTAAGAAGAAAAGTAAACCTCAATAGAAATTTGCAATTTGAGTCATTTTTAAAGCCCTGGTGAAGGACATGTTCCAGCATCAGCACTTGGTCCGAGGCTCCCATTACTAATTAAGGACTGCTTGCAACCAGCAATGTGTGTTTGCATTCTATAAGACACACTGATTTCTGGAGGAAGTCAACCTCTATCTCTCCCCTGCTAATAAGAAATTGGGAAGCACAAAACAACCCCAGATGGTGTGTGTTTGTAGTAATGAATAGAGGTATTTTAATGGTGTTAGTTAAGTTTTACTTTGTGTTTTTAATGAGCGACTCACTGCCCAAGACATTTTAATTGTGAACTAGATTCCCCATGAGGTCTTAAACCATTTTATGTTAAACATAAAGCTTTGTTAACTTGTATGGGTGATATCATTCATCCCCTAAGCACAAGGGGATATAAAAATATTTCATAATGAGCCATGAATACATAATATAACCCCAAAAGTTTAATAATACTAACCCATATTTCATTTCTCCAAATGATTCCTCAGTCTACTGCCATAAAGACACTTTCACATGAGACGATTCAAGTTTGGTTTCACAGACATGAAGAAGAGTTCTATTTCTGAAATTCTAAGTGAAAATAACTAAGCAGCCAGTAAGATGAAATTATTTAACATTCTTTTAACAGAATATTTTGTATAGATAGGCAAGACATTTACGGAACTCTCTTTTCTTCGATTACCTAAAAGGTAACATTACTTTGAGATCACCTATTTAATCAAATTTTGACTCTATCTCCTAGGAACCATTCTAACTTGAAAAGTTTTATCTCTCATTTGTAAAAATATTTTTTTGCAAATGAAGCCTTGGAGAAAGGAAACCAGCTGGAACATTTTTAGAGGATTTGCCAGAGATTTTGAAAATAAGACACCCTGAGATACATTAAGAATCCCTAGTACTCTGGGTGGCATCTGTGGCTCAGTGGGTAGGGCGCCAGCCCCATATACCGAGGGTGGCGGGTTCAAAATTAGCCCCAGCCAAACTGCAACAAAAAAAATAGCCAGGCATTATGGCAGGCGCCTATAGTCCCAGCTACTTGGGAGGCTGAGGCAAGCATATCACTTAAGCCCAACGGTTGCTGTGAGCTGTGATGCCAATGGTGACACAAAGAGACTCTGTCTCAAGAATCACTATTACCAAGACTCTGTCTCAAGAATCACTGGTACTCAATTTCAAGGAAGGAGAATTCATTTCTAGTCCCATTTCTGTCACTAAATATGGTTGTCCATGACCCCCCTGGACCTCTCTTTCCTCATCTATCATGGGAGAAGCTTTTCAAAATGTAGGTGAGGATGACCATGAACAGACCTGCTGAATTAGGCTGCAAACGTACTGTTTTCCTTGACAATTTTCCCAAGTGATTTTTATGCTCACAAAGTATGAGAACACTGAAATTGGTTTACGATTAAGCCTTCCAGCAATATTCTTTGCTTGGAAAATAAACCTAAGGCAAACTACAGATCTTAACAAATCCCACTCCCGACTCACTCCATCACTTCCCTGTGATGATGTATCTCAGTCTCCGTGTGAAATTTGAGTTCCACCATCAACTTTTCAATTATTGTGTACTTGCCATAGGTCATGTCCTCTTCATCTCTATCCTAATTGAAATAGGATATGTGAAGAACCATAGGGTGAGTTTTTGGAAGAAAGGGTAGGCAATTAGTAAGAGAATAGAAAATGACTAAAATTAACATATCCAAGACTTTCTTCACTTTACAGTAAATGAAATCATACCTATGTAAGTTATTAGCATTCTAGCAGCTAAAAGAAAGATATAATAAAGTATGTCTGACGTGATTCTATTGTTTTTGTAACAATATAAAAATTGCTATTTAGTGATATGGGTATAATGTCTATATAGGTACATTGATTTCATTATAAACACTGAAAGGTTGGGGGTGAGGGATAATTTGAGTGAATGGGGAAGAAATGTAAAAGAAAAAAAGGAAGAAGAGAGAATAGGTTTGATATAATAATTATTCATTTATATAAAATAATAATTTATGTAAGTATATAAAATATTTTTTAATAAAATAGAATAAATCTGAAGGTTAAAAACAATAAGCCAAAGGTTATATAAATAACCCAACAGTCATACATGTTTAAAATGTATCACATAAAACAGGCCATCTCAGGGTGGCGCCTGTGGCTCAGTGGGTAGGGCACCAGCCCCATATGCCAGAGGTGGCGGGTTCAAACCCAGCCCCAGCCAAAAGCTGGGGAAAAAAAAAAAACAAAAACAGGCCATCTCAATACTACTCCTATTGTCTAGGACTATATTGTCCTTCTCAATACTGTGGCTTTGTTCTAATTAGACATTTTCTGATTTAAAACCTAGAAGTTCTGTATAAAGAAAAATCTTGGCTATTTTCAGTGCAGAGTATCAATAAACGTTTTGGTTTGAATCAGACTAACTCTGCCAAGAATTAACTGCACAATTCTGAGAAGCCCCTATTGTCACTCTGGTCCTCACATAAACGTTTGGAAAATGAAGAGATGAAGCTAGATTCTTAATATTATTTTTATAATTATAACTTCTGTCTGGAAATTCTCCTTCTGCAGGGATCCAAGTTTATTTTCTTTTTTCTTTTCTCAAGTTTCATGCAAAAAGAAAAAAAAATCTGCTTTGTAAAATCCAAAATAACTTTGTTTCGTTTACCCCCGGAGGGAGGGCCGCTAGTAACACCATAAGCCATGCAGAAGACAGTGAACAGATAAGAGGTTTCTCATCCAGAGAAGGGGAGTGGAGAGGGATTCTGAAGGTGAGTTTTCTCTAAGAATTGGAGGGAGGAAAGGAGGGAGGGAAGGACCGAGGGAGGGAAGGAGGGATATCCATGCATTTCCAGCCTAAGAAGAGGTCTTTTCAACCAAGCAGGTGTGTGCCAGTTGAATGCAGCCTGCAGGAAAAGGGAACTGTTCAAGAGAAAGTAGCAGTCTTAACATTCCTACCCTAGCCAAGATGTGGGCAATAACCCCATCTGTTAGGGAGATGATGAAATGTGAGCCGAAGAAAATGATTTCATGAACTTCGGATCTTAAAAAGAAAGAGCGCGAGCAAGCTCATTCAATATTTCAGAACTGCCTAAAGCTTTCTTTTAGTCGAGTTTAATTTCCTTTGTCAAGCATAATTTGCAGATCCCATAGGACACCGAGTGTGAGTGCGCGTACTGTTCCTAGTACATTGTGTACTTTACTGTCCATCCACAGCTCAGCAGGGTGAACATATGAAGTAATTTACCTAAAGGCTCAGCTTCCTTTCTATAATATTGGAATTTTCAGGTCTGAGCAAGTCTACAGAAGATATCATCAGTCAGTCTTCTGATTAATGAAAAACAATGCTCCTTCTGCACAAGCAATAAACATCCAATACTCTGGCATTTAGATTTCAGTGCTTCTGGGGATATACAGTGTAACCTTGGAGATAGTTACTTCACCTTGCAGTGTTTGTTTCCAAGTTTCCCAAACAAAACTCATTCATCTCAGCGTCAAAGCAGAGATCCACCCAGGAGAACTGATGTATCCAAGACCCCACAGCTGGTTCCTGTGTCCAAGAAGACTGTTTCAGCTGTAGGTGATTACACACCCAACACAAACTAGCCTGCACAAGATGGGTAGTTATTTTTTCAGGTTCAAAAATAGGACTAGCTGCAGGTTTAACTTAATATACAGTATTAAAAAATTTCACCCAAACCAAGTTCTTCTCTCCAGAGCTCTTGATTCTCCGTCTTCTAAATCAGCTCCATTCTTGGGGTGAGTTCTCTTCTTATAGCACAAGATGTGATCCCACTTTACAATAGACTATTCTCTTGGGCTGAAGTCCAGTAGGAAAGATTATCTGCCTCTGCCCCACAATTACCAGCTAAAAAAAAGAAAATCTACTATATGTCAATATGTCTGTGAAAATGAAACGTCCTACTTGAACCAAATGTCCTATTTGTAGCCAGCACTAATGCGTGACTAAACCACATACCTAGCTCTAAAGTAGGAGTGGCACCCCACAGGTAGCATAGGGCTGAGGATGGAGGAAGCACAGAGTCTCAAATAGCGGGGGCTATTCCTAGAAGAAAGGAAAATGGATGACAGGAAGCCCAACATTGGCAGCACCTGAAATAGAACCAAGTCCTCGGGATGCTGATAGCTACCTCATACCACTCCTTCTCAGTCTGTGTGTGGCTGTGATATGAACAATTTATGGAAAGGTGAATGACATGACAATTCCTGGGATTTAAATTGAGATTAATGTTTTGGTGATAATCTGGGAAACGAATAACAGTCATGTCATGCTAAAGTTGCATTTCAAAAGTCAAACACACATTCATCTTCATGACCTTGGATTTGGTGATGTATTCTTAGACATGATGTGAAAAGCATGAGCAACAATGGCAATTAAATTTCAACATGATTTGAACTCAACATGAGTTTTGGAGAAGACATTCAAACCACAGCAGGATAGGAAAACAGTAGCATTTAACATTTCCTTTTTTTTTTTTTAATTTCAAAATAAGAGAGTACAAGTGTTTTTGTTCCATGGCTACAGTGTAACAATTATGAAGTCAGGGATTTCAGCATGCCTATGACCAGAGCAGTGGACACAGTTTCTTAGTTTCTTTCCAGTTTCTTAGTTTCCAACATGCTCCTGTGTATCCATCATTTAGTTCCCACTTATTAGTGAGAACATGTGCTATTTTTCCATTCCTGAGATACTCTATGTAGGATAATGTTCTCCAATTCCATCCAATGTGCTGCAAATGACATTACTTCATGCATCTAACATTTCAGTTCTTTTTTTGCTTTCTGCTTCCTCTTATTCATTCAAAATTTCCTCAGTGAAGTGGTAATCATTAATTGTGCAACAATAACCATTACTTTGAGTTTTCACTGGGCAGACAGCAAGCCCACTAGAAACTACATTTCCTTGCCTGCCTTGCAACTCTGGTCAAATTACTAAATTCTGACCACAGAGATATGAATAGAGCACCCCATGCTATATGTCACTCAGGGTCAAGTACCCAAATATAAGGAACCCATAGTGTGTTCCCCTGTCCTTTGCCCCTCACTGTTAGTTAGCAGATAGTGAAAAGTATCACTTTGGTCTGAGGGAGAAGCTGGTCTCCCCAAGGGACTGTCTACTTCAAACTGCCACCTGACACATGAGACAAGACAAACTTGTACCTTATTAAAGTCACCCCATACTTTTTGGTGTAGTAGCTTGGCTTATATCCTTAAACTTGGTCTCTATATGTCACTCTGTCTTTCCCTACTCCACTTTTGCCTTCATTTTTTGACTCCTAATTTACAGTAGCAATTTATAAATTTATATGCATTGATCTGACATTTCAAAAATTTATAAATTTATATCCATTGATCTAACATTAAAATAAAAAAGCTGTAGGCCAATGTTGACTAACAATTTTCTGAAGCTCCAGTAACCCAATTTATGGATTGGGTTTTATAACAATTTATAAATTAATATGCATTGATCAGAAATTTTTAAAAAATTATAAATTTATATGCATTCATCTGACATTAAAAAAAAAGCTGTAGGCCAATGTTGAGTAATAATTTTCTGAAGCTCCAGTAACCCAATTTATAGATAGAGAGGTCAGATCAATGCATGCAAGTATATATACAATTAGGTTACATGGTTTGCATTTGTTAGGTAAAGTCCAAGTTGCATCTGAGCCCTTCACCCAGCAGGTGTGCCATATACCCCTACATTGTACACAATAGATAAGAGCTTACCACACCCTCCTCCCTTCCTCCTTTTTAAATTTAAATGTGTTCTGTCATGTGGATGTATAGTTGTCTATCTACTAGTCTCATATTAATATTGAATACATTGGATATGTGTTTTTGCATTCTCATGATATTTACTAAGATGTTGTTCTCTAAGTCCTTCCCAGGTAAATACAAAAGATGTGAAGCCTCCATCTTTCTTTATGGCTGACGGCACAAAGAAAGCTTTTTATTTGCTCTTCATGCCAATGACTATTGCTCGGCCACTTTCTAGGTCATAGCTATGATTTAACATTGCCTTTCAGTTCCAGATGGAAATCCAGTCTTTATTCCACAGAATTGAATAGACCAGGTCTTACCAAAGAGAAGGACACATGGGAATGGTCAGTGTCACCTCCTGCCAACAGCATACCTTAAGTGGGAAGCATAAACTATATTCCACATCGGCTGCCACTTGCCATGCCACACACAGGCAGGCAGGGTCATTCTATCCTGATACTCCTCCTCTTGAGCCCTCTGTCATTTCAGAATTCTTCTCAGTCAAGTGCTGCAAAGGGCCACTGTTAAACAACAGGAATTAGTAGCCCTGTGAGATCTGTTTGCCAGGCTTGGCTTAAATACACGTAAAAGGAGTAAACAACGAGCACTATGAAGTAAGAATTAAGATCCGTGCCTGAGTGCAGAAAACATTTTAAAGGTTCATAAGGACCTGAAAACTAAAGGTTATTTTAAAACTCTGGCTCAATTCTAGAATTCTTAACTGGAAATCGTCCATCAAAATTAACTCCTTCTGTCTCCCAAATTGGGTGTGAGGGGTGATGTGACTTCTTCCAGGAAAGAATGTCTCCCAAACACATCCATCTGTTGCTGTTAAGAACCAAGACACCTACCCTGCTTTTGTTATGGTAGGGAATGATAAAACAGGAGGGCGGCAACAGCAGGGGTCTCTGTAAAAGGAAAGATGGTGAGGCTGGGAGCAAAACGAACAAAGATAGATGGGGTTAAAGTAACCCATCAGAGCGAACTATTGATGAAGGAGAAGGAAGGCGGCTTAGTCTTTGCCCAAGCACCACAGTATGCAGGCCCTGGCTAACCAGATTTCTTTTTTTTTTTTT
>NW_003852415.1:8323933-8341400 GCF_000181295.1 Otolemur garnettii | reverse complement strand
TAGGTGTACGTGGCTGGCGCCTTAGCCGGTTGAGCTATAGGCGCCGAGCCACTAACCAGATTTCTTATGCTGAATCTGCAGTTGTGGCCCCTCTTAATTTTTAAAACAAACATGTAACAGGTTCAAATAATGGGAGTGTTAGAGGTAGAGTGACTCACAAAAGGTCATATGCGTAGCAGCTAAAACTACAATAAAAGTCTATCTACTAAAGAAGGCTACCTCTGATTCATTGTCTGTTTTCTCTGAGACGTGAACACTGTAAGCACTTGATAAAAAATTCCATAAATTATGGAATGAAGACTATTTCACGATACTTAACCATAATAAAAAAGATTTACAGATCATAAAATAATGCAGGGCAAGCCATCTGCAATTTGGAATTTTCCATGTATAATAAAATGTAAATACCCCTCCTATCTAAAGATTGTCATTGGCATGTTTGGCAAAAATGCAACTGTCATTTCAGTTGGATATTGAAACCAGCCGAGCTAATGATTTATTAATTTATAGAAGAAATTCCTGCTACTTAATTTTGCAGAACAAAGCATATATTCATCCAATATCTTCTGTATTACATAGCTGTACATCTGGACATTCCCCTTTTGCATTCATGTGTCTTGATAGTTTTTAATCTAGAAATATTTTCAGGCATTTGCAAAACTCACTGAGTGCCTACCTGTGAAAGAAACCACGGTGATGCCAACATCAACCAAAGTGTCTACCTTCAAAGACCCGATCAAGCAGAAAAGGTGAGACAAGCTGTCAAATCATTATGACAGCCTAATTCCACATCTCAACCCATAAGGAGGGGACACTTGACGTTCACTACCCAACACAAACCTCTTAAGTACTGGAATTCTCAGTTCAAATCTCTCTTGGATCAGATTTTATTCTGACTTTGTGTCCAACAAAAGCTTCAGCTTCAACTATAACCTCATTCTTCACCTCTTACAATTACTCTTTAAAGACCGAAGACTAGCCTACCTTAAAATCTATTCATTCACTCGTTTATTATTTATTTATTTTTTAATATTTTAATGAGCTCGGCCTTATGACAGGTCTGACGCGGTAATGAATAAAAGCAACCATAGCCACTGCTGTAGTCTACAGAGGAAGGGATACAGCAGCCAAACATTCTCCCAAACAAACACAACATCCCCAGAGTGACAGAGCAGTGCGTGGTACTGGGAGAATCTGTGCCGAAATGTCAGGGGGACCAGACTCTGCCTTGCAATGAGTACTATCTGATAGTAATGGTTAAATCCACACATTCCTGCTGTCAGCAAACATACAGGTGGCAATTCTAATAGAAGAATGGAATTGAAGAATAGAAAAATAGAATGGTTAATGAACTTAACCATTCATTTCCTGTGTGCTTGGTTTCCACCTGCCTCTCAAAATCTCCACAACACACTGGTTAGCATTTGCTGATTCTGGTGATTTCCCCGTGGTGAAGGCAGGCCCACACCCACTGAGCGTGTGTTTTCCCTGCTTGACTTTTCTCTCATTGTAGGAAATGTGGCCTGAATCGTCTGGGGAGGTGGACGATCTCCTGCCAGTATCCCTTGATAAACTAACAAAACTAAAAAACCTGACCATTTTCCAGACCCGGTGTTTCTGCCGTGGGCTGTCGATTCTATTCCAAGGCTCAATTATAACACAGCTTCCTGATTTTTTTTTCAAATGTATACTGCTTAAGGTTTGTTTCTTCAAGTCAAACATTCTGAGAGTATTTTTCTAGTTCACTAGCCCTTAAAGTTCAATCTTTTAAATGCTTCGTTTTTAGTTTTGGTTTGTTGATACTTACTATTCAAGTACCATACTGTACAGTGGCACCTAAAATAAAATCTGGGAAGGTGGACGATCTCCTGCCAGTCAGGAATGGGTTGGGGAGGCACAGATACCTGCTCCCAATCCCAGCTCCAGGGCCTGGCTCTGAGATCTTGTCAGAGGACAGTCCCAGGACGGTAAAGATAAACCACCACCACCACCGCCGCCACTGCCAAGCAACCAAAGCATGACACAGACAAATCCAGCTGGACAGGTCAGATGAATTATCAGAGGTCACTTATACTGGGTTCTCACTCCTGGTCAGCACAGGGGCTATCCCTCTCTGAAGAGTAAAGTGCAAGTGGATATTGTCCACCTATCTGTGAAGACTTAAATTTCTTTCTGGCAAATCAAAAAGAGCTCTCTCTACATCTTCATATGTTTACTGGTAATATGACCATTTAGGCAAAAGGAGCCACTTAACAATATCCTTTTCTTGCTTGTATTTCTTTCAGCTACTTTTCTTTGATCTATATCTCTAATGAAATCTGCATATGTTCTGTTGAACATTAAAAGGAGTAGGCCACTGGCCCCATATGCAGGAGGTGGCAGGTTCAAACCAAGCCCCAGCCAAAAACTGCAAATAAATAAATAAATAAAGCCAGAGGTGGGGAAACTTATATTCTTCCCTTATCTCTACAGATAAAGGTGCTATAGGCATTGGGTGGCGCCTGTGGCTCAAATGAGTAGGGCACTGGCCCCATATGCCAGAGGTGGTGGGTTCAAACCCAGCCCCGGCCAAAAAAAAAAAAAAAGTGCTATAGGCATTAAGGAAGGGACTCTGAGGAAGGAAACTTGTGAGGCCTGGATATAACAAAGCTACTATGAAAGAGAGACCATTCCCCCTGTTTTGTGCAGGACACAACCTTATATGAGAAGGAGGAAACTGAGAGTAATCCATCTGGTAACCTGAAGGTCTTGATGTCCCAGCAACCACAGCAAAAAGCCACGATAACCTAGAATATAGCAGAGGCTTCCAGGCTTCCCAAAGAAACCACAGTAAGTAACCGTGGCCACCAAATTTGGATGCCCAGCCATCAGCCATTCCTCCCATTCATCCTGGTTATGAGAACTCCAAATTTGTCCATTGACAATGTACTAGACCCCAAGGAGAAGAATCGCAGTTGATCTACATCAGTCTTAGCAATTTCACAGCCCTTTGAAAGTGGCTACTCTGCAGGAGGACATGAGACCTACTCTACGCCCTAGACCTAAAGAAAGTTCTGGCTTAGTAGAAGCCTTCGAGAATCTTTCCCTTTTCAAATAAGGGAAAAACACACAAGGACATGTCTCCTGTTTCTGCCTATCTGCTTTTCACATTTTCCACTGTAAAGGGGGAGAAAATGGGAGAGGAATGCAAAGAAGAGGCTAAGTCTTGAAAAGAGAGAAAACGTGACAGCATCCTGTATGGAGCTGAATTCCAAGAGTCCAGGCTGGATCAGAGTAGCCAGGTGACTTTGATCCAGGTGGCTCTCTGTTGTGGAATCATGATCAGTAAATTGCACCTATTAACCTCTGCCCCTTGTGTGGCTGGTACACGATGAAGAGAACAAGGGTAACTGAGTGAGGGCCTACGTTCTGCTAAGACTAAGGCATGGTACAAATGGAAAGCATTATCATCTCGTTATCCCTCATTTCAGGAGGGGTCCTCATTAACAACTGGAAGCCAGTATCCCGCCATAGCCATCGAGCAATAAACAGTATAGAAACGAGCCATAAGTTGCTTCTAATTGCACTACCCCCTCACACCAGAACCAGAGACTGCTCCAAATTAATGTGCAGCAAGTTTAAAGCATGTATAGGGGTATAATTTTCAATGCAACACTTAATTAGCCTCCAGAAACTGCTACCATGAGGCATTACCTCAGAGTTTTAGATCCATCTCCTGAAGAGCAACTGCAATCATGGCCCATAGTATAAGAGGCAAGTACGACTCCTTCCCAGGGTTTGCAAGCACTTCTAATTGTTCACGGACTGTGATCAGAGAGGATATCCCGAAGGGGCGAACTGTGCAGTTGGCTTCCTACTTAATAAACTGGACTCTGTCTGCTCCTTTACAGCTACAGTTATGCTACCGAGAGCCCCTTCATTGCTTCTCTGTAGTCCTGTCAATGATCTGACTGAGACAGTTGTGGCTCTTTATGTAGATAGTTTAGAACAATATGGAGACCAACCGTAAACTCTAGATGAAAATGAAGGAGTGGCAGAACCCATCTGATTCCATAGCCCTCTGTCCAATAACTGCTTAGGGTGCCATTCCCTTCAACATCAGGGTTTAACCTAGGCCAAAGTTGAAAAAGTGTGTGTAGGACTCACCTGGGAAGGCACAACTTATAGCACGGCCAGTCATGCCTACCAATGACAACAGCACCGAGGTTATTTTTTCTCCACGGGCTCAGCAACTGAAAAGCCTTTGGAACTGGCTTTAACAAACTTATCATTGGGTTCTCTTTTGTGATACAAGATTTTCAGTGTCTAATCTGCCTTATTTCCTTGGATTCTAGACATTATTGCTTGGAAGACATAATTATACTCATTAGAATATAGGAGACCTAAAACCAGCTGGAAAAGTCTCTCCTTCAAAATTTTCAAAAAAAAAAAAAAAAACTAATTATATCACAGAAGCAAAAACATGGTAATTAAAATGACCATTATGTAGCAAGCTTCCTATAATTATTGTTATTCATTTTGGCAACTGGGAGTTTGAGGATTTGAATTTTATTTTCCAAGCCATAAGTGTGAGAAAAGCAATTTATTTACTTTACTGTTGATCACTGGGAATTAATTTTCACCCATTTCTTCAGACTTCATTTGAGAACTATATTGTTCTTCTTTATTTTTGTTATTAATTTTTAAGGGATAGTTCTCCTATCTGTTCTTCTCAGACTTCACTGACAAATACTCTTCCTGGCCTATGCCAAACCCAGGGCTCAATGCAAAGCTTCTTTGGCTATTAATATTCTCCAAACCCTCTTTTTCTTTTTTCTTTTCTCAATCTAGAGCAAGAAAAAGTTAACATTACAGAATTGCATGAATCCATCTGAATAATTTGTTAAATTTCCTAGTATTGACTATCACAATCACTTACCTAATTATTGCCATATCCATGTCCAAGCTGTTAGCTTTCATCACCACCCTATATAGTAGTGTCAGACCCAGTACTAAAAGATATAATGTGCAAAAGTAACAATTTTAGAAGGACATGTCAGGGAAGGAATACAGAATTCTACAAATAGAATGATGAGGATCAAGGAAGGAGGTTAAGAAGTGAGTTGCTATTCTATGAAAAGCCAGAAGAAAAGTAAGTGCTGTTCTCAGCAACAATTTTATATCTGGTGTGATGTAAATGCCACATGCCTTAATCAGGCACCTAAGAGTATCAAAGATTCAACAGTACAGAAAAAAAAAAGCCTTCCTGGAACTGCCCTTATCTGACCAAAGGCAGAAACTTCTTGCAAATAAAGGTGCCCAAAATTCCTCTTCAGGGCTGATCTACTCTCAGAAGAAAAAAAGAATAAAACCTGCCCCCCCAAACCTTTCTCCACTAATGGCCCTAAAGGACACAGAAAGACCATTTATACCTGTGTGAACAAAGAGTTTCTCAAACTTTCTTGTCTCCCATTTGTTCTCCTGAAACTCTATTTGTCTTTCCAAGCAATAATTTGTTTTCCCATTAAGTGCCTTTCTCCCCATCACCCTCACCTATGAAGATGGTATGTAATTTCTAAATTCTACCCATCCCATTGAATTACTTATCACTGAGTCCTCCCATGTGCAGGCACATTGCACATGGAAACAAACCACCTTTTTCTCCTGTTGTTCTGTCTTTTGTCACTTTAATTCATAGGCCCCATTTGATTAACCTAAGGAATAGAGTTAAAGTTTTTCCCACGCTGTGCTTTCTTTACACAGAGCCTATTTATTCACCTATATCGTTTTTCTTTTGCCTGAAGAACTTTTTAAACCATTTCTTGCAGGGCAGGTCTGCTGCTAATGAATTCCTTCAATTTCATTTTGTCTGAGAAAATCTTTGTTTCTCCTTCCTTTTGGAAAGATAACATTGTTAAAGATAGAATTTTATATTGATGTAATTTTTTTCTTTTTTTTTAACATTTAATATATTTATTTCTTTCAGATTGATACTTTTTTATTTCTTTATTAGGTCAAATACACATAGATTATGAATACATTCATGCATATGTGGGGAGTACAATGTGCTGATTTTTTTTTTATATAATCTGACGTGGTTACATCAAACCAATCAACATAGCTTTCACCTTATTTACTTGATTATTGTGCCAAAACATCTACGTTCTACACTTCACAGGTTTGACTTGTACCCTTGTCATAGGAATGGCAGTAAAAAACAGAGACATAGATCTGTGCCACAGAATAGAGAACCTAGAGATAAAACCAGCCTCATCTGGCCATCTGATCTTTGACAAACCAAACAAAAGTATGTACTAGGGGAAAGCATCCCTATTTAATAAATGATATTGTGAGAACTTGTTAGACACACGTAAAAAGACTGAAACTAGACTAGTACCTCTCACCAACTCACCACTTAACGAAAATTAGCTCACGCTGGATAAAAGATTTAAATCTAGGACACAAATCTATAAAAACTCTTGAAGAAAGTGTGGGAAAACTCTTAATGATACCAGCATAGAGAAAGAATTTATGAAGAAGTCCCCATTGGCAATGGCAGCTACATCAAAGATAAATAAATGAGATCAAGTTAAACAGCTTCTGCACAGCTAAGGACACAGTCAGAAAAGTAAATAGACAAGCTTCAGAATGGAAGAAGATATTTGCATGCTACAAATCTGACAAAGGGTTAATAACCAGGATCTATGAGGAACTCAAGAAAATCAACAAGAAAAGAACAACCTTGTTAATCAATGGGCAAGAGACATGAACAGAACCTCTTCCTAAGAGGACAGATGAATGGCCACAGACACATGAAAAAATGTTCATCATTCCTATTAACAGTGAAATACAAATCAAAACTACTTTGAGACCTCTCCTAACCCCAGTGAGAACAGCCCACATCACAAGGTCCCAAAACGGCAGCTGCTAACATGAGTGAGGAGAGAAGGGAGCCCTGTGTGTTGTTGGTAGGACTGCAAACTAGTGTAGTTGTTTAGTATAGAAATATGGAGAATCCTCAAAGAACTAAAAGTAGACCTTCCATTTGATCCTGCAGTCCCATTACTAGGTATCTATCCCCCCTCCAAAAAAAAATCACGTTTGTACTCAAATGTTTATAGCAGTTTAATTCACAATTGCAAAGATGTGAAAACAACCCAAATGCCCATCAATTCATGATAAACTGTGGTATACATATTCCATGGAACACTATTCAGCCATAAGAAAGATGGAAACTCATCATCTTTTGTATTTACCTGGATGGATTTGGAGAATATTTTCCTTATAAATGTATCTCAAGAATGGAAAATAAAGCACCCCATGCATTTAATGCTAAGTTGAAACTAGTAGATTAACAACTATTAATCTACTATTTTTGACTGAGAGAAAAACACAATTAAACCCAAGTGGGACAGGCTCGGTAACTGGTACACTGTACAGGTATATTGGACACCTTGTGGATGAAGGACTCAGGTACAACTTAGACTTTATCTTAGAAATGCAAAGAATGTAACCTAACTGTATGTATCCCTCCTATTAACCTGAAATAAAAAAATATTTATTATATTAATATAATATATATCCTATAATACAGATTATTTTATATTATAAATAATGATATATAATATACTTATGTATTATAATAATATTTATTATTATTATAATAAATAATATAATATATTATATATAATTATATAAATTATAATAAAATGTATATTATAATTATTATATATAATACAGATAATAATTTATATATTATATTATTAGTATGTAATTAATAATATATATTATATAATAATATACAATAATTAATTTCAATAGTGTTTCAGAAGAAAAATTAAAAACGACTTGCCTGATAACACCAGCATCTCTGTCATATCTGAGTCTGATTCTGATGATTTACAGACTGTTTTTCTTGCCTTTTGACAGACTTGGTAACATTTTGTTGAAAGTTGAATATGTGGTTTCAGGAAACAGGAACCGACAATTTAAACAGGTCATTAGTATAAGGATTTATGTAAATCTGATTAGCAAGCGGGCTGTGTTTAATGTTTGCTGAAACAATAAGCACCGGAACTTTCAAATTCCTCTAGTGTCCTTCATTTTGTCTCCCCGCTTAGCTTTGGTCCTAGTCTGTGTATTTTCAGTAATAACCACTGTTATTTTACTGAAGCCTTTTGGTGTGGTTCTAGGGTGTTAGGAAGGGAGTCATTTTGCAATGTTTAAATTATGTCTCTGTCTTTTAAGAAGCCTATATCTCAGGGCTGTGGCCTTCACACGTGAGTCCGTTCCTCCTCCAATGGGGTATCTTTCTTCCTTGCTCCTTACTCTCCCCACTGGCTTTGGCATTCCCAATATATTGTCTTGCAACCTTGTCTCCTATTAAAAATATTTTTTGTTCCCCATTTAAGTAAGAGAGAGAAGATGAAGGGGTTTCAAGGGAATAAAGAGGATTTTCCTTCCTCCTGCTTAAATAAGGTTCAGAACTGTGCTCTGGCAAAGACCTCTCCTCAATGGAAAGTGCTTGTATTACGCAGACATCTCAAGGCAGAGTTCAGTCATTACTTTTTCCCTCTCCCTGCCAGGGTTTAGAGGGATTCTGGAGGAAAAACCAAAGCATGTGCCTCCCCACACACACACATAGAAAACCGGGCTCCACTCTTAAGTAAGGCCACCCTTGGCCAGCAGCAATTTGTCAAAATTTCCATCTAAGTGTCTCTGAGTTTAGAGCTCTAGTGGCAGCTGCCCTTGGTAAGCAGATCTCAGTTGCTGTATCTCTCGATGGTCCAGCCTCTCAAGATTTGAGGATAAATCTTTTGAGACTTATCCTGCCGCCTGAGTTCTTGGATAGGTTCAAGCAAAGTAGATGATTTTTCAGTTTGCCCTGCGTTTTCTTCTACTATGGATGAGAATTGTTCAAGGTATGAGAAAAATTTCTAGGGAAATTCCTAAGCTCTTTACATGTCAGAGTTAAAACCAGAAGGACCCATCTTTTTTAGATAAGGACGCTTGGGCGAGAAAACTAATAAAGAATAAATTCAAGTTTGGTTAATCACATATAGCAAAGTCTAAAGAACTGAGATCTCTTCAGAAATTACATTACTCATTTCTGGTATTTAAATTCCATCTATAAGTAATGGAAAGTGAGAAAAGATTCTAAATTTCCTCCCCATTCCAACCCATGACTACCGCAAATGCTCATCTATTAAATACTCTCTGAGGGAAGGGAGGAAGATGCCCATTATCAAGAAGTTTAGGAAACATTATGTTCTATATTGCCTTAGTGAAAAGCTCATAGTATATGCTAGTTATAATAAAGGCTCAGAAAAATCCTGCTCAAAGTCACATGTTCATGTTATTTACACAGAATGTTTCCCAGAATTCTCTGACTTTGGAACACCTTTATACTCTCATTACCTAGAAACATATTGATAGACAGAATAGTAGCACCCCAAAGATACCCACATCTTAATTCCTCAAATTTATGAATATGTACCTACCTGGCAAGAAGGACTTTGAAGATGTCATTAAGTTAAGGGTTTTGAGATGTGGAGATTATCCTGTCTTAACTAGGTGGTCTAAAGATAATCACAAGGATCCCTGAGGGAGGCAGGCAGGTCAGAAGCAGAGAAAAGGCTGATATGATAGAGACAGAGAGATACCTGAAGATGTTATACTGCTGGCTTTAAAGATAGGGGAAGATACCACAAGCCAAGGAAGGAGGAGAGTCCCTGGAAGCTGAAAAAAGCAAGAAATTGATTCTCCCCAAGAGCCGGTGAAGGAACAAGCCATTCTAATACTTTGACTTTTTTTAGCACAGAAAGATTGACTGAAGACTTCCAGAACTGTAAGATAATAAGTTTGTGTTGCTTTAAGCCACTTAATTTGTGGTAATTTAGCAACTAAACACTAATATGACATCCTATTGTGTTAGTTTTCAATGAAAAACCTCTAGAAAATGCTATGTTGTAGGCAAAGCATGATGCTGGCATTAGGAGGTATATAAAGAGAAACAGATTATGTCTATATTCTTAATAATTCTATAAATTAACAGGCAGAAATGTAAAAAGCTGATACAAGACAATGTGAAAAAAGAAATGTATTTCATGAAGATAATATCATTGAGAGATCACACAAAAAGAGATTAGTTTTTACCATGTACAGTGTGTCCATAAAGTTCATATGCAATTTAAAACAGTTGTCTATTTTATGGACACCCTGTATATTTGAGGAATTTAACATATATTTATTCAAAACCTATTTGTGAAATGTACCAGACAGAATAGCTACAGAGATGAGCAAGAAATGGTTTATGTCCCTCCTTTGCTGAATAAACGTTTTTATACAAGAGCCAAGTCAAAGGAAAAAAAAACTGGTTATAGTCTACCTTCAAAGTGAAAATAGTTTTGATAGTCTCATGGAAAATTCACATATGATTTATATAGTTAAAAGTATCTAAATGATTGAATGACAGAATTCAATGAGAAACTATACATTTCTCTGGTCTAAAGCATTAATTTCTAGGCATATTAGCAGTATGGAAATCAAAGTGGCATTTTGACTCTCATCCCATTCCTAAATGCTTCATAGGCACTAAATCAGTATATTCTCAAAATATCTAGGAATAAAAATATTAATATGGTCACACCCAACTTTTGTATACAGAAACTGGCACCCCGAGTGAGACCCCAAACCTACCTACCACCTTTTCTGCTAATAAAAGCTTTATTCTATAAGCAACTGAAAACTGGTACTGTTTATGAGCAATGAGGTGACATGATCAAACCTAGGAATTTCATTGCCCTTGCTATGGCTTATCTTGAATCACTAGAGGTGCCAAATAGAAATAAGCCATAATACCTATCTTCACTCTTACAAGAATTTTCTTCTCACCACAGAAAACTAAGAAAAGATAGCACACAATGGCTTAGTAATAAATAAGTCACAAAACATTGAGGCTCCATAGTTCAGGTTAAAACTTGACATTACCAATATAAGAAATAAGAATTTTAAAAGGAAAACACTTTACGTATCTACACATCCCAAATCACAGAAGATAAATGCATGTGTCACACAGAATGCTTCCTCAGAAAAGGGAACACTCCTACACTGCTGGTGGGAATGTAAACTAATACGTTCTTTTTGGAAAGACATCTGGAGAACACTTAGAGAACTAAAAATAGACCTGCCATTTGACCCTGCAATTCTTTTATTAGGTATATTCCCAGACAACCAAAAATCGCATTACAACAAAGATATTTGTATCAGAATGTTTATTGCAGCCCAATTCATAATTGCCAAGTCATGGAAGAAGCCCAAGTGCCCATCGATCCATGAATGGATCAACAAACTATGGTATATGTACACCATGGAATACTATGCAGCCATAAAGAAAGATGGAGACTTTACGTACTTCATGTTCACATGGATGGAGCTGGAGAATGTTTTTCTTAGCCAAGTATCACAGGAATGGAAGAAAAAGTATCCAATGTACACACCCCTATTATGAAATTAATTTAAACCTTTTATATGAAAGCTATAACCTAATAACAACCTAAGAATATGGGGAGGGAAGAGGGAGAGGGGAGGGGGGAATGGGTGGAGGGAGGGGGATTGGAGGGTTCACTTTTGTGGTTTATCTTACAAGGGTACAAGTGAATCTTTCTAAGAGCAGAATGTGAACGTTTTAACACAATAACTAAGAAAATGACATGAAGGCTATGTTAACCAGTTTGATGAAAGTGTTTCGGATTGTGTGTGAAAACACCACAATGTACCCCAGAAGTGCATTAATGTACACAGTTACCATTCAATAAATAAATAAAACGGAATGCTTCCTCAGTGCAGGCAGTTACAGAATTAGTGTCTCATCCTTCCTTAGAGGCTCTAATGCAAAATCAAGGCCCTGAAAAGGGAGCACAAGTCTGCAGATAATTTTTAACAAAGATTATTCATTTTATCCCTAAATTCCAAGTTCTTATGAAACTTTGTTTCAATCCAGATACAAGAATAAAATTCATCATTTAAGTGATTATTTAAATCATAAACCTTGAGAAATAGTTATCAGAGGCAGCTAATGATCTAGCCTCTCAGCTAATGGAGGTTAACACTCTAATAAACCATTTTTTAATTGCAGCAATTGACTGGCTGCAAGAGAATTACAGCTATTATAACACTGGTTCATGAGTGGTAGTGGAGGAAAGACACAGTTGGATGGGGACAGAGTGTGCAATCTCACCAAAAGGTGATTACAGAGGAAATGATTGCCATCTGTCACTAAAAGGTCCCCCTTACGTGATATAAGAATACAGTGAATAAGACTATGGGAAATGGTATTACTGGTATAAAAGTAAAAATTCCCAAAACAAAGATGCACCCAAGTGCGTCCTCAGTAAAAAAATGGACATCGAATACAATGATGAAAGTTTGGAATCTCCCAAACACTAAGCACAGAGAGAACTTTTGCCTTCACAAATGTATTTTAAAACACACTTCTCCAAAATGTAGTATTTTGAGGTTGAAAATTGGAATCATGTATTCCTGACAATTATTGAGATTTTTTTATAAGGAGATTTTAAAAGCAAGAGAGTAGGCATTATCTTGCTAAATTGGGAAGTCAAGAGCATGCAGTTTTAGTTAGGATTATATTTGATGATCGTGACAGGAAAAAATCATCAAGATAAATAGCTTAAAGTAAGATCGATTTTTATTTCACACTTATAAGAAGAGTCCATGCTGGTAGATAACTTCTGCCAGCTGAAGTCATCAAAGACCCAGATTTCTTCCAACAACATTACAACAACTCCAAGATGTGATTTTATCCTCATGAAAATGGCTACAAGGGTTTCACCTACCAAACTGGAGCTCTCAGAGCAGGATAAATAAGGAGAAGAATGTTCTGACCCTTTGTGTAGTGAAAAATCAATGTTATCCCAAGAGAGGTCTGGCCTTTTCCCTCAGCTATTGGGAGGAAATCTTTTGGCTCTTGGAATCCTCCACATAATAGATTTGACCACTGGACAGTCTGGCAATGTGATTTATGACAGATACTACATGGGGTTGGTTCTCACTTTCAGAGGAACTGGACACCATTGGTATTAACCCACCTCCAGGAGGCACAGCAGACTACACATCAGCCACACAGACAACGTGTGATGGAGACCCAATAAAAACTATGGATACCACCTGGGCTCGGTGGCTCATGCAATAATCCTATACTCACTATAATCACTGTGCGAGGCTGAGGCAGGTGGATTGCCTGAGCTCAGGAGTTTAAGATCAGTTTGAGTAAGAGGGAGACCCCATCTCTAAAAATAGCCAGGCATTATTGTGGGCACCTGTAGTCCCAGCTACTTGGGAGTCTAAGGCAAGAGAATTGCTCAAGGCCAAGAGTTTGAGGTTGCCACAAGCTATGACACTATGTAATTCTACCAAGGGGGACAGAGAAAGACTCTGTCTCAAAAAAAAAAAAACCAACTCTGGACACCAAGGCTCAAGTGAGCTTCCCTGGATAGAAATATTCCATGTGTACTGTTATTCACCATGACCAGGAAGAGTTAACACCATCCATAACTTTATAGGAAGAGGAAAACCTGAAGTCCTGCATTTGGACCTCCTGAACTCTGCCTGAGGCATATCTTACCTTGGATAATTTTAATTTGTTTCATTTTCCTGCAATAAACCAAAACATCGAATATAATAGCTTTACTTCTTGAGTTCTGTGAGTGAGTCTTTGTAGAGAATTATTGAACTTCAGTGTGGTTTGGAAACCTCCTAATCTTAAAATTGGTGTCAGAGGTGAGGGAAGACTTGTGTGGGCCGTGGACTGTGCCTCCCTCTAAACCACATACTCTGGTAAAATTTTCACACTCTCCTTTTTGAAGGGCATTCCAGAAGTACCACATAAACCTTCTACTCCCTTGTCACTGTCCAGAACTTGGTCATGTGGATACAACCGTCTGCAAAGGAGACTCGGAAACACTGGCTTTTATCTGGGTATTTTTCTGCTCTTAATCAATACGGGGGTTTGTTTCCTAAAAAAAGAAAAATAATGGGCCTATTCACTGTGGTAAATCTACCTTCTATAAAAACAGACTGAAGAATATCCATAATTATAAAAATTCTTCATTCTTACATATTAGATGATGAGCAAAATGATAAATTGGTCTTTTAAAGAAAATCAAGTATTTTTAATTTAACAGAAAGGTTTGGTGTCAAATATCACTTTTTGCTACATAATTTGTTTTGTTGCTTCCAAGCATAAAACTTGGCCTTTTACCTTATGCCAAACATATTTCAGTTGTCCCCCCCACCCTTGGTTTCACTTTCTGTTTCAGTTGCCAATAGTCATACGTGGTGTGAAAATAGGTGAGTGTAGAACAGTAAAATATGTGGAGAGAGATCACATTCACATAACTTATTACAGTATACTGTTATACACATTATTATAATTAATCTCTTAGTGTACCTAATTTAAAATTAAATTTTATCATCAGTATTTATGGATGGGAAAAAACATAGTATACTTAGGGTTTGGTACTACCCACAGTTTCAGGCATCCACTTGGGGGCATAGGAATGTATTCTCTGTGGATGAAGGGAGACTACCGTATTCTTAATATTTTGTAATAATAAAAAGTGCAGCAATTTGTTAGCAGCCACTTGTCAAGTGTGATATGTTTGTCATCATATAAAAGTTAACGCTCTATCAGGGAAGTATTATTTCAATTTTATAGGTAAGAAAACTGTAGTTCAAGGATGCCAAATGCTAGCCCTCCAGGGCTTGATAGATTCAGGATCTAGTGTACTTTTGAATTATAAGACTTCCACATAGACACCATGTCAGTGCTTTACCGAAGGTCAAGGTGGACGCTATTTTGACAAGGTAATGGCCTCCCATCACCTGGCTGGTCTGGGCTGATACCACTGGAAGCTCCCTTTGCTTCTCAGGGAAAGAAAGTCTGAATCCTAGATGAATTGTGTCAATAAACTCTTACAAGGCTCCTTTTACCCTTTCTTTCTCCTTTGAGATACTTATTTTATTTCTGCCTTGTAAATGTAAAGCATTTTGGTTGGTCTTCTTCAAACTGAGATTCTTTACAGTCCAGTAGTGTTATTGCCAAAGTCTGCCATGTCTTCTCTGGGGACCCATCATTCTGCAGGGTCACCTCTACTGATTTGGCTTTAAACCTGCCCCTGGGTCTCTTAATCAGTCTGTGGCATAGATGTCCCTTGCACTTGCATTCTTTAAATTTCCACACAGCAATCAATTTGTCATGGCTATAAATTTCTTCACACAAATTCATATGCAAGAATGTAGCTTTCTTTATAGAATGAACTTTGCTTTATTACCTTTCTTTTCCTCAAGCTTCTGGGAACCACCCCTCACCCAATCTCCTTTTTTCCAGGGATGGCTCTGAGTGTTAGAGAAGGAAGGTTATGTGGTTACCATGCAGGGGTACACAGGATGGGCTCCAACACCTGCCTGCAGTCATCTCTCCACAAGGCATCCAGGAGACATTCTCATCCCCCTATGACCTCTGACATCCGCCAGTGCACAGCAGTGCAGGTCAACCTCACCCAACCCCACGGTCACATCCCGTCAGCTGTTTTCTGCTAGCCATATCCAAGTCCTCCTGGACATCCATGGGGATAATTTTCCTGCTTCTGCCCCTTGCCAACCCTCAAGAACTCTGTCCTAACATGCCAAACCTGCCCACCAAGACACATGTGGTTGCTTCTCCAGTTTCCCCAGCATGCTGAGCAATGGCACCTCCAGAGCCTGGGCTCCACCTGGTAAGGACACAGGCTCTCTGCTCAAGCTCTGTCAATCTCATCTGGGGCTTCCATTTTTCCTCCTATCTTCCCAGCCTCCCCTGGGGAGGAGTCCCGAAGTCCTCAGGAAACCACCAATATCTATACTTTCCTTCATTCCCTCTATCCTGGGAAATTTTTCTGGTCTTAGGATCCAAAAGTGCCAGATGAGAGTGATTACATGTTTTTCTACACCCTCAGTGGTTTCCCTCTGGATTTTCAAAATGTAAAATCTTTGACTGTTTTTCTGCCATAACAATCTTTTCCTGGACTATGGGCATTACAAAGGCCCAGTGCAGTGGTCTTAACATGATAGCCTGTGACCGACGGCATCAGTATCACCCAGAAACTCATTAACAAAATTATGAACATGGTGCCCCACAAGGGTAGGCTTATTCAGAAGTCTTAATATTTAAAACAACAGCCTGTTCTCCTGTGTCTGAAGTGAACATACAACAGACTACAGTTTCTTTTCAACCTTTCATAAGTACATATATCTTCTTCTAGGAAGCCACATGAAGGAAATAATTCAACATAAGGAAAAGGCAGTATGCACACCCTTAATTGCATCATTGTTTTCAAAGGAAAAGAAAAAGATAAAAACACTGAAATTCTAACAAATAACCAGTGAATATGTGAGTACATGTTATGTAATGGACACTATGCCAAGCCCGGTCAAGAAGACCTAGATACATCTTCATGAGGTATTACTAAGAAGCAACGATGTTTCTAGATAATATGGGAAAATACTTCTGATAAATATTTAAAAGAATGTAAACTTGTACATATCTGTATATGGTTCATGTGTATGTACACTGGAGAGGAATGGACACCATGCTAGCAAAGGACAGTTACTGATTCTACATTAAAAGGAAACACTGAGAACAGGACAGTCTCCCGGCAAGCCTAGAGACGTTTTGTGACTTGGGGTCAATCCCGCAAGTAACTCAGTGTTCCGGAATGAGATAAGATCAGTCACTCACTAGTAAGCAAGTGTTAAACATTGATGCTTAGTAGTTCTTCGTGGGGGTTGTAGGGGAAGAACATGTGAGGGAAGAGCACGTGGCAATCCTTATGCATGCAGCCCTCATATGTCATTACCTTAACTCTCCACACCTGTTGTGTACGTCATTACCTTAACTCTCCACACCTGTTGTGTATAACCTTACTAAATAGCCATTGCGGAGGGGGCTCTGCACTACCCTGCACTCGAGGTTAGCCCACCTCCCACAAGCTTGTACTTCTAATCCGTGTCATGCCTGGTTCCTTCCTAAGGCGACTGAGACCAGTGCCTTAGGGGTGACGACAGTACACACATTACAATTACTATGGAAAATAAACCAAAACCCTATAAATAGAAGGGACTGGAATAAAAGATACCAAAATATTGAGGATAATGGATTTTTTTTTCTTATTTGCTCCTTAAAATCTTACTGAAGATCATATATTTTAGATAGTACAAAATAAATTCATAAAATTTATTAAACTATTCATAAAAATATAACAAACATTATCAAATAAATAAATAAAATTTCTGATGCTACCCCAGACTTATTGACTCAAAAACTCTGGGGCTAGTGTCAGGAGCCAAATGACGCCAGATGGCCGCCCATCCCCACCGTCTGGAGTATGCTAACCTTTATCAGATAAGGAGCTGCTTTTCCCTTATCAGACAA
>NW_003852415.1:8311581-8316974 GCF_000181295.1 Otolemur garnettii | reverse complement strand
TTCCCAGCAGGAGATTGATGCAAGCTCTAACTCCTGCATTCCTCTGCCCCCCACCTCTTGTCTTCTCTGAATGCTATAAAAACTGACCTGTTACCTCCATTAAATGGGACCTTGACAAGAAATCTGCTTGGTCTCGCTTCCTTCTTTCTCGCCTATTCTTTTACAGGCTGGGTCCCCCTCGCCCCACGAATAACCGTGTCCCGCAGGACGGGACAGGCTAGCACCCAAAATTCTGTGATTTAAGGAGTCTTCCAGATAATTCTGATTCAAGTTCCAGTTTGACAAATACAGTACAAGCTTGGTTTCTCGAGTCACACTTCTTGTTTCTTACAAGCTGTGTGACTCAGGCAAGCTGCTCAACATCTCTGTGCTTTAGATACCACATCTATGAAAGGGAGATGATATTTGTACTTGTGTCAGGTTGAGGCTTTTGCAATCATTACATGGGCTAATATGCTGAAGTGCTTATTACAGGGACTGGCACATAATAAGCACTAAAAAATAGCAGTAAAAGTCACCATATACAGGGTGACGGAAAATGGGAAATAATACTTAAACATACCTTTATTTACAAATATTCATTATGACATTTTACAATGAAGTGGCCAACTTGTAAAGAATATTTTGTAAATATTTTGTAAAATTTTATAATGGCAACTTTGGGAGACACTTTGCAGATATTACTTTTATCATTATATTTTTTGACTGAAACTCATATTAGGGGCAGGGCTAGGGCAAAAGAAGATGTCAGGAAAAGAGTATATTTCAAATATACTAAACCACAAATTTGAAGGAAATAAATCAGCCTTCCTTCAATCCCTTCAAATTAATTCTGTAATTCACCTTGTATTGGTCAGCCTTCTCTCTTTTTTTACTTCAAATTAAACATTTCATGGAGCCATACAAAAAACATTTACTAAAATAAATCATTCAATACTTTTACCATAAGAATGGAACAATTATGTGGGAACTAATTTCAATATCCTGTCAAACACTGTTTTGTCTACCTACAGGCAGCTGACCGAAGTGCTGGCTTACTGGTTTTGAAGATTCAGATATTGTGTGAAAGAATCATACCCCTGACTGAGAAACTAGAAAGAGTTCTACAAGGCAAATCCTTTTTCTTCAATAAAATTTGATGTGTATTACCATAGCTGAGATTACATACCAAGCTAATGACCTGTTGGAAAAAAAAATGTGCTCACTCATTCATAAGGGGAATTTAATTCTTCACGGAATCCAGTGTCCCATTTAATAATTTACTAAACATTGGATGTTTACTCTGTTTTCCAAGAAAGGCTCACCTGATAGCTCTGGTGATGAGATCCATCACAGATTTGGAAAGTAATACCTTCCACAACTTCGTGATGTTACCAGCTGTATGATTGTGACCTATTTAAGATGCGGTATTCCCATTATGTTTAAAGGCAGATGGAAACCAAAAGACAAAAGACCTCATCTATTATCCAAAGCAAATGTTGGTTGATTTTATTATGTACTGCTGTGCTAAGAGTCATACCTATCTCATTTCATGTAATTCTCATGATAATCCCGTGAGGCAGGTTCTAGCACTATTTCTTTTTGCACATGAAAGAACCAGAGTAACATGAGGCTAGTGAGGTGCCCAAGGTCAAACGGACAAACAGTAAAACTGGGACTCGAACAAAGCTGTCCAACTCCAAGGCCATTGCCTTAACCGTTTGTTCTTGTGCAGGGGAATTACACAACCAAGCTTCTTTTGGAAGAATAATTTGGCGACAGAATAGAATCTGCACTGTCTTTTTCTTGGCCCACAGAACAAGCAGGAATGCTTAACTACAGTTTAGAGATTTATGAGAAAATCATTTCATACTTCTTGGATTTAAAATGCTCATTTCCCACATCTTTTTGCTTTAGCTTTTTATTTTAATTTAAATTATGATCTGTGATCTGACCATTTTCTAATTCCCAGGTTCGTTCTCCTTCCCCTCCGTTTTCTCTCGGTAGAGACAATTTCTCTCTTGGTGACCGTTATTGCTTCCCTAAGGCCTTGGGTAAACAGACAAGGCTTCTTCCATCCAGGCTAATCGCCAGAGTAGCTGCAGAGAGGGAAGGCGGAGGGAGGGAATACGCTCAGTGTAATTACAAACAACAGCAAGCAAAGCTTCCTCTAGCCCTTAATGCTGCAATGGATCCGTTCAAACTAATTAGTTTTGGAGGGACTGCTAACAAATCCTAATATTTCTCAAAGAGAAACGGCTTGTTATTTAATTTGTATTAAGCTGTTACTGAATTTTATGCTAATTAAATCTGTACTTCAATAGCGATTAATCCCAGGAATAATCTGAAAATGTAAATAATGTAATAAAGTAAATAACTCTGCATGACCTCCCCCCTCCTAGGAGAAGCAACAGGCCACATGAAGGTGGGCGGGGTGGCCCCCAGTTTTATGCAGAGAACAAAAGGAGAAAATGTTTCTTGCCTTCCCAGAACAGAATATTTGCTCCTTGACAAGAATCTCTATATTCTGTATGTATTTCCTCCAGAGCCATTGTAAATGCTGAAGGTTAACTTTGGAGAGGTTTTCTACATAGTATGAACAAATGGCTTGTCAAGGTCCCCCTGGATATGAAGATGAACTCAATAGCATGGAGGTGTAAGAAAACCTCTAAGGACAATGCCTGGCCTGAAATGCCAGGCATCTATATGCTGCTCTCTCTTTTGGTATGTCAAATTGACTCCTGCTCTTCACACCTGTGAAAACACCCATGCATGCATGTATTCCCTCCTCTGTTCCCATTCACCACCCCCTAGCACAAGATAATCCCCATAATATGTATGCTGTCTCTCGGGGCCATTTTCCCAATTCAGACTATTTTGATTGTACAACAAATTTTTTGAAGTCTTGCCAAATTTTCCAAGTAAAACTTCCCATTGCTATACAAATATAAAGGGGCTGCTTATGGAATAAAATGTCTATTTGCCAAAGCACTTATCCTCTCTCTGTACTAGTCTTTTTTTTTTTCTCTTTCTTTTTTCTTTTTTTTTTTTTTTATTGGATGGTAACTGTGTACATTGATGCACTTTGAGGGTACAGTGTGGTGTTTTCACACACAATCCATGACATTTCCATCAAACTGGTTAACATAGCCTTCATGTAACTTTCTTAGTTATTATATGTCAAAACATTCATATTCTACTCATAGAAAGATTCACTTGTACCCCTGCAAGATGAACCACAGAAGTGAACCCTCCAATCCCTCTCCCTCCACTCTCTTCCCCCTCCCTGCCCCCTCCCGATATCCTTAGGTTGTTATTAGGTTATAGCTTTCATATAAAAAGGTTTAAATTAATTTCATAATAGGTGTGTGTACTAGTCTTAGAGGCTCTTCGGCATATGAAAAGCTAAAACCCCTGCCCTTGTGTTGTTTAGGTAACAGTGTAGTTCTCAGATGCTGACACGCTGTTAGTCAAAGCCCCTCTGGGCTAAAGTCAGCAAGGCCTGTGTCTCTCTTGAGAGCCCCACTGTCTCCCAAGGAGCACACTCCTGTGCCCTCTGTTGGATCCCCTGTTGTGGGATTCCCTGTCTATCTTGCAATGTTGTAAGGATCAAAAGAGATGATGTTGGAGGGGGCTCTAATTGCCAAAACTCTCTAAAAATATGTTGCTATTATCTCAGAAGAATAAAGTGAAGTAAACTCCAAATCTTTCTGAATATGTTTCCCCAAGTCATCAGCAGGGAAGTGAAGACTTGAAAGGTTCGGGATAATCACTAGGCAAGCACAGTACCTAGTTATTTACAGTGTCATGTTAGGCAACTCCATTTATAACACTGAATTTAACTCTTAAAATCTTCCTCTGATAGACATATGGTTGCCCCAGCTTTAGAGATGAGAAAAATTGAGGCACTAGAAGGTCCTACAAGGACCTTACCCTATTTTTAAAATATTCAGTGGTATTTACTGAGTGTTTATTATGAGCCAGGCACTGTACCAAGCACTGTATATGTGCTAAGCATTCTATATGTTTGACTTTGTAGGGTTTTCCTCAGAAGGTGCACTGTTAATACCAATTTTAAAGAAGGAGAAGCTGAAGTTAAGAGGCAAAACGTTGCTTGCCCACAGTTGCTCAGCTAATAGAGAGCACAGCTGGGAATAAAACCAGGTAAGTCTGACCTCAGAGCTGATTTCTCATCCCCCTGGATGGTACCATCTCTTCACAGTACAGGCACTTTACATTGTCTTTAATGGACTAGGAACCTGGGGTAGAAAGAAAAATTCAAGCTAGTATATAGTATATGAACCTCTTTTGAGTTTAAATTTGGTTCCAATTTTTATACTATGCCTAAAGACTTGGAATTTGATGTAGAATGCTCTTTTGAACTGTGTTACTGTTCCCTCCATGTGCTTCTGGTATAACAAGGTGGTAGAGTGGATGGAGGTTTGGGGGCTTGTATCTGGCGTCATTAGGTTTTATAGTCTCTACGAGTTCTACACTATGAAATTTTGAATCTGATATTAATGTGCATTATGGTCTCTTCTCATTAAAATAACAATGCCAGGACTCTGGGGTGTGTGCCTAATGAGAAAAACTTTTGTTAGCATCGACACATCACTAAAGGCTCCATCATCACACTGTGGATTACAAACGAGCATTTGGTCTCTTTCTCCCAAAATCGAATTCCTTGAGCGTGGCAGCCAATATACTAGACGTGCATCCAAATCAGCAAATGTGAGGCAGGTTATGATATTACCTTAGGTTTCATTCTATTATATATCATCTCATATTACCTTCTAGTATGTATTCTCCTTCATAGAAGAATGAAAAAGCATACCGATTACATGAACAAATATATCTACAGAGGAAAGTGTAAAAACAAGTGACCAGAGAAGGCAGCACTGTGAAAATGACCGTCAGAAGTGGGAAATACAAAACTCTACATCATCCTAATTCGTGACATCTACATAGTTAGAGTGGTGCTTGGAGCGTTAACTACATCAGCCAGATGCAATGTGTATTTGGGGTTAGTTCCAAAATATTCTATTTTCCTTCTTGCATTTCTCATTTCTCCAAAATAATTATACAAACTATACTACAAAGCCCAGAGGAAAATTCAACTTTTATGAAGAACACATGAAAAAATTTACACAAGAAAAATATGTTTAAATGTCTTTCTCCTTTGCTTCCCTGGTTTCTCGTCTATTTTCATTAAAACTCCATTTAGGGAACAAGTGATTTCATATCCTAAGAAACATAAATAAAACTTACCCTTTTCAGTGTTTTCCAGTATTCAGTGAATTATTTCTTGCCTGTTCACAAAAAAAAGAGCCTTTCACAAAATTTATTAAACTAAAATGAAACAAACTGAATGATTTTAAGACAAATATTTTTCACTCTTGAAATTATTCCCCCAT
>NW_003852415.1:8308996-8311502 GCF_000181295.1 Otolemur garnettii | reverse complement strand
CTTACATGCAAGCCTTTGTCTTTTTTTAATCTGATCCTTAACCCATTGCTTCAAATATTTCCCATGCATGAGGTGTGGGCAGGCACATTTTATCCCATTTGGACATTTTCAGATTTGGAATAAGTCAGAATAAATATAATATCCCAAATGATATTATAGCAGTGTATAGCATGGTTTGAACAGTCACATGTGGCAAAATTGCTATTACTACAAAAAGATGAAACATCAGGGTAGATCAATTTTCTCATCAAATCATCACTGCATGCATATAAAAATATCTAACTCTATCTGGCCATTTAAGAAGTATAGTTGACACAATTGTTGAGAGAAATTATGCAATATAACAGCCCAAACACTTTTTGCATACTATTGAAAAATTATACATATATCACACTTGATTTTTGTAAGGATTTTCAAAAACATAATCTCCTTTGGTTTTCATAAGAGCCTTAAGAGAGTGGGAGAGCCACTCTCATTATTCCCATTTTTGGGATGAGAAAATCCAACTTAATGAGCCCTTGGATAGTGTCAAAACTGAGCAGAAAATCCTGGACTCATCAGACCTTGTTCAGTCATCTTTCTACTATGACATATAAATATATTTTATTTTTCTTTCATTTTTTAAATACTTATAAAGAATGCTCTTTACAAACAAATTGTGGTTTTGAATTCTGTATATAAAGTGCACATAAAGTCTTCTACAACTCTAGGGCTCGAACCTAGTATTATCTATAATAATTTTTAAGTGGAATATTTAAATGCTGGATGATTTATTCGTGTATTTTACAGAGTAGGAATCAGAAAACTACACTCTAAAAGCCAAATCTGGTTTTCCAACTGGTTTGGTTTGGATTTGATTTTTTGTTTGTGTTTTGTTTTGTTTTGTTTTTAACAAAACACATGCCACATCTCCCATCGAGTTGACTGCTTTAGTTATACCAAATTAACTTTTCTTGATCATGTAATAGGGGAAGGGCCATATTTCCAACACTCTCTATGTAACACTCACAGTACTTCTGTCCTTAGAAAGGGAGGCGAAAGTCCTTGCTATATCTTTTACAATGATTTTTACATTTTTAATAATTGAAAAATATTAAAAGAAAAACACACTATTTTATCCTAAGTGAAAATTACATGAAAATTGAATTTCAGAGCCCATAAATTTTATTAGAACACAGCCATTCTTATTCATTTACAAATTGCTTTTCCTTTTGCTACCAATTTGAATAGTTACAAGAGAGATTACATGGTCCAAAAGCCTAAAATATTATATGACCTATTACAGGAAAGTTTTGTCACATCTGCTATAGAGTTTATCTTTTTTTATTTGTACCGAATTATCTTTTCTTGATCAGGAAATAGGCGAATGGCCATGTTGGGAACAACCTCCGTGCAACACTCACAGGATTTCTGTCCTTAAAAAGGGAGTTGAAAAACCCCTTTGGGGAATATGATTAAGAATCATAGGAAATTCTTTATGACATGGGAGTCATATACTAGGTAATTTAGAAGGTTCCAGAGCCTAAGCAACATGTCTACAGAGAAGGAACTACAGAATGAGGGAGATACAGCAAATTCTAATAACCTGCACCTGGAATTCCTATCTAGGTCTTTAGAGTAGCAGCATTGAAACATTTTCCCAAAGTAGAGCACAGAAGTTCCTCTAATTCCCAACCTCTAAGACAGAATGTCTCCAGAGACAGAAATCCCTACTTCTCTTTCCCCAAACCTATTAAAATTATAAAACATCCAAGTAACTCCTCAGACCACTGGGACTAATTATCTTTGGACATGGGCCCAGTGCAAGTCACCGCACATAACAAAATTGAAATTTCAGGCCATGCTCTCAAAATTCTGGCCCAGTCTGTTAAAGGAACCCACACACCTGTTAAAGATATGATGGCAAGCTGCCATGTTTTTCAGTAGTCAGAAGTTCAGTGTCATGTAAAAGACTTTTGTCCCTGGTGTTGAGATAATGAGCTTGTTCCTTCTTGATGATTTATGGGATGCAGATGAGAAATTGGCTGATTGAGGCTTTGGAAGATGAAAGTTTTCCGCTCTTGGCAGTAGTTCCAGTACCCCAGAGAACATGGTTTAACTGCTCCAATTCTATTTCGGCCGTCAGAAAAAGTCGAATAACAAATTATGCCAGGTGAATATAAATAATGCTCATTTTGCTCAATTTGCTACCTGCAATAAGGCTAGAAAGCCCTCTTTGCAAAACCAAACTACAGTATGGTAAGTAAGTACATACTTACTGACCTGCTCGAAGGTCTCATTTGTACTGGCTAACTAGCTTGTCTCTATATCACGACCCTCTTCTGTCTTTGCCTCGTATGCCTATATTTAGGCCTCTACATTTGCTCCCTTTAGCCATCAGCCTACTGTTTTCTCCTACCTGATTGATGTACCTCGATAATTAAATTTTGGTAGAATGTGAAAGAATTTCAGGATACAGATATTATACACCTGAGGTTAATGATCATCATCATGTATTGTGGACTTT
>NW_003852415.1:8307401-8308785 GCF_000181295.1 Otolemur garnettii | reverse complement strand
CGATTAAGCCCAGGAGTTGGAGGTTGCTGTGAGCTGTGATGCCACGGCACTCTACCCAGGGTGACAGCTTGAGGCTCTGTCTCAAAAAAGAAAAAAAAAAATTTAAATTTAAATTTACTTCTTCAGTCACACATTAGTGTGACTATTTCAAGGTTCAAAATTCACATGTGGTCAGCAGCTACCATATTGAAAAGTGAAGACATAGAATATTTTGATCATTGTCAAAAGCTCTATTAGACAGTTCTGCTCTAACCCATGAGAGTAAAATTATCCTTCAGTCCTACTCTGCCTTTCTGCTTACTCTCACAGTCCAATATGAAGCTTTTGTCTTTTTTCTGCTTTTGAAGGGAAAAAAAAATAATGGAAGGAAACTAATATATTTTTATTATCTTCCATGCTCTTGGCATGAATTCTTGGTTCACCCAAAATAGTCTAAGATGTTCTTTATTCCCAGGTCCACTCTCACTGAGCCCCTGACCTAGAACATGTCCACAGTTATCTCTTCACTAATTCCTTGTTCCACTAAGTAATCATTTCTTGCCTGAATCATTCATGTGCCTGAAGCCATTCTAGAAGTTGCTGTCTCCAGGGGCTAGCCCTAGGAATCCCAATTTTCTCAAGCTTTGCTCTCTTTACCTCTCTTGGGAATTTCCGCAGCTCCTCCCCTTGAAATGAGCATAGCTCATTGTCTCTGAGTTATCTTCCCACAACACTTTTCCGTTAACAATTCCAAATGATTCCCAAACTTGCCACCTCTCCATCCTAACCCTCAGCCCACGGGCTAAAAACACAGTCATTCTAACTGCCAAAATTGCAAGGGAGATCTATATATCCCCTACTGCTTTTCATAATACCACCTGGAAATTCATAATTTACATGTTTATATTGAAAGCAATCCCTGTGCAATGCCTTCTCTGAGAGTCAAGTTTCTTATTTGAACCTTCAAATATAATGAAGGCTATGGCACTTCAGCTTCAATCAGTCTTCAGAGAAAGGCAGTTACTTATTATAAATATGTTGAATCTTTCATGCAAATCCAATGTAGTCAACTAGCAAGTGATAGATGAAAGATGACCACAAATTGTTTGACATTTCTCCCATCCAGAGGCAGAGTCTGCTTCCCTTTCCCTGGGATCAGGCCTACCTGTAGGTTCACCAGTGGAAGATGGTAGAAGTGATATCATACCACATTCAGGCTTAGCCTTTCAGAGACCCGGCAGCTTCAGCCTTGATCTCTCTTGGCAGCTGAGCCACTGTGTAAGAATTCTGATAACTTGTTGGAGAGATCACATGGAGGCATTGTGTAAGAATTCTGATAACTTGTTGGAGAGATCACATAGAGACACTGTGTAAGAATTCTGATAACTTGTTGGAGAGATCACAT
>NW_003852415.1:8294512-8307381 GCF_000181295.1 Otolemur garnettii | reverse complement strand
TTCCAACTGGTTTGGTTTGGATTTGATTTTTTGTTTGTGTTTTGTTTTGTTTTGTTTTTAACAAAACACATGCCACATCTCCCATCGAGTTGACTGCTTTAGTTATACCAAATTAACTTTTCTTGATCATGTAATAGGGGAAGGGCCATATTTCCAACACTCTCTATGTAACACTCACAGTACTTCTGTCCTTAGAAAGGGAGGCGAAAGTCCTTGCTATATCTTTTACAATGATTTTTACATTTTTAATAATTGAAAAATATTAAAAGAAAAACACACTATTTTATCCTAAGTGAAAATTACATGAAAATTGAATTTCAGAGCCCATAAATTTTATTAGAACACAGCCATTCTTATTCATTTACAAATTGCTTTTCCTTTTGCTACCAATTTGAATAGTTACAAGAGAGATTACATGGTCCAAAAGCCTAAAATATTATATGACCTATTACAGGAAAGTTTTGTCACATCTGCTATAGAGTTTATCTTTTTTTATTTGTACCGAATTATCTTTTCTTGATCAGGAAATAGGCGAATGGCCATGTTGGGAACAACCTCCGTGCAACACTCACAGGATTTCTGTCCTTAAAAAGGGAGTTGAAAAACCCCTTTGGGGAATATGATTAAGAATCATAGGAAATTCTTTATGACATGGGAGTCATATACTAGGTAATTTAGAAGGTTCCAGAGCCTAAGCAACATGTCTACAGAGAAGGAACTACAGAATGAGGGAGATACAGCAAATTCTAATAACCTGCACCTGGAATTCCTATCTAGGTCTTTAGAGTAGCAGCATTGAAACATTTTCCCAAAGTAGAGCACAGAAGTTCCTCTAATTCCCAACCTCTAAGACAGAATGTCTCCAGAGACAGAAATCCCTACTTCTCTTTCCCCAAACCTATTAAAATTATAAAACATCCAAGTAACTCCTCAGACCACTGGGACTAATTATCTTTGGACATGGGCCCAGTGCAAGTCACCGCACATAACAAAATTGAAATTTCAGGCCATGCTCTCAAAATTCTGGCCCAGTCTGTTAAAGGAACCCACACACCTGTTAAAGATATGATGGCAAGCTGCCATGTTTTTCAGTAGTCAGAAGTTCAGTGTCATGTAAAAGACTTTTGTCCCTGGTGTTGAGATAATGAGCTTGTTCCTTCTTGATGATTTATGGGATGCAGATGAGAAATTGGCTGATTGAGGCTTTGGAAGATGAAAGTTTTCCGCTCTTGGCAGTAGTTCCAGTACCCCAGAGAACATGGTTTAACTGCTCCAATTCTATTTCGGCCGTCAGAAAAAGTCGAATAACAAATTATGCCAGGTGAATATAAATAATGCTCATTTTGCTCAATTTGCTACCTGCAATAAGGCTAGAAAGCCCTCTTTGCAAAACCAAACTACAGTATGGTAAGTAAGTACATACTTACTGACCTGCTCGAAGGTCTCATTTGTACTGGCTAACTAGCTTGTCTCTATATCACGACCCTCTTCTGTCTTTGCCTCGTATGCCTATATTTAGGCCTCTACATTTGCTCCCTTTAGCCATCAGCCTACTGTTTTCTCCTACCTGATTGATGTACCTCGATAATTAAATTTTGGTAGAATGTGAAAGAATTTCAGGATACAGATATTATACACCTGAGGTTAATGATCATCATCATGTATTGTGGACTTTATTTCAAATAAATATTAAATAAATTCTTCTGTCTGATACAGTAACCACCAGCCACAGAAGGTTACTTAAATTAATTAAAAATTTAAATTTTAGTCTTGACGCCTGTAGCTAAGGCACCTGCCACATATACCAGAGCTGGTGGGTTCGAATCTAGCCCAGACCTGCCAAACAACAGTGGCAACGACAACCAAAAAATAGCCGGGCATTGGGATGGGTGCCTATAGTCCCAGCTACCTGGGAGGTTGAGGCAAGAGAATCGATTAAGCCCAGGATTTGGAGGTTGCTGTGAGCTGTGATGCCACGGCACTCTACCCAGGGTGACAGCTTGAGGCTCTGTCTCAAAAAAGAAAAAAAAAATTTAAATTTAAATTTACTTTTTCAGTCACACATTAGTGTGACTATTTCAACGTTCAGAATTCACATGTGGTCAGCAGCTACCATATTGAAAAGTGAAGATGTAGAATATTTTGATCATTGTCAAAAGCTCTATTAGACAGTTCTGCTCTAACCCATGAAAGTAAAATTATCCTTCAGTCCTACTCTGCCTTTCTGCTTACTCTCATGGTCCAATATGAAGCTTTTGTCTTTTTTTCTGCTTTTGGAGGGAAAAAAAATAATAGAAGGAAACTAATATATTTTTATTATCTTTCATGCTCTTGGCATGAATTCATGGTTCACCCAAAATAGTCTAAGATGTTCTTTATTCCTAGATCCACTCTCACTGAGCCCCTGACCTAGAACATGTCCACATGTTACCTCTTCACTAATTCCTTGTTCCACTAAGTAATCATTTCTTGCCTGAATCATTCATGTGCCTGAAGCCATTCTAGAAGTTGCTATCTCCAGGGGCTAGCCCTAGGAATCCCAATTTTCTCAAGCTTTGCTCTCTTTACCTCTCTTGGGAATTTCCACAGCTCCTCCCCTTAAAATGAGCATAGCTCATTGTCTCTGAGTTATCTTCCCACAACACTTTTCCGTTAACAATTCCGAATGATTCCCAAACTTGCCACCTCTCCATCCTAACCCTCAGCCCACGGGCTATAAACACAGTCATTCTAACTGTCAAAATTGCAAGGGAGATCTATATATCCCCTACTGATTTTCATAATACCACCTGGAAATTCATAATTTACATGTTTATATTGAAAGCAATCCCTGTGTAATGCCTGCTCTGAGAGTCAAGTTGTCTTATTTGAACCTTCAAATATAATGAAGGCTATGGCATCTCAGCTTCAATCAGTCTTCAGAGAAAGGCAGTTACATATTATAAATATGTTGAATCTTTCATGCAAATTCAGTGTAGTCAACGAGCAAGTGATAGATGAAAAGTGAGCTCAAATTGTTTGACATTTCTCCCATCCAGAGGCAGAGTCTGCTTCCCCTTCCCTGGGATCAGACCTACCTGTAGGTTCACCAGCGGAAGATGGTAGAAGTGATATCATACCACATTCAGGCTTAGCCTTTCAGAGACCCGGCAGCTTCAGCCTTGATCTCTCTTGGCAGCTAAGCCACTGTGTAAGAATTCTGATAACTTGTTGGAGAAATCACATGGAGACACTGTGTAAGAATTCTGATAACTTGTTGGAGAGATTACATGGAGGAGTGCTGAGGCTACATGGAGCAGGAGCTTAGCCTTCCGATGACCCACCAAGCAACTATGCCTGGAAAGTGAAGACATTTTGGACCCTCCAGATTAGTCTAGCCACCAGTTACGTACCATCCAGTGGTCGGAGTGTCTGCCATGTAGAGCAGAAGAGCCCAGCCAACTCCTACCAAACTTTTGTCCCAGAAAATGATGACAGATAATAAAATAGATTTGCTTAAGCCAGTTAAGTGTTGGAGTAGTCTGTTATTGCCTAACAGACCTTAGGGCAATAGATTAGCTGGTATAACTGACTACCTGATTTGGACATATTTCAGGACAGCCCTTTAACAGGATCTTGAGGAGGTGGGAAATAGCCAGACTGACCTTATGGAGAGTCATAGAAGCATATGATGTTACTGGTCAGACGCAAATAACTTGGGTGAGGAAGGCAAAGGAAAGCCACACTGGTCCCTGGGATTCTCCACTATTCTACTTGACACCAGCCAAGTTTTAAGAAATAGCCTCTTATTGATATTTTAAATTGACTTGATTTTCTCCCTGCTAGGCTGTAAGTTTCCTGAAATCAGGTATTCCTCATGTAGATGTGTCCCCAGTATCTAGAGAAAATATTATAAAAGAGTTTTAGGACAGAATTCATTTTTTAATACAACTCTGCCACTCTCCAGTGGTGCAGTTTTGTCTTCTATAAAATGGGAGTGATACTACGATATCCGTTTCATTGGATACTAAGAATTGAATGATGAAATATTCTGTCTGATGGACAAATGAAAATATCTACTACTTGAAATCTTGCCAAGGATAGCCCTCGTGGACATATAAGTCCCAACAAAAGTATCCACTTGCACACTGAAGATTAATTACGATACTAGTAGAGACCTCAGAGACCAGATCAGGCAGAGGTCTTAGAGTCCAGGTTTCCAGTAGAGCACATTGTGTTGCTAATTGGACATCTCCAATGCAGTTCTCTTTCAGCTGTATCCATCTCATAACAGAAGCTGATTTGTCATGGCCCCAAGCTGTTACTGAACTTAGAGCCAATTATGAAGGAGAGGACAGGAAGGACTCTTTAATCACCAGGCTGGAGACCAACAGCCTAAAATTCAAATGTTGGTCCCTGTACTGGCCTCTGCTTGCCCAAGACCCAGTTTCCCAAAGGCATGGTAAGTGCAGGTATGATTCAATTAACCAGGAGATCTGACAAAAAGTAGAGAAAGCAGGAGAAATGGAGAAACAAATGCTGAACCCCTGAGGCTGCACAGACATGGTTCTATTGTGCTGAAGATGGTTCCTGGTGGGCAGATGGTGTAGGATGGAGTGGCTGAAGCTCACATGGTCTTTACTGGGGACTCCATAACTAACGTTGAGCTGGACCTACGGAGAAGGGGCTCCTGGTGTCACCAAGTTCAGCAAATTCTAACAAATGTGCCTGACAGCCACAACTACTAATCTACACTTTCAAGAAGGAGGAGGAAGACAAGAAAGGAGGAGAGGGAGGAAGAGAAAGAGGTGATGTTAAACTATGGGAATGAGAAGAGCAGAGGGATTAAGGACTTAGATTCCAGAGTCCATACACCTAGGCTGGTATTCCAGTTCTGTTACTTTCTTAAACAAACTAATTAATCTCTGTGAGCTTGTTCCCCCATCTGAAAAGGGGACAAAAACATAGTATGTACCTTAAAGAGTCTAAGGATTGTTATAAGGACTCATTGAGATATTTCAGTACATCCTTATCTCATGATTACCCAGTTATAGTATCTCTTTCTGTCCTCTACCTTTTCTCTTTCCACTGAACTGAATGCCTTTTAACATTTAATATATGTGCGTGACTGTGAGTGTGCATAAACTATATACATGTAGTTCATCCTTTGCTATTTCTATCTACCAGAATGCAAGATTCAAGAGGCAAGGTATTTTTATCTGTTTTGCTTTTTGATGGGTACTCAGAAGGATGCCAGGTGAATAGCAAGTAATCGATAAATATTTTTTTGAATGAATGAATAAATGGAGGAAAAGCACCAGACTTACACACTCAATGGTTGCTGCTATTATTTGCCAACTCCAGCTCCTTCAATCCTATCTGGACTGAAATTCCCCCAGAAGTTCTACGCTCCGTAATGCTAATCTCATTCCTTTCTTACAATACTCATCTCATTTGCTTCATAACTTCTGTATTTGCATATCTTATTTCCCCTACCAGAATAAAAGTGGAATAATTGATTACTGGGTAAACACCAGGCCACAATGTGCAGTGGTTATGAGAATAGGCTTTCAAACCAGACCTTGGTTTTAATATTCAGTTCTGCCATCTACTGGCTACCCTAAGGCAAGTTATTGTCACTAAACTTTTCACATCAGCTGAATGAGTATAATAGTTGTTCAGAAAATCATTTAAAGGATTAAATGAGATACTGACTTTAAAGTGCTCATCACAGTGCCTGACACATAATAAACAGGAAATAAAGGTCAGGTGTGATTATTCACATTGCCTCCTTCTTGTTATTTTGCGTATTGCCTTCATAGAGCACCCTGGAGAGCAATCACTGAACTAACATCTCAGACTTATCCTGAAACAACCTAAGCCTTCACACAGTTCTCTTGATGTTCTCTCACTCTGCCCTGCCTTGCCCTCAGTCCCAGTCCTCCCAGTCAACTGAGTTCCAATTTCCCCTATGGACTAACCACATCACCCCTCAGTTGTCCTGCTCCCGGGGGAGAGCCAGAGCTGTCATTCGTACAGCAGTCTGGCAGGACTGCAAACAACTTTTCAGGCTGGTTCTCCAGTCTGTCAGAGATCAAGTCAAACAACAAAGGAAGAGGTAAGATGCCAAGAACTTACTGGATTTTAATGCTTGCTTCCTGGCCCATGTTTATGCCAAGGGATAATAATTACAATACGACCTTGCATAACAAATGGATCTGTCAAATCAAGTCTTGCCAAATGACTTGCATGAATTCAGGCTTAACCTGTGATCCTCCAACTCGCAGTTGTTATACACACACTGACCTACTATGTGTGTATATTCATTTGTCAAAACTGAAAGGCAATGGAAGTATTCATTCATTCATTGAGTTAGTCAGTCATTTATTCATCTATGCACTCAACAATTGTTGACTGAGTGCCAAGCTCAGGCTGTTGAATAAGCCATAGTTTACACTTTGAAGGAGCTTACAGGATAGGGGTGAAAGTCACAGAAAGTCAGTCTTCTATGAGAAGAGTCCAAATGCAAAATCTTCAGATTCATTCCGAAAAAGTGAGCTGGTAACTGAGGCAAGGATTTGGAAGAATGGAAGATATGTGGTGTTTTATATTTTTCCCTCAATCATCAAGATAATTCTCTGATTTCCAGTTCTCTCTGCCAGAGCAAATTTGAAGAGTATAACAGGAGGAATGTGTTCTATAAAGGCTGTCCTCATTGAAAGACAACCAGCCAGTTATCTACCTCTACTTTGGTTAGCCTGATAATTTTCTATTACTGATGTAACAAATAACTACAAACTCAGTAGCTTAAAATAATACGAGTTTCGTATCTTATAGTTACAGAGGCCAGAATTCTGAAATGATTCTTACTAGGCTGAAATTAAGATACCATGAGCTGCCTTCCTTTCTGGAGCCTTTGGGGGAGAATATGCCTTTTCCAGCTCTTCTAGGATGTCCACATTCCTTGGATCTTTGCCCCTTCCATCTTCAAAGCTAGCAATGACAGCTGCCCACTGTAACTTAGTGGGAGATCCTTCTGACTCGGCCTCCCAGAGTGCTAGGATTACAGGCAGAGCCACAATGCCGGGCCTAAAAGCTTTCCATTTTAAATGACCATTCCTCCCTGTCTCTCCCCATATCTTCTCCAGCATTTCATGTATCTAACTTACAGCTGGAGAACCTCTGGAAATTTGAATAAAAATTTATTGTTCCTACAAATATTACCAGCATTTGAAATGATTACTGAGGAAAAAAACTTTGACTCGGTGTCCATGCTCAGTGGTTAGGGCACCAGCCACACATACCTGGGCTGGCGGGTTCAAACCCAGCCTGGGCCAGCTAAACAATAACAACTACAACAAAAAAATAGGCGGGTGTCATGGCGGGCACCTGTAGTCCCGGCTACTTGGGAGGCTGAGGCAAGAGAATCACTTAAGCCCAAGAGTTTGAGGTTGCTGTGAGCTGTGACACCATAGTGTTTCACTGAGGGCCACATTGTGAGACTCTGTCTCAAAAAAGAAATAACTTTGTACCCCATATGCAGTCCTCCAGTAATTCTTGTTGGCTCTATTTTTTAAAATTTACCAAATTAAAGTACATCTCATCTCATCCATGGCTCCCAGCCTCCTTCATGCCTCACCATCTCCAGCCAGGTCTACTGTGACCGCCTTCTTCACAAACTTTTCTGCTTCCCTTTTTACCTCTCAGATGTCCTCAACCCTGAAGCCAAAGTATATCTTTAAAACAAAAAGCAGAGTATGGGCTAGACATGGTGGCTCACACTTACAATCCTAGCACTTTGGGAGGCTGAGGCAGATGGATTGCTTCATTCCAGAGTTCAAGACCAGCCTGAGCCAGAGTGAGACCCCATCTCTAAAAAAAAAAGAAAGAAAAGAAAAGAAAAAACAGGGATTGGGCAGGCTCTTGTAGTCCCAGCTACTTGGGGAGCTGAGGCGAGAGGATCGCTTGAGCCCAAGTGTTTGAGGTTGCTGTGAGGTATGATGCCATGATACTCTACTCAGGGGATGGAGACTCTGTCAAAAAAAATAAAAACAGATCATGCACGACACTCTTCTTCCCAAATGCTTCCATCACACTTAAAATTCAGAATCATTCCCCATACAGCCTGGTCTGGACAAACTTCCCAACACCATCCCTAGATGTTCTCTCCTCTCCTCTTTGTTCCCGATTTAAGGCATTTTACAAATGCTAATCTCCAGCCTATCCAGTACCTTCTCCAGGTGTGCTCATGGCAGGCTTCCTCTCATTATGCAAGATGTGATTTGAATGTAGGGTTGCAAGATAAAATAGAAAATGTCCAGTTAAATTTGCATTTCAGACGAAGGAGTAATTTTTTTAGTATAAGTATATCCTTTGAATATTCTACTGAGCATCCTGTATTCTTATTTGCTAATTCTGGCAACCCCATTTAAACGACATTTATTAAATGAAGTATCTAAATATCTTTACCTCCTTCACTTTCTTTTTAACCTAATTTTATTATTAATGCTATTGTTATAGAATTTGTATTAATTGCTTGTTAGTTTCTGTTTGTTATGTATCTACCCAAGTAAAATGTACTCCATGAGGTAGGGATCTTGTTTTAATCACACTGTAGTTTCAGAACCAGAACTCCTAGTACGACTTAGTAACATTTGTTGAAAAAATAAATGAATAATTAAGCTTCTTTGGGCTAGGTGCAGTGGCTCACATCTGTAATCCCATCATTCTGGGAGGCCAAGGTAGGTACATGGCCTGTGCTCGGAATTTTGAGACCAGCCTGAGCAAGAGTGTGACCCCGTCACTACTGAAAATAGAAAAACTAGCTGAGCATACTGGCAGGCCCCTATAGTCCCAGCTGCTCAGGAGGCTGAGGCAAGAGGATCACTTGAGTTTAGAAGTTTGAGGTTGCTGTGAGCTATGATGCCATGGCAGTCTACCCAGGGTGACAGAGCGAGACTCTGTCTCAAAAAATATAAATTAAAAAAATTATAATAATTTTCATTGACCTTTGTGCCTTGATTATATGGCAACTTTCTTCTCCCTCTTAAAGATGTGTACAGCTGTCTGAGCTGTGGGGGAAGACACCAGGAATTTGATAACCCCAGAGTACAACTGAAAAAGAAAAATCCCCAACTGATAATTTAAAATATGTTCCCATTTGGTATGTTTCTGCAGATGAGCACTATAGAGGTTTCAGTCAAAGTCAGACCTCTACCCTAGGACCCCGTGAGTGACATTTCCATTCCTGCTTGCTGGTATGAGACTCCCAAGGGAGACCATTTGTATTTAATTGTCCGGACACTTAAGGAAGGGTGGGTCATTTCTCCAGTTCTGCTTTCCTATTAATTTAGATGCATACATTTAAATCAAGTTCTTCTTCCTGCCTGGATGACACTTACCATATTTGACATTTGCTAGTCCTCAGCAATGCCTGGGACTTGTGAATAATTTAGGAACTAGAATCACTGGCTTGTTCCCTAATCAAGGAAACTGAATGGAAGTGAGATCTGAACTTACAGCATCAGCAGCTCCCTGCCAAAAATGATAGCATTAAAATAAGGAAAGCGATAGGCACATTGCATTCTGCAATATGCTCATTCTTTGGATATAATCTTTTTCTAATATTCATATCACAATAGCTACAAATACTGACTTGACATATAGTTAACAAGAATGAAGAGGAAATTAAGCAGTCACACATCCTATATTTTATGGAAAAGTCCCCTGCTGAGCCTCATTCCCAAAACCACAAGTCATGATGTTTGGTTTAGAAATTATGGCCACTGTTTGTTTGCTCAATTATCAAAAATGCATCAAATATCTACTATATATCAATATTATTTTAGCCACCAGGAATAAAATGTTTTTTAAAAAGGATACAGTTCCAGGGTACATAGAAGTTATTAGTAGAAAAAGATATTCAGCCCAGGATTAAGGAGAGAAATGGAATGAGAAGAGAAGGGAGGGGGGAACTTTGAAAGAGGGAGGGTAAATGGTGGGACCACACCTATGGAGCATATTGCAAGGGTACAAGTCAAATCTATCAAGTATAGAACACAAATGTCTTAACACAATAATCAAGTAACTGAGGCAAAAGCTATATTAATTAGTTTGAGGTAAGCACTCCAAATTGTATTAAAAAATCAACACATTGCACCCCACATACACATAAATGTATTCATGATCTATGTGTATATGACTTAATAAAAGGAAAAAAAAAGAAATAGGTATTCAAAAAATGTCACAAGTATATTTAAAATCACCCATTGTAGTAAGTGCTAAGAAGAAAAACTTTTTAAAATGAGATGAGAACTTAATAGAGAGAAAACTAACTTGGATTAGTGAGAAAGGAAAGAACTGGTGTCAGGGAAGCTTTCTTTGAGGAAATAACTCAAAAGAAGAGCATCAGAGAATGAGTAAAAATTAATCAAGGGAAGACCAAAATAGTCTTCAAACTGATGAGGTTTGTGATATGATACACCAAAACATGGCACTTTAGCATATTGAATATCTTAAACTGAAAGAATTTCAGAAATGGCAAAAAGGGCTCTCTCACCCTGCACTTCTCCCCTGGAGCAGGTCATCACGAGCCCTTCATATGAAAAACACCCTCCCTATGCCTTGAAGAAAAATGAATCCTTATTTCCAAAGATGGGGATGTGGAGAGGAATCAGAATGAGTAGGCCTTGCTAAGTTTGCCCCAGTCTAGTACCACTAGCTCCACACCCTTTGTCCTGTCACCCTTTTCCATGCCTGTCCCCTCTTCATCAAATCTAGCATAAAAATGCTGAGGTTTAACCATTTTTTCACATCTACATAAGAAATAAAATATATTAAAGTTTCCCATAAAACTTAAATAAATTTGTATGCTTCTTCCCCAGCCAAGAGCGTGGAAAGGAAGAAGGAAAGGATCCTTGTTTCCCTGCAAAACTAACCTACATGAAAGCTCAGTGACAGGAACAAGCTTGCAGCAATCAAGAAACCAAATGGAGTCAAATATGGCAGAAGCCTAATGAGCCAGGGCCAAAGAAGGACAAAGATCAGGGCAGGAAAAGTCTTGTTGGTCTCCAGGAAAAGCATTTCCTTCCCAGTGCAAGACGAAGCCACTTAACTTTTCAAAAAGTTGACTCTGGCTGTTAAAGGAAGACTACGTTGGGGCAGGTTCTCAGAGTGGGAAGAATGTTCAAAGATCCACTGGGGAGTGACAAAAGAAATATCAGAATATTGGTATTTTTTAATTTAAAATGTTCATTTCTATGTATGTTTTATACTGCACATGAAAAACTGGTGTAGTGCCACAAGTATATTATTTAATAGTAGATAAACATATACTGAAGTCTGCACTTAATGATAAAGGTGTAAAAGTGTGGGATTTAAAAAAAAAAAAAAAAAACCACCACCAATGGCTCAGGTACATTAGTAGCCAGTAGAGAAAATAAGGGGGTGGAGTTGGAGATAGTTACCTATAGAGGAGAAGAAAAACTCTCCTCTACCCTTATAGGTTCTGAGGCTGGGGCCTGAGAATTAAAACTGATGAAAGATTAATAAGAGAAAAGGCATAAGAACTTTATTTGATGTTGGGGCACACCACTTGCAGCAGCCTGTGGGTGGGGGCTCACAGCCCCACTGGCTGCTGGGCATGACCTAGGCCCAGGGCACCAGTTCTCGTGTCTGGGGTGCAACCCCCCAGCCGGGGCACGGAAGTGGGATGCCCTGGCCTCGGGGCCACTGCCCTGGCTTTCCCTGCATTGTCCAGTACGGTCCGCAGTGGCCCGAGTGATGAGTGCCAACCAGGACTGGGAGATGGAACTGGAAGCATTACCTTCTATTTATGAAGGCAATGAAAGTTTCCGAGAATGAAATCCAGTTTCTTTTCAATATAAGATGGGTGAAAATGGTGATCCCAAAGCCTTCTTAGCAGAGATTTCCTGGATAGAAACATATGCCCAAACACCTCCAATTATATCTGCAAACGCTTTTTTTAACAACACCATATCATCAGCTGTAGAGCAGCGTATATTAGCTACGTTTCAGGAAGCAGTGGAAGTCAACCTTGGAACACAATGACCTACAAGTTGTTTGAATATGCCAAAGACAATAAAGAGCAGTTCCTGGAGAATCACCATCCTGTTAATTTTACAACATCAACAAGCAGTACAATCTCAGTTGAAACTCCTAATACAAACTCATCAAGTAAGAAAAAAGACAAAAAAGAATAACTTTCAAAAACCCAGAAACGGAAGCTGGCAGATAAAACAGATCACAAAGAGGAACTTCCTCGGGGTTGGAACTAGGTTGATGTTGTCGAGCATTTCAGCAAAACTGGCTCTAAAGATGATGAATAGTGCTTGAAATTTAAGACAAGGAAAGAAAATTCTTTCTTTATAAAGTAAACTGGGTTCACAATCTTTCATTACTATTTTATGGTATCAAGGTAGCTTTTTATAAAACAATTCTTTGTATGGTTCCTACAGCTGGTTGTATTAAATTATTTTCACAAACTTGGCTTAATAATAGGTGAAAATGTTACTGTTTAGTATACTTATAAAGCTTGTCAAGCTTTATAAATGGACAAATATGGGGGAAAATATCCAGTGTTAATTTATGTGATCTTATTCCAGTGGATGTGGTATTTTTTAAAAGAGTATGAAGCCCTTTCAAACTGTCATCTCACGGAGTAGAATGCTGACTGAACAATTACTCTGAACCATGATCCATTTTAATAGGTCTCTCATCTGAAATAAAGTCTTCATCTCTTCTTTTGCTTAATTACTGAACCATAAATTGCTTCAGAGAAATTTAAATACTGGCTCAGCAGCTAGGGCACCAGCCACATACAGCAGAGCTGGTGAGTTCAAATCCAGCATGGGCCTGCCAAACAACAATGA
>NW_003852415.1:8288402-8294433 GCF_000181295.1 Otolemur garnettii | reverse complement strand
CCCAAGAGTTTAAGGTTGCTGTGAGCTGTGATGTCATAGCACTCTAGCCAGGGCGAGAGCTTGAGACTCTGTCTCAAAAAAATAAAACATAAAAAATAAAAGAAAGAAAGAAATTTAAATGCCAATATTTGAACTTTATACATGGTATTCTTTGTAATTCCTTTCAATTTTTCAAGAGTGAATTGCTTCCCTTTAGTAAATTGGTATCTATTTATACTTTGCGCTTGATTTAGGTCAAGATGTTTGATAACAGCTTTTAATGGTATGTGGAATAGGAGAACATAAAGTTAAATCCGCCATATATTTTGGAAAACATTTGATTAAAGAGTGCTGGCTCTTACCTACTTTTCTCTTGGCTGCATACATCAGGACAGAAGTAAAAGATACCTTAATATTTCATTTTTCTATCATTGAACACAGTTGACTTTAATAAATTCCTATTTATCTGCATAAAAAAACTTTATTTGATGTTAATATCTTAATTTTTACATCCATGGAGACCTTCATAGAAAAGAAGTTAAGACCCAAAGAATAGTTAGACCCAGGGGCTTCTATACCATTTTAACAAAGTATGATAAATTTGTGGAGAAGTGACAAGACAAAAGGGGGACTTCTAAGGGTGGTAAATGGAGGGAAGAAATATGTAAGGGAAACTAATAAAAGATAAGGTTTTGTAAGGTTTGTCTGTGCAAATCCATCTTGATGATGACATTCTCTCCAATGATAAGGATTGTTCTCCTCCTGTTACAGTAGAGGGGAGAAGAAAAAACTTCTCAAAGAAAAAGTTACGTCCCTCTTTTTGGCAGATAAGAGGAGGGCCAAGAGCTCTTCTTGCATTTGCTGTACCTTAATTGCCTTTAGCTAAAAATAGTTCTATGCCAAAGTGGCATATTTTGAGGTGGCATAGATTAACATCCTCTATACTGAGGCTGCCTCTCCTCTGATGATGCTACGTAGAGTTGCCCATGTGAAAATAAACTCAATCATAAGGACAGCAGCCATACTCAGTGTCCTTTCAAAACTTTAGTTCTTGGGGTCATACTACAGAGACCATTTGGTTTCTTTGTTATTCACATTTCAACACATTGGCATGTCTCTACATATATGGAGCCTCACGAGACTTTTAATTATGTCTCCATTTCAGCTTCTCCAAGAGCATTTATCTGTTTAAGGTGCTCCCATGGCCTTCTGAAATGAATTCTGTATATTTCACATAGACTACATTTTGAGCTGCTATCCTAAATATTGAGAGAGAATATCCAGAAAAAGTGAGGTCTAAGAGAACGGAGGTCTTCTCAAGGAGACCCCAAGGATATACCTGCAAGGTCCCCCCCTGTGGTGACTCAGCTCTTAGGAATTTGTAGAAACTGAACTTCCTGGGACCTCAAACTTAACTTCCCCTTTGATAAAAGCCCATTGTTCTATAAAAGCCAGAAACACTTCTCTAGCTTGATTTAAACTGACCAATGAGAAAAGTACCAGTGGGCCAGAACTTTCTGACTGGGGATAAAAAGAAGACTGAGCCAGTCAGAGAGCATAGCCATTTGGGGACTCTTGTCTGCCATCGCTCCACCAGGTGGAATAAAGCCCTTCCTCTTTTAAACAAGGTGTTTGGGTGTGCTTTCTCTCCACTGGGCCTCGTCTTCTTGCAACAATATATTTTCTAGGGTGGCACCTGTGGCTCAAGGGCAGGGCGTGGGCTCCATATGCCAGAGGTGGTGGGTTCAAGCCCAGCCCTGTTCAAAAACTGCAAAAAAAAAAAAAAAAAAGAAAAGAAAGAAAGAAAGAAAAAGAAAAAAATATATATTTTTTCTAAATCAGGTAAAAATCCATTTAGGTGTTTTCTTGAGAAATGATAAAGAAGTCAAATGGAAATATAAATTGCTGTTGTTCCTCTTCCTCCTGACCTCAGATCCTTATTAAGATGCCCCCACAAAGAAGGATGAACAGACAAAAGTCTATAATACCTCCCAGGACTCATTTTTCCTTTTTTCACTGTAAGGCCATTCTCCAAAGCTAAAGGCATGGCCCAATCTTTACCACTGTCTTCTTTAAGTTGAGCTCAGAGAGTATTAACCAGGAAATTTAAAAAGCAAAAACAAAAGCAAAAAACTCAGGCATGGTTTTCTTCAACACATCATGCAACTGGGAAATTTCCTTCGAGCCTGGATATGGCTGAGAAATTTCTGTCTTTAACCTCAGTCTGCATAACAAAGCTGATATTGGCTGCTTAGCATAATGGGAAGATATTCAGAATACCACCCCCACTTGGGATGTTCAACAAAATACAAGCAGACACAGCCAAATCCTAAGGCTCAGGATAAAGAAAGAATTCACCCTCCTTTGCCTCTTCCTACTGTGTAGAGGGCAGCCAGCCAGGGACACAGGTGTGCAGCTCATTAAGAACAGAATTAAGCCCAACGGGATAGGTAACAGCCACATGAAGAATGCTCTGCAAAGTAAAGGCACCCTTCCTGCTCTGACCTTGAGAAAGGAATCAGGAGGAAAATACTGCCTTTCTTTTTTGCCTATTTCTGACTTTGCTATCAACCCAGTGAAAAGAGCCATGAAACTGTTTTACCTTGAGATCTGCAGCAGGGGGCCCTATAATATAGTTGTTTTTACTAATGTATTGAAGGAAATGTCTACTGAGTATATACGGTACATAAAGAACTGTCCTGAGTAATGTGGAAGCTAGTGGAAACAGCAGTGAACAGAACTGAGATATGCCACCCCAAAATATGCTACTTTGATATAAAGAATATTTTGAATTAAAGGTAATTAAGAAACAGCAGGCACAGAAAAAGCTCTCTTCCCTCTGCCCTCTCCCTTTCTACCTGAAAGCAGGACATAAATTTCCTTTTGTACATGTGTTCCCCTTTCCGATAACTAGAAAAGGACCTGACTTTTATCTGCATAACAAAGTTAACTAAATAACCCTTATCTACCATACATTTCCCAGTCACACACACCCCCCAACAATTTACTGCCCTTGGGAATCTCAGCTCCTTTTTGTTGTCTAGTCAACTTCTCCATAAATGTATCACCCTTTGTTAAAATAGTATATAAGCCCTAGGTCTAACCTCCTTATTGGGTTTTCTCTTCTTTTCTGTGGAATCCCTGTGCACATGAAGTTAAAATCCTTTCCAATCCAATTTTTCTGCCACCTGCATACTCTCTAGCTCTTAATTATTTTGGGCAGGGAAGAAGTTGACGGACTACTTGTAATTATCCTACAGTTTTAAAAGAGAAAAACATAAATATGAACTCGCCTGATATGTTCATTATCTATTTTAGGTTACATAAAACAATTAAAGTTTTTTTGTTAATTTTGCTCGTAATTTTTTTGAATGTGATACTTCTTGAACCAACCTCCAAGGTAAATAAATTCCAGGCTTCCTCCTGCAAGTCTCACAGTAGAAAATAGTTTCTCTCCTTCCACCTTTCTCATTTCTTCTGCTGCAAACCATGCAACCTTTTGTTGACTTATTTTCAGTTTGCATTATAATATTCATCTTCCCATTTAGCCTCTCTCCTCAGTGTTAAAAGATGGTGGTCTTTCCCTTGTACTTAAATTTCTGTTCCTCACATTGCTCACAAGCTGAGTGATGAGATTTCTCCTGTAAAAAAAGTGTATCTGAACTTTTACTGCACTCTCCTCCTTATCTATCTAAGAGTAAAGGGTGGTTCATGCATATAATCCCAGCACTTGGGAGACCAAGGTAGGTGGATTGCCTGAACTCACGAGTTCGAGACCAGCCTGAGCCAGAGCAAGACCCCCATCTCTAAAAAAAATAGCTGTGCATTGTGGCAAGCACCTGTAATCCCAGCTACTTGGGAACCTGAGGCAAGAGGATCATTTGAGCCCCACAGTTTAAGGTTGTTGTGAGCTAAGACACCATGGCACTCTACCAAGGGTCCAAGTAAGATTCTATCTCAAAAAAAAAAAAAAAAACAGAGTAAAGGATGCACAACTGCAACTTCCATCAGCCAGAAGAATAATTTTTCCCACCATTTGTAGGACCACCTTATAAATCTGGAACATCCATAGTACTCATCGTGTCTGTCCACACTCCCAATAAACTTTGTGTATTTTAAAATAACTGTCAGTTCTTCAAATTGAACTGGCTCTTTGTATAACTAGTGATTAACTGTATTTGAGGGCCAAAGAATGAACTCAGCATTGTCACTAATCTCTTGTCATGGAAGGAGAGGCACATCATTTTCATATCACTTTGATAGTCACATAATTCATATTCCTGAAGTTTCTTCTTTTTCATATCACTTGGAAAATCCTTTCTAGAAGCCATAACTGTTCCTGTTATAGGTATTTTTACTTTACTCAATTCCTGAGCAAGTTGAGGGCTTGTGTTGAACGCAACCAAAAGAAACATGTTGGAGGTCTTCCAACATTGGAGTGGAACAGGAAAATCATTATGTTGGATGAGGTCCAGCATAGGATTGGAAAGGGTTTTACTTTTTAAAATTTTTAATTTTAATTAATTTATTTATTTATTTTGAAACAGAGCCTTACTCTGTATCCCTGGGTAGAATGCTATGATATCATAGCTTATGGCAACCTCCAACTCTTGGGCCCAAGAGTTCCTCTTGCCTCAGCCTCCTGAGTAGCTGGGATACAGATGCCTACCACAGGTAATTTTTTTTTTTCTATTTTTAGTAGAGACAGGTCTCACTCTTGCTCAGGCTGGTCTAGAACTCCTGAGCTCAAGTAATACACCTGCCTCCATCTCCCAGAGTGCTATGATTACAGGTGTGAACCACTGCACCTGTCAGAAAGGGTTTTAAAAATAAGTTTTGTATGCCTTTTCTCCTGTTAATCTTTCTTTTTCTTTCGGCAGCTGAATTCATAGGCTCCAACAGAACACAAGAAGGTAAAAGAAAACTTTTTACTCCCCTACAGCAAAAAGCCAACATTCAAAAGGAATTCTAAAAGGTGGAACACAATTAAAACATTGTTCTCCCTTAACATTATTTCTGAATAATAAAGACACAATGAGGTGACTAAATTTTCCACTTCTGCCCACACCAGTCTCATAGAATGTGAGTTTCAAATTATTGCCTTAGCAAAACAGTGGGTTACTTTATTCCCTATAGACTTTAGGGATTTCAGTCAAATAATGGAAACTAGAAACAAATCCTCAGTGCCTAAGGTCTGTTAGCCTAATTTTTAGTGAACAAAATATAAGCCAGATGGAGGGAGAGTTGAGAGTTTCTGAGTATAGGCTATATGAGGAACTAGAGTTTAATATCTTAATTTATTCTACATCATTAAAAATGTCAAAAAATATTTCTGATTTATCTTCCTGAAAGCTCTTGGGAAGTTTTTAAATTTCTCTGAGTTCCTTGGCAAATAATATCTGACAAGTGTTTGTAATGTCAAATAAGAAACGAATCTGGACTTGGTAAGAAGAGATTTTATACTAAAGGATTAGTACAAGAAATACATGTGGGAGAACTGTGGCAATAGGTGGAAAGAGGACATTGCAATAGGAAGAACACTCTGCCTAGAAGATCTGGAAGTGCCTCAGGAGTTAGGCAACAGGAAATGTTTTCTAACAGAGAGGAATGAACATGGTGTAATTGTTTGAAGGTTGTCCCTTCAAAATCCATGCTTAAATTTAATTGTCACTGTGTTAAAAACAGTGTTAAAAAGTGGACTTTAAAGAGGCAATTAGTTCATGACAGCTGAGGGTGGGACTAATTATAGGTCATTATGGCCTCCTTTTGCCTCTTGGCTCTTCTGCCTTCTGCCATGTGAAGGTCCTCTGCCCCTTCCCTGCAGAGAACGCAGTATGTAAATTACCATCTGGAAAAAAAGAATGGCCCCACCAGACACCAAATCTTAGACTTTCGTCAAGAATCATAAGCCAGTACATTTCTTTACAGATTTCCCAGACGTGGGTGTTCTGTTATAGCTGCACAACAGGGCTACAAAGACCCAGGTGTGGGGAAGTGGGAGGGAAGGTAGTATGAAGGGTAGTGAACCAGAGAAGGTTTGTCTCGAGGCCAG
>NW_003852415.1:8287447-8288056 GCF_000181295.1 Otolemur garnettii | reverse complement strand
GGGAGCACAACCATTTCAAATTCTTCTATGCCATAAGCTCCACCAGCTGAAATAAAGCTCTTCCTCTTATAAACATTGTATCTGAGTGCTCTTTCTCCCCATTGGGCCTCATCTTCCTGCAACATTAACACAGCCAGATACAACACTTTTCCCCTCCCCTTCCTCCTTCTTTCCTCATAACACAAAGACACAAAGGATCTGACTAGCCTACCCCCTGAGAAGTTCCTGCCAAAAGACCCTAACCTGACAGGCAACCAGTGGAATGTGCCCATCCCTCAGGACCCCATATAAAAGTGGTCTCTAAGTCCCCCCCCATGCAGCCACCATCTTTGCACTCCCCATGTAGGTCACCCTGGCCTGAATATCTCCACTGCGGCCTCATCTCTGAGGACCACCGTCTACACCTTTCAACAAACATTTTGTTTCAATTGATCCATGTGGACGAAATAGTTCAGCTAGTGATTTTTGAGTTAAATAATGGAAATCTGGAGAGTCTGTCACACAGAGAAGTGTACCTCTTTGTATCAAATCCTTTCCAGGAACACGAAGGGTAGGAGGATTTCTTAATCTTCTGCTCTTTTCTGAGAGCACAAGGCTCAGATAAAATAT
>NW_003852415.1:8285938-8286816 GCF_000181295.1 Otolemur garnettii | reverse complement strand
AATCTATACACACAATGTACTGAGCCAATATAATAAGCAGTATACATTTAGATAATCCATTTTTAAATATTACTTCTAAACTATAATCTCCTTCAATTATGGAACAAGAATAAAGCGTCATTTAGCATGTAACAATGAAAGGGTGAACTGGCTGGGTTACATGTTAAGAAAGCCCCTAAAGTAAATGCTTTCAAAGGGCCCTCCTGTCTCTCCACCTATCCCCTAATTATGTTTCTCCTTCCGCTCTCTCCACCCACCACCCAGAATTCTTTGAAAGGAGCTAAAGCGCTTATTTACCAGGTTGCCAGGGTGTTAATCATGTCTAATGGCTTTCACACAAAAGCAGCCAACCTTTATATGCATTGCTTAAAGACTATTAATGCCTTGCTTCCTTTTATCCACTTGAGTTTCTGCTCCTATCCCTAAATTCTGTCATGATTCCAGTAAACTTTCCTCCCTCTGCTGAAATCAGCACCTCTTTTTTCAATGAACCTGTGTTGGAGTGAGAGGAACAATTTGGTAAAGGAATACCAATATTATAGAAACTATTGGCTTGAGAATATCTCATTAATTTCTGTATCCCCTATAGAACCATCAACATCTACCATAGTATCTGACACATAGTAGGTCAATATTTATGAAGAGGAATGAAGGAAGGGAGAGAGGGAGGAGAAGGAAAGGGATATTTATTACTCCTCATTAAAGGGTGGGCTCACCCACCTACTTAGTGGTGGACATTTACCAAGGAGGTTGAGTGTATGTCAAATAATAGAAAATGAAGATATAGGGTAACAGAGGAGCTCACCCACATTCCCTGTTTTCCTTCCGTTCTATATATGTTTTCCCTTTCATAAAGGAGCCAAGGGTAGCTAGTGCTG
>NW_003852415.1:8285214-8285656 GCF_000181295.1 Otolemur garnettii | reverse complement strand
AGGCATAAATGGACCCAGGGTGTTAGCTACAAACACTAGAAACCACCTACAGGTCACTGTTTGGTTTTATTTTCTATTCTGCATAATTTTCTGAGAAGGTATGGGTAATCGGTAATTACTTAGAATACAATGGCCAGAGTTAATTGTTTCTCCTCCAACTGTGTCCAAAACAACAAGGGAATTGAGCCTGTAAATGGGCTGTGTGTATCAGGAGGCAGAAAACACCACTTAGTAAATGTACTTAGGAGTTCTTTTTTCAAAACACTTGCCCATTCTCCAATGCACTTTTCTCACCTATTCTCTTGAGGAGATTGGTCTTGTCATTTTGCTAATCCCTCAAATCTGTTAGCAGGGAAACAATAGAGGATGTGAGCATGTGGTGACCCAGACTTATTACTGTGAGTCAGCGAATTAGTGAGGCTTGCCTGTCAGACCCACCCAA
>NW_003852415.1:8274567-8285112 GCF_000181295.1 Otolemur garnettii | reverse complement strand
GAGTTGTACATTAAGTCAGATGTTTGGAACCGTGGGGCTGCCTGTAATCTATAAATTGCTGAGAATAAAACATTCAGTTCTCCCAACAGTTTCAGAAACAGTTAATAAATCCTAAGGCTCCCCCCTTTTTTTTGTCACAAGAGTTAATTATTCAGAAGGAAACATTGAGTACAAACTCAGATTTAGAAATGAACGTACACCATGATAGAGATTTGCCTACACGTATTAAATGATTCTGTGTGTTTGTGTATACACACATATACGTGCACACAAGTGCATGCACCCACACCTTGTAAGACTTGCCTATCTAGTAACCCAGGCTAAGATGCATATATAATCCACATTTTTCCAGGATACCCTTGTGTAAAAGCCTTTCAACTTAAAATTTTGTCAGGGCCTCAGTAAAGCACTAATGTGTCTTTATAACACTCTATGGCTCCAACCTTTAAATAATTTATTTAAGAAAGGTGTTTCTGTAGTAAGTATTAATTTCTTGTTAACACCTGGTACTCTTCTTATTGGAGCTATTTCTCTACCTATTAAGACAGCGTTCAGTCCCTGCAATCTCAAGAATTTATTTCCTGCAAACTGAAAGGGTGAAGAACGGGGTGGTGGGAGAAGGGAGTGTGGTGTGGAGAAATGGCACGCTGTAAACAAGAGAGAAAAATCTAAACTTATTCACTGTAGCAAAATTTCAGTCATCTGTGTCTAGAATGTCTCTCTTCCTAAGTGTCATGTCAAATCTTAACATTTTTGCTCTAGGAAATCTGAATAACAGCAGAAACTAGAAACATCTATGTATACTAAGAAAAGCAGACTTTAAACATCCCCAAGAATAGAGTGAATCCCATGATGACTATATAGTAACTATATGATGACAAATAATTCCAGTAAGGAAGCAGAGTGAGACAATTCTGAATAAATAAGCATTGATCGTGAAAGGTCCAAAATTCCAGAATTGTTCTGTCAACACAATTAGCTGTTAACCACACATGGCTATTAAAATTAAAGTTAATCAAATTTAAAATTGAGTCCCTCAGTTGCACTAGCTACACATCAGGTGCTCGATAGCTATATGTGACTAGTGGCTGCTATCTCGAGCAATGCAGATACTGAACATTTCCAACACCATAGAAAGTTCTATTAGTACTGTTTTAGGTAATGAGGATGATTTTTCTAGAGCTACTTAGAAATCTGGATGCATCATAAAGGATTAAATAAATGACTTTCCAATGCTTAAGTTAAATCATGATACTAAAAGAAGCTTGAGTTATGATCATGAATTTACTGTCTCTGAGACATTCAGAAGGCAAAAATCACTAAGTGAAAATAAAAATTGAAAATAAAGGATTCTGGAAATTACCAACAAATAATATTACTGTAGTTCATTTGCCCATCCATGAAGTTATGGTTTATACACAGTGTACACATAGAGAAGAAAATGTGGTGAATCAGGAACCCCCATGGGCATATTAAGACAAAATACATCCACTTCGCTTTTTGATAAGAAAACTTAGTAAAGCCATACTGCAGTCACACACCATATCCAGACTCCAGCAAGGCTGTAGCAAAATTTTTTAGGATACCTTTGTGGGCAGAATGAAGCATCTTGGCTAATACCTTTTTGAGTTTTCACAAAGAGTAGAACAATGGAACGTAAACAATATCCTGTCTGGAGGCAGGTTCCAAACAGCACACCTAAGGGTCTAGTTCTAGGTTCCATCCTATTCCACAACTCTACCTAAAGCTTAGATTAAGACATAACTGTCAAATTCATCAAATGAAAGATGACAGAATTTTTCACTAGAGAACAGAATCAAGCCATAAGAGATTCTTAAGGGCTTAAAAAGAAGGGAGACAAACATTAACATGATAAAATGTATCAAGAATAAAAGTCAAGTATTCCATTTGGTATTTGGGGGTCCTTCATTAATTTGCTCCACTACTTCACATAAGGTTTAGGAGGTCAAGTCCCAAACACCCTAGGTGACCTTGCCCTCTCTGTAGACCATGCATATCAGCTTTATTTTTTTCATCAAATTCCAATTTGAGGCTGCCTTGAGGGGACTTCACTAGCATAACCAAAAGAAATTTAGTCATCCCCAATTCTCTAGGGTTCAGACAGAGAGAGAACTGGAGTCTTACAGCCCAGACAGGAGAGAAACAGAGGCAGCTCCATAGGTGGAGGGGTCCCTGGGCAAGCCCCCTTCCAAAGCTCCAGGCTTTATGTCCTGGGCTAAGTCTCTCAGAATTTTATTTCTGCACTAGTTTCTCTACAATAATTTAATCATAATTTTAACTCCTTTGATTTCCCTTAACATCATACGAAAAAATGTTCCTTTAAGAGAATATTGTTCTTCTTACCGTCTTTCTCTCCTGGAACATATATTTAAAGGAAACACTGAAGACATAGAGTGGACCTTCAGAAAGGTGACTGAAGAACAATAAAAGATTCAGAAAAAAAATTCTCAATCCAATGCAGCACAAGGCAAAGGAGGAAAGAGAACAGAAATACACACAAATTAATATGCTAATTAGCATAATATAAATTCCAAATGCAAGAAGCAAATATAGTGCTTTGGAATTGTTGTTTATGTAAGGAATGGAGATTTTTATTCAGCCTTTAGAAAAGACTGACAGAGGACAGGATAGTGAGCTTCAGCTATTTTGAGGACAATTATAAGAAAGATAAATTAAATCTATTCTGTGTTACTCAAGAGGATAGAATGAAGGCCAATGGATAAAAGTTATAGGAACCATATTTCAGCTCAGTAGAAGAAGGATTTCCTAATAATTAGCTCTGTCCTAAAATGAAATGAGATCCCTCAATAGGGCAATCATCTCTCTCGGTGGGGTGTTCAGCGGAAGCCATATGTTGGTAGCACTCAGGAAAGATTTCACTATAAGCAGGAAATTGAACCAGATGACCTCTAAGAGCCTTTCTATTTCTGAAATTGTATGACGATTTCCTAATTCTCACCTGCACTGATCCCACTTGGTGGATAACTAGAAAATGGTGAGTCTACTCAATATAGGATCATAAATCAGACTTTCCACTGTTTTCTGCCCCCTCACCATTTCCAGGCAAGATAATGTGGCTGCCCTCTCAAAGTCGGCAGTGTGTGGGTGTTCATGATGTATTAGACTATTTCTGTATCTTAGATTTATTTGCCTTTTATATAAACAACTTAATTTGTCTACTTTCACTCCTCCCTTGGATATAACACATCACACTTTTTTCGCCCTTTTCTAAACACTAAACATGCATTTGAAAGTACAAGGGGAACATATACTACAAAATATAACATAAACTAAGGTACATGTGGCAATGTGGGACTGTGTTTAACTATTTGATTCAAATAAACATTTGTAGAGTAATTGCTTGGGTTTGTTCAATTACTTGTAAGTTATCTTTATTTTCTTAAGAAACAGCACCTAATCAAGGATTTAGCTGAGAGACCAGGGTTTTTACTGTGATGTTTTGAAATTCTGTTTCATTAAAAGTAATCATTAACACCTACTATTTATAAAGCCTATTGCTAATCACTGAAGAAAACATAAAGATGAGTAAGATAAAGACCCTGTCAGAAAGAAGCTTACTGTCTAATGGCATACAAATAATTGAAGCAACACAGAATGTGAGTACCTCCCTAGAGTTACATAGTTCTTTGGAGAGAAAGTTCCTATCTGGCCAGAGAAAATCAAAGCCAACATCATCAGTGAAGAGGGCAAAAAGCCACACCATGAAGGGCCATTAATCCTGATCCTGGAATAATCTGGATTCTTTTTTCTACTCAGTGGATATAGAGAAGTCACCAAAGAAATTTGTACAGAAGAGTCTCATAATAGGAATTATTTTTAAAGAATAGTAATGTAGGCTTGGTGCCTGTGGCTCAAGCAGCTAAGGAGCCAGCCACATACACCTGAGCTGGCGAGTTCAAATCCAGCCTGGGCCCACCAAACAACAATGATGGCTGCAACCAAAAAATAGCCAGGCGTTGTGGTGGGCACCTGTAGTTCCAGCTACTTGGGAGACAGAGGCAGGAGACTCACGTGAGCCCAGGAATTGGAGGTTGCTGTGAGCTGTGATGCCACAGCACTCTACCTAGGGTGACAGCTTGAGGCTCTGTCTCAAAAAAAAAAAAAAAAAGAATAGTAATGTAGCAGCAATGTAAAACTGATTTAGAGAATTGGACAGAGAAATTTGTTTATCTTAGCTGAAGGGAACAAGGGCTATAAACTACAGGATGGAAGTCAGAGTTTAAGGGCATGTCTAAAGTGAAGATATCATGTAGGTCAATCAGCAGCATCTGCAAATTAATAAGGAGTGATGGAGGAGTCTATGAACACAAAATGCAGAGGATGGATTGGGAGAACTTCCAGGTGTCATGACCTTGAATAAACGTGAAGAACTTGTGAATGGAGTAAACAAGTAGACAATTAAAATAAGATAAGAGGTATGCAGATGAAAAGAGAACTTCAGAAAACAAGATCCAAACCAATGTAAAGCATATTAATCTAATGTATTGCTTCATCTATATAGCCTAAGTAAAGATGGCAATCACTGGAATTGAGCAGGTGAGGATATTGACTGAAGGTTAAATTCCCAAGTTTAAAAATAGAACATCAAGTTAACTGGAAGGGACATGGAAAGGAGTTAGTCAAATTGAGAAGACCAAAATTCAATCATTAAGAGATTTGAAGAGGATCTAGGGGACTAAAGGTATTAAACATGTTTGTTTCAGTTTTTGTATTTTCTGATGTTTGACCTGTGGGCCTTACGGAACCTTGAGAGACTGCTCCCCCCAGGGCTAGCCAATTCCTAGATATAGTAAAGGACGGTCCTGCAAGTGCACCTTTCACGTGCAAACCAATCAGGAACCCATACCCCAACCCCCAATCACCTCTTTCATCTGGCTCTTATACTCTGGTCCACTAGCCATTTGCTGTAACCACCCCAAGACCCAGCACCAGACAAGTATGGAGAGACCCTACACCAGGACTGGCTGAAATTGTTCAAACTAGCCAATCTTTTTTTTTTTTAGAGACAGAGTCTCACTTTGTCACCCTCGGTAGAGTGTTATGGCATCACAGCTCACAGCAACCTCCAGCTCTTAGGCTTAGGTGATTCTCTTACCTCAGCATCCCGAGTCATTATTTCTCACAGAAACACCCCAAATGGCATATACCAATGTTCTTTCCTTGCACCTTTGGCCTCCTGACTGATGGCAGCCCCGTCCCTGTGTGATCCCACATGGCTCGGCATGCCACCTCCTCCTGGGAATTGCAAAACAAAACCATCTTTTCAACAGCTGTCATCGCCTCATCTGTTGGCTTCACCATACTTAAATAATAATCAAACCTATATTTTAAAACACTAGAGATGTCATGGCTAGCAAGAATGTTAACAAATGGGCAAAATTATGAATGAAGACATTAAACTAAAAGCAGAGACCACAGCATGTCAGAAAGTTTGGGAAAGCCTTTATAAATCAATTGTCACTTGAGAAGTGGAAAGAGGGCTGAGTCGGATGTTGTAAGAGATATGTCAAACCCCAACAATTCTCCCAATCCATCCTTTCCAAGAGAAAGAACTTGCAAGATATTTAATTGGTATGAATTCTCCATGTGGGGGAAATATAAAATATAAATTATTGTTCATCAGACACTTAACAATGTGTACAAATTAAATAAGATTTAACCCTGGGGAGGGTTCTCCCAGGAATGAAGAATTGTGAGAAAAAAATTCAGTTGCAGTTATGATGATCAGGTGGAAGGGATGCTGGTTTCTAAAATACATAGTAGTAGAGTAAAAAAGGGTGGCAGATGCTGTTTCTTTATTAGGATAAGAGTACAGAAAGAGATAGAGGTATGGAAGACTTGGAGAGGGGAAGGTTTAACTATCAGTAAGAGGAATTGTAGAAGAAGGGGGACTATAATGCTTCAGGGAGAACACCAAGCAAGGCTTCACCCCAAGAGGAATTTGTAGGCCTGTGGTTCCCAATGAACCTCCTCAACTGACAGGCTAAGACCAAGAGGAATGAGGAATACTTGCTGACATTCTAATTCAAATACATCAGCAAAACTGCTAAGTTATAATGTGGGTATAATCTGTGCTTAGTGGAAACCATAGTCAGGAATGGAGGAGTTGAACTTGTAGAAAACAAAAAAGACATTACAAAGTCACCAGATACTTATCTGGTATTTATTTACTATGTGGGGGCGATTTGATGTTTAAATTAAAGCTCAGTAGAAGTTCCAACTATGATGCCATGGGGATGTATTTAGCTTAAGGATTTTTCATCTGTTTGTTTTTAATCTCTGAAAGAAAAAAAACAAGATTTTCATGAAGAGTAGCTGTCTCACCCTCTCAGCCCCTGTTCCATCTCCAAAACATAACCTATATTAAAAAAATAAATGGGTGGTGCCTGTGGCTCAAGGAGCAGGGCGCCAGCCCCATATACCAGAGGTGGCAGGTTCAAACCCAGCCCCAGCCAAAACTGCACTAAATAAATAAATAAATAAATGGAATACAATAGAATATTATATAAGGGCTATAGAATGAAGAAAACAGAGCAAGATGGATCAGAAATGCCAATCAGATCATGGAGAGAGAAGTTTGGGGTATTAAGTAGGATTGTTATGGAGGGCCCAACACTAGTCCCTGAAGCTGCATCAGAAGAACAGGAACAAGAGGTGGAAAGAGAAATTTATTAATTACTTTGCTGGCAAAGGAGGGAAAAGGTAGACTGTTGTCCCAAAGTACCAAATTTTCCCATCATAAGCAAAAACACAGAGCTTTTTAAAAAGGGAGGGTCTATTATCATTCAACTACAGTTGGCAGATTCTAAAGATTCTAATTGTTCTATCTCTGCCAAAGACAAAGCCATGACCTCCACCCACCTGGAAGGCCCATCCAGGCCTCCACTGGCCAGGCTCTGGGTAGACCATCTCCATCCACCTCAACAATTCAGCTGAACCACTTCCTGTAGCACAAAGAACAAAATATATCCCCTCACTCTTCCTGACCACCACTGTCCAGTACAGGGCTGTAGGCCTCAGTTTCCAAAAAGAGTGGGGGAAGTTTTAAAGAGACAGAAAACATTTTTGCCATTTTTGCCAGATCTTTTCCTCTTGTACAGGATGCTCAGGAGAAGATTCATTGAGAAGATGCAGTCTGAACAGATACTTAACATTTGGTTATGGTGTGAGCCAAGAGGGTAATAGGGAGATGCACTTTCTTACTGCCAGATGCTATGCTGACTGCTGTGTAGGAATGATCTCATATTCACCCCTGTAAAACATACTGGCCATTATTAACCACTCAACAGATGAAGCAATTCAGCAAAGTAAGAGTAGCCACTTTTGCTAAGCTCACACAACTACTCAGAGACAGCTCCAGATACGGAACCAGGCAGTCTGACTGTTAAAACCCATGCTCCTTGAAAACTCCTCTCCCCTAAAGCTCAAACCTCTTTCCCAGGGGAAAGAGTGCTTTAGACTTGGTTATAGGAGTGTTATTGCTCTGTCAGTCTCTAACTTCTACCACAGGAAAGGAAAAGGAAGTCCTAAGTCCAGAAGGAAAGCTATAATCATCTGTGAGACAACTTAACAGACATAAAGAGCCATATTTTCTCATGTCTACTTGAACTCCTGACTCTTTGAAGACATACAGCTCTCCTGAGAGATATTTTAAAGACAACACATGATTAAACACATGGCCCTCCATGTTTCTGCCTGAGTCACTACAGTCTTTAAACAAATCCTCCATATATATATATTTATTTATTTATTTATTTATACACACATGCATTCATACAGTTGGGTTACTCCTGGGCTATAGGCCATGGTCAATAGTCCTCGGTAAGACTTCTAAATAAAACTAACATTAATTCTTTAAAAGCTTAATTTATTTTTCTTTAGTCAACAACCATGACAACTAAAAAAAAAAAAAAAATGGTGATACGGGAATAGTAGGGAAAGAAATGGTAGGATCCATCTGAAATGCAGTAGCAGCAAATGTAACTGATGACCTTAGGATTTACTTGAGGTCAGTCCTTGAGTATAAATGTGCAGGTGTCCCTCAGGAGAATCAGATGGTAAATAGCAGTGGTAATCTTCAGCATCAAACATCCAGGAGTTCTCTTTTATAAAAATAAGTGTGGGAAGAAGAATACAGTGTCTGTGGCTCAAAGGAGTAGGGCACTGGCTCCATATGCTGGAGGTGGCAGGTTCAAACCCAGGCCCGGCCAAAAAATACAAAAAAAAAAAAGAATGCCACATACCCAAAGACGTCTGTCCTCTGATACCTAAATCCTGTGAATATGTTACACTACATCAGTAAAGAACTTTAGAGATGTAAGGTTACCAATCAGCTGACTTTAAAATGAGAAGGTTATTCTAGGTTATCCAGTGAGCCCAAAATAATCATACGAGCTCTTAAAAACCAGTTTTTATTCCCTGCTGAGAACAGGAAAGTGTGGGCAGAGAAGTCCAGGAGATTTAGAGCATGAGAAAGATTCAATGTGCCTTTGCTGGTTTTATGATGGACGAGGCTTGTGATGAGAAATGTAGGAAGCCTTTGGGAGTTGGGAAAGTTCCCTAGCCTACAGCTAGCAAAAAAAAAAAAAAAAAAATGAGGACCTCAATCCTGTGACCACACAGAACTGAATTTGGAAGGCAAGTCAAATGATCTTGCTCTGAGCTTTAAGAGACTAGAAGCAAAGGACCCAGTTGAACCACATTATACCCAAATGACTGATACGTAAAACAGAGATTAAAATGAACATGTGTTGTTTTAAGCTGCTGAAGTTATGGACAGTTGTTACCAGCCACAGAAAATTAACATATAAGTCATTGCAGAACTATAGCAAATCCTACAACTCTCTGTTGTCATACAGTCTTAGGCTTAAATCCCAGCTCAGTCATTCAGAAAATATGTAACTTTGGAAAAGTCACTTTACCTCTCTCTTACAGCACGGGTGTAGGATATTAAGCTCCCAGCCATATATTCTATCCCTTAAAGGAGGCATGATTTCACTACAAGAATTAAATCAGTTGAGACATAAGGAAATGACTAATATATCATAATTTTTGTAAATAAACAAAAGCCCATAGTTTATTCAGATTTCCTTACACATCACCCAATGTTCCTATATTCAGTTCCAGAATGCCACGCTACATTGCATTCTAATGACTTTGTAAACTCCTCATCTGTGACAATTTCTCAGATTTGTCTTATTTTTGGAGACTTTGGCAGTTTTGAGGTGTTCTGTTTTGTAGGATGCTTCTATATTGGAATTTATCTCATAATCAGACTGGAGTTATGGGCTTGGGGGAGGCAGTCACAGAGGTAAAGTGTCATTTTTCATCAGACCATATCAAGAGTCCATGCTAGCGACATGATTTATGACTGTGGATGTTGACCTTAGTCCGCTGGCTATGTAGGGTTTGTCAGCTTCCTCCACGGTGCAATCTGTCTGTCCATGCTGTGTTCTTTGGAAGGAAGTCATATGTTAAGTTCACGTGTAAAGAACAGAAGTTATGTTCCACTTCCTTGAGGATGGAGTATCTCCATAAACTATTTGGAATTCTCCCCAGGAGACTTCCTCATAAACTTTTAATATACTTCGCTCATGTTTAGTTCTCAAAGGCCTCCAAATTCTGATTTTACAATATCATCTTCCCTCCACTGAACACAAAACAAAAAAAAAAAAATCGTTGGGTTTAGAAAAACCATCATTTCATGGGAAAATTATCACGGAAGCATTGAAAAAAATTGTCATCCGAGAAGGAGAATTTACCATGTCTCTCAAGAATATTATATATTCTTCTATAGCCAGAGTATTATATAGACTGTCAATTTCAGATGACCTTAGTTCTAGTCTATCTTTCTCCCTACTAGACCTTAGTTCTTGTCTATCTTTCTTCCCACAAGGGAATATCTGATTCAGTCCAAGATTTGAGAGATGGTCGTACCACTCTCTCCTACCTCTCACTAAACCTGCTTCTCTGGACCAGATGTCAGAGACACCAGATAACAGTCTTCAGTTTTGAAAAGCAACGTCTCAGGAGTGCTCAACAGCATGAACTTTTTGACATGAGCAGCAGAATAAAGAACACCTACAGCATTTAATGCTCCTTCTGTATTAGTGTGGGCTATCGTGACAATACCTGGCACAACTGTAACAACCAAGAGGAAAAAGTAAAATTAAAGTTAGAGATGAGTGGACAGAAGAAATCACCCTCCCAATTACAGCGTAGCATAGAGGACATGCTGGCGTTCCTGTTGGCTTCAAAGTATCAATAGCTACAGAACCAAGCCATTGAGAGCCAGTCAGAGAGCAAAATGCATAAATTCCACCAGAGAGGCTCTGCCATGTTTCCAGCTCCATCTGTAGGCATGAGAGCCAGAAATGCTGGAGGACTCTCTCTTCCTACAAAATTGGATAGGTTTGGCCAGTTTCAGCAAGGTCTTAGAGGAACATCTGTGCTTCAAAGGCTCAGCTAAGCACAACCCCAAACCTCCCATCAGTGCCATCATTA
>NW_003852415.1:8272626-8273658 GCF_000181295.1 Otolemur garnettii | reverse complement strand
TGGTCCCAGCTACTTGGGAGGCTGAGGCAGGAGACTCACTTGAGCCCAGGAGTTGGAGGTTGCTGTGAGCTGTGATGCCAGGGCACTCTACCCAGGGGGACAGCTTGAGTCGGCTCTGTCTCAAAAAAAAACCCTTTTTTTTTCCCATCACAGCATCATTTCATTATCTTCTAATTCCACCCTTCTTCAAAGACAGTGATGTGATTACCCACATCTTATGACATGTTGTGGGGTAGGTGGAAAGTGTCACAGAGAAGAATGGAATCAAGTGGTAGGTTGCTCTTTGTCTTAGGGAGTTACTTCCAAGCCTGTCGGACGCTCTTAATATCTTATGACACACAACCATGATAATAAAAATAGCTTAAAATTACTAGATCACAATGCTGTCCTAAACATCATGCATGTGTTAATTCACTTCACCTTCCCACAACAATTTAATGAGAAAATCACATGGTTATTCTTGCTTTACACATAAAGTGGGACACAAAGAGTTAGGCAACTTGACAAATGTATAAACTAGAAGGTGAAGAAGGGCTGGGTTTTGACTTTGACAATCTGGCATGAGTCCACGTTCTTAGCCATTAAACTATTCTTTCCCATGAGCCAGGCTGATGGGTCATCTGATTGGAGGGTCCCTCCTCACACAGATGTTACAGAGTAAGAGCAAAGAAATATATGACAATGTGAGTGAATACTCAAGAGGTGATTATCTGAAGCCTCTAAGCTTATGTGGGGAACCCAGAATTCCAACTGGAGATGCCCAGAGTCACCAAAGAAAGATAAATGATTGTTAAAAACCATCTGACTTGAGCAGAGCCACTTTCAACATGGCCATTCTAAATGCTGTACTTCAAATTATGTTTGTTACACACATCTCATTTCTGTGGTCCCAAAATGAAGCTGTGCTGGAGGACTCTCTCTTCCTACAAAATTGGAGAGGTTTGGCCAGTTTCAGCAAGGTCTTAGAGGAACATCTGTGCTTCAAAGGCTCAGCTAAGCACAACCCCAAACCTCCCATCAGTGCCATCATTA
>NW_003852415.1:8267432-8272606 GCF_000181295.1 Otolemur garnettii | reverse complement strand
CCAGATTATATATTGCTGAGAGAGGGGAAATCATATGTATCAGGCAAACTGTTAAGAGGGAGTATGCACCAGGACTGTAACCCACAGAGTTTTGTAGACAGTGACTGGGTTTCTGGAAAAACCGAGGGTTCACTGAAAAGGCAGCCTTCCAAGGGTTGTTTAAACCTATGCTCAGATCCATGGAGTCTAAAGATGACGATTTTAACCATCATTTGAATAATGGAAAAATTATGGTATTAGAGAAGGCATAGGGGCTGTCCTGTCTCTGTTCATTTTTCTTCACTTAGGAAGTCAGGATTTTGCCTTGCTTTCAATTTTCTCTTATACTGAGAGACCTAGCATTGCCCTTGATTCTCACAAAAGGTATCTTTTCAATACTGCTTCCAGGCTCTGTTCATGGCCTTCCCACTCTGATATGTGCTTCCCCACACTGAGTCCAAGCTCAAACATCACCCCACCTCCTGGCAGATGTAGGCACTCTTACCAATAGTCTTGGTGGAGTAAAGAAAACTAAAATCTACTATAAACTATTCAGGGATGAACAGAATGTGATAAAACAGAACTTGAAAGTTTAGCTTATTCGTCCAAAGGTTGGGTGGTGGATGTAAAATGAAACCAGTGGCTTTACTACAATTGAAAAAGCAGTTTTTCTGATAAGAAGAATCCTGGGCACATTTATAGACAGAGGGAAGCTGAGCTCTATGTGTTGGACAAGAGGGGGAGAGCAAAAAAGCAATCAGTGCTGAGCACGGGAGATTGAGGTTGCAGTGAGCTTGATGACACCACTGCACCCCAGTCCAGAGGACAGAGCAAGACTCTATCTCAAAAAAAAGCAATCAAAGGAGGGGTTGACTACATTGACAGGACCAGAGAAGGAAGAGTTAGTGTTGAAAGGGGTTAAGATTATTAAAATCTAGAGATGAACACTAACAAAAAATTAGACAGCTGTTGACCTTCCACGGCCGCTTGCAAGAAAATGGTCGTCTCCCACCTTTGTTATGGGAATAGAAATGTGAGGTTATGAAGAAAACACTCATATCCCACCTTACAAGTATAAAGATGAAAATTATGCTGAATTAAACCAGGTTGTTGAAAATGCTCATATAAAAAATGCTTCCTATGCTTGATTTGAAATGCTAAATGGAGTTCCCCAAAATGAAAATACAAACATACACTCTAAAAAGATAACTATGTTTGCAGATGCTGTTAGATTATGAGTGAAGAGTAGGAAAGATGCAATGAAGACTCATAGACTTCTAAACACCTTCATTCATTCATTTTTGGATGGGACAGAAAATTCTGTACAACCCTCCCTGTAGACCTGTGAATACTTTCAAGGGAATATTCTCAAGTAAGGAAGGCAAGTTCCTTGAATTATTTTTTAAAGCTTTTACCCTAAGCACATGGTATACCTTAAGGAATAAAACCGCACAATTTCACAGAAGGGAAAATTCTGACCTTAGCAATATGTGACGTCCCAGTGGATATGCGGATTAAGTGTCTGAACAGGCTGTTGTAATACAGCAGGGAACTTAACAACAGCCACTGGGGCAAGAAATGTGAGAGGAATAACAAAGCGGGTTTAGGTTATAAAAGGCAGCATTAAATGTCTGCTGATGTGAGTATAAGAGCTAAAGCTTTATCCATGATACACTCTATATGCAGAAAAGAAAAGTAGGGATGAGAATGTATACGGAGTCTCAACATAGCTGAAATACGAGCCAGAGAGAGCAAGGAGACTGAGGAATAATATGCTGAATACAAAAAAGCAGCAATAGTGAGATCCACTTGATAGCAACAGGAGAGAACCCAGATGGCAATTTGAGGATTTGAAATGCTCTAAAGGAGCCAAATGAAACTGTCAAAGGGGAACGTTTTCATCAGCCAACACGACGCAGAACAATGGGGAAAATGGCAGGAGTGCCATGGTTTTCTAAAACAAATGCTGCTGCTGGTTGCTGGCTGGTTTTCCTGTCTGGATACAGTCGTAGAATACATCATTGAATTCACCAGTGCATTGAATACACCAAGGCATTCTAGCAGCTGTTCTGGTCAGTGAGAAAGAGAGAAGGGTAGAGATAAACATTACACAGCCAGCTTGTTAAAGTCAATGAAAAATAAAACTTTGAGTTGAGTTCCTGGATCTTCTTCCAAACTGTTAAGTCCCATGTAGTCGCTTGGTTTCTTGTGGCTTTTGCTTCTTCCTTGGCGACGGAGAGGTTTGGTAATGAGTTCTTACTGTACTGAACGTCTACCGAGGTGGTAGGTAAAGTGCCTCAAAATCAGCAATTTAAATCCTTGTTAAAGCAGACAATATAGAAGGTTGGATAACCCCCAGGAATCCCACTTGAAAAGTAAGTATTATAAGAAGATTTTAAGATTAAGCAAAAATAATAGCTTTAGTCCTGGTCTCAGGATGTAGCAACCATATGAGCCAAAGGAAGCCAAATTTGACAATGTAAAAATGAAAGCACTTCAAAAAAGAGCTCTGCTACAAAATACTCCGTGGCAGTCCAGGCTTCACAAGAATACATAATCTTTTGGGAAATTCATCCCAGTAGCAAATCTAAAACAGTTGATGTTCACACCCACTGAGACTAAATACAAAAGGATGGGGAATCATAGAATGCTTTTGTATCTGATAAGGTACTTTCATTACAAGCAAAAGAAACAAATGTGTCTAACTTCAGCCAAAAAGAGGAAATGTATCAGAAGACTCTTCATAGAGGGTAAGGAGCCAGGCTTAAAACTTGGGAGTCCCAGGTGTCTGAGCAGCAAGAAGTACTTAAAGAGTCTCTACTGATGAAGGTGTTGCACCCAATCATTTTTCTCTCTTTGTATCACTCTGCTGAAGATTCCCAGAGATAGTGTTGAGATTAGCTTGGGTCACATGTCTGTTCTGCAGATAGAGAAAATTGAGAACCTTGCTTTGCAGTCCCCCCAAGAACAGGCGAGTGAAGTGAGGGGATTCCATAAGACTATCAGGAATTGGTGTCAAAGGAGAATGAACGTTGGGCCTTGTAAAACAAAAGCAAACATCTGCCTTGTCTTTATTTTATTTTTTTTAAATATTGATGTAAAGATTTTAATACAGAAGCAACTATGAGCTACTGTGATTAGCACATGTTGAAAAAGTAGGGCATTTTATGCATCAACTGTGATTTTACATGTCAACTTGATTGGGCTGGAAGGTGCCCAGACATTTAATCAAGCATTATTCTAGGTGGGTTTGTGAGGGTGGTTCTGGATGAGATTACTACTTGAATATTTGAATCCCTGGACTAATTAAAGCATAACATATTCCCCAATGTGAGTGGACCGTATCCATTCACTGAGGGCCTGAATAAAACAAAAGGGTTGATCCTCTCACTGGTAAGAGAGAACTCCCCCTGCCTGATATAGCCTTGAGCTGGGGCATCAGTTCTTTCCTGACTTTGAATTCAAATTGAAACACTGTCTCTCGTTCTGGGCCTCAAGTCTCCCACCATTCAGACTCAAACTATGCCATTGATCCTGACAGGTCATCAGCTCACCTGATCTTGGGACTTCTCAGCCTGCATAACTGTGTAAACCAATTCTTCATAATAAATGCATCTCTCTTCTCTCTCTCCCTTCTTTCTCTCTCCTTCTTGATAGATGATAGGTAGGTAGGTAGATAGATGGATAGATGACAGATAGATAGATGACAGATGATAGATAGATAGATAGATAGATAGATAGATAGATAGATAGATAGATTCTTCATCTCTATAGTTCTTCCCTGGAGAACCCTGACTGATAACACTCACCTCTCCAAAGTGGGGATATTGAAGTACATATCTCTTCCCTTACTCTATTTAGAGTAGCTTGTTTTTTTCTTTAGTCATTTCACAAATGCTGTATATCATTTATCTTTCTGTAGTCTAGTGAAGTAGGCACTAGTCATAGTTAGAAAATTAAGTTCTAGTCTTAGTCTAATCTTTCTAATCTATCTTTCTGTAGTCTAGTGAAGTAGGCACTAGCCATAATAGAAAATTAAGTTCTAGTCTTAGTCTAATCTTTCTGTAGTCTAGTGAAGTAGGCACTAGTCATAGTTAGATTAAGTTCTAACTTTGACATAATTTATTCTTGGAAAAATTGCAAAACCTGAAGGTCACAGTTTTCTCATCTGCCACATTTAGACAATAATGCCTTTTAAAGAGTGATTGTTTCAAGGAATAAATGACATAATAAAAGGAACAGTGTCCAGCCAATGCCTAGTAGATAATGTTTAATGAATGTTTATTATATGTAATATATAGAATAAAGCAGGGCAGGATCCATATTTTCTACTTTCCTGTCTATATTTCTTGCAGTGCTGGACATAGTAGGCACTTAATAAATATTGGTGAGCAACAATGAAATATACAGTATTTCTTTGGTATTTAAAATTATACACACTGCTGTGTGTATGGAATAGAGAATGTGAATGAATGGAATTCACCAAAGACTATCAACCATTACTACACAGCATGTGATAATATGATCGCTCGGCAGAAATGAGCAATCGGGCAAAACAACTACAGTCTTGTAGAAAGAAATTCAACACCCTGCTGATAAAAGTGTGATCTTCAAGATAAATGATAGAGCTAATGCTGTGTTGGGGGGGGGGATGTATGTTAGGAGAGATTTTCTATCACTTACAAAAAGCAAAAACTAAACTCAGAGCTGGTCATTTCTTAAATGTTATTGATAAAACATTTATGAGCATGTCATATTTCACTATCTCCATTAAGGGCTACTTCTCAATGGAAAATAATCTGCTGACAATTGAGAAAACTAATATTTGCATCTTGTATCCCAGTATTTTGAGGGTCAGCTATTCTAGTTTAATTCTAACTAGTCCTATGAATTGTGGTTACACTGCCTGAAAAATAAACAGACTTTTTGTGATACCAAACAATAGAATTTATGGGATTAATTGGTTACTCTGGCTTTATCAGAACATAGCACAGAGGAAGGTGCAGAATCTCTACTCCTGGTCCCAACATTAAGACTTTTTTTTTGAATGTGAACGTTTTAAAACAATAACTGAGAAAATGACATGAAGGCTGTGTTGACCAGTTTGATGGAAGTATTTCAGATTGTATGTGAAAACCCCACACTGTACCCCAAAAGTGCATTAATGTACATAGTTACCATTCAATAAAAAAAAA
>NW_003852415.1:8265800-8267290 GCF_000181295.1 Otolemur garnettii | reverse complement strand
CAGCAAATACTAATTAAGCATCACCTTGTATCAAGCATTACCCCAAAAGCTAAGGGCACAGACAGAAAAGGACAATGCTCTCATGAAACATATTTTAGAAGGGAAAAAAATCAAACAATAAGCATGTAAACAAATAAATTAGATCCTAAATACTGCGCAATGGTTAAAGATAAAAATTTAGGATAATGTACCACAGAGTAATGTGGCACCTCTGAAGAGGGACTTGTCAGCAAAGAACTCTCCAAGAAAGTAACATTTGAGCTGAATCAATGAACACAAATAACTAGTCTCATGAAATGTTGGAAAAGATACATCCCAGGCAAGAGAACAGCAAATGCAAAGTCTCAGGAATAGCACATACTTGATAGAACTGAGGGGAAAAAAAAACCAGTGTGTCCAGAGAGTACACACAAGGGAAAAAACGGCTGGAGACTGAGGTGTTTATAGCCACGATGGGAAATTGGGATCTTAATTGCAAACCAAAAGATACTCCCGGTCCAGTGCTTTCAAAGCCCAGTGTCCCCACATTATCATCAAGCTGAACCTTTTCTGGCAACAAATAGCTCTTCCTCTGGAAAAATAACTAAAAAGCGAGTCTGGCTCCCTTGCTATAGGATTTCAATTTTCTGTGATATGAGGCTTTTTAGTAAGCCAAATGATTCCTTAAAATGGATTCTCTTGGATGGCCCAATCCATTTAACCTACCAAGGGGGTGCCCATTTGTTTCCCCTGGGCTGCTGCAGAGCTGTTTGTCCAACTTGGACATTGTGTAGTCATCTGGGAAGGGAAAGCCCAGCCAGTGAGTAATGACCGATGACTTGCCTCTGAGGAGTATACTGCCTCAGAGAATTTGTATCAGCAGCACTGGACATTCCAGATTCTTCTTGGAACAAGGGCCAACGCCAACAGGTTCCTTAGAGACAAGAACAATTTTTGACCCATTTTTTTTTTCCTGCCTGAGAAACATGGAGAGACAGCTCTGTTTTAAATCAAGTCCCCAATCCAAGGCTTGCCTCCATCCTGTATTAGAAGGTAAATGAAACAAGTGAAGCTTGTTTTGACTTATACCCAGTGGAGTTAGGAACTCACTCAAGCATTCAGGGAGTAATTGAAGCAAGTGGTGCTCATAGGAGTGGCCCAGGTTAAAAAGCCTTCTCAGGTCATTTTCATTTTTTCCCTCGAGCAATTCTTGGTTATAGAAAATAGAATCCATTTATACGTCTAGTTCCAGTTTAATTCCTTCACAACATCAATTCCATTTCTAGATAAGGATCTATTTTATCAATATTTATACCTCTCGGCTTGGTGCCTGTGGCTCAAGTGGCTAAGGCACCAGCCACATACACCTAAGATGGCAGGTTCGAATCCAGCCCAGGCCCACCAAACAAAAATGATGGCTGCAACCAAAAATAAACAGCCAGCTGTTGTGGTAGGCACCTGTGGTCCCAGCTACTTGGGAGGCAGAGGCAGGAGACTCGCTTGAGCCCAGG
>NW_003852415.1:8258042-8264630 GCF_000181295.1 Otolemur garnettii | reverse complement strand
GTTTGAGCCCACCACCCTCGGTATATGGGGCCAATGCCCTACCCATTGAGTCACAGGAGCCACCCGTAAATAAAATTTTATTGGCATATTACTCATTCATTAGTTTATATGCCATCTACCTGTCTGTTACATGGCTGTTTTAATGCTGCAATAGCAGTGCTGAGTAGGTGCAACAGAGACTATCTGGTCTATAAAGTAAACATTTATTTTCTGGCCCTTTCCAATACATGTTTGCAGAGATCTGCCTGTATAGCTCTAATAATTCTTTTCATAGTTTAACTTATCTAGGTCCTGGGACTTCTCTGTCATATACAAATGGCTAGACAGGACAGATATTGTGCATGGTGTAGTACGGAGGTCCCCAGCCTTTTTGGCACCAAGGGCTCACTTTCATGAAAGACAATTTTTCTATGGATCAACAAGGCTGGTGGGGGCAAAATTTGCTTTACCTGATAGCCCTCAACCATTCTGAGTTTACCTACTAGCAGCTCCCAGATGTATCATTCTCATGAGAATTGCTCTGAGAAGCCTGGCTGGAGCCATTCCCCTGGAAAAGTTGGAGAGGCCACACTCTCCTTCTGGAGGCAGCCCACAGCCAACGACTGACTAATATTGGAATATAAAATGCTAGGTTCCCTTGCTCAAGGTGGGACAAGCATGTGCTGCCAGGGTTAAGAGCTGCCAGTGGAACTGGGCTGAGGCTGCCCTTGAACAGCATCCACCTCTCAGCAGGGCTTTTTCCACCCCACACTCTCCCGCTCCCTTCCTTCCTTTCCAGGTTCCTCTGGGAGCACTCTCTCAACCAAGTCCCTTGCAGAAGCAGCCCCGTCTTAGGCTCCTCTTCTTAATTACCTACTTAAGATGCATGGTGCTTATATATGAGGAATGCTTCTTCTGTCCATACGTAATTTAAGAGACATGTGTGGCAACATGGCGTGCATTATGCAGTGAAGTCGGGCAGGAAGAAGTGGAAGGAAGGAGGCACCATCTCGTGCTACCCTGCTCTAACGTGGTGTGATCCTCTGTGCAGATGATACATCTAAAGAAAGCTCCATTTCCTTCCTTTCTCCACCAGAACAGCATATTTTCTGGTTCCAGTCTTGGTGGCTGTAGAAGCCACAAGAAGCTGGAGATTCTGTCAGCATGTTGCCTTCACTGACAGACGCCGTGAGCTTTGTCAGGCTACCCCTAGTCAGCAGCGGGCTCTAAAAGAGCAGCCAATGACAACTCAACAGAAAAGGAATGGTCTATTTTAAAACGTATTTTGCATCTGATTCCGAGCCTGACATGTTCCTTGCCATGTGAACATCAGCCGCTTACTGGAGTGAAGAAAGAAAGAACAGCTTTCTTCTTTAAAACAGTGCACAACTTTTCATATGCTTTTCAGTTAAATTGTGTTCTTAGTTCTGTTCTTTTGCTCACATTTCTATAAGGCTTAAAAAAAAATGAATAACCTTCTTGGGGTTCCTCTCTCCTGCAACAATCACCCCCACTGCCCTGCCCCCCGTGAGACACTGGGCTTTCCTTCCAGCACATTCACACCCCAGGATCACAACACGTTGGAATGTCTATTAATAAACGCCCTGAGGCATTCTCTTTAGCTGAACAATTAAGAAAAATTTCTAAGAGACTGAGCCATGTGTGACCTTAATTGGCTTTAAAAATGCTTTTCAGAGCCGAGGGAGCAGCATTTGCAGCATAATCGCCTTCCACCTTGACATTAATTATGCACCGTGGTGTTCAAAGAGCAACTCTGAGCCAGGAATATAAGTGTTTGTAAAGTAAACATGTCAAGCAAGGCAGAACACTGTAAAACGAAGAAAATATTAAATCCAACGCTGTTAGGATCCATTTCTCAACTCTTTTTTTTTTTCTTTTTCATAAATCTTCTACATTCAACCTACAAAGGGATAGCATTTCTCTCCTCAAAGACAGATAAGATGACTCAACAATACTTATAGTTTGGATTTCTTGAAAGAGAAAAAGAAAAAAAGAAGGTGCTTTTTTCCCACTCTGTGGTTGAAAATAAAAAGGACTTGCTGATTTAAAGAGCTGCACAGCCTTGGGGAACCTTTAGAAAACATTCTCTATAGGAATAATTCTGTCTCTGTACAGTCATGTGAACTGTAATTTCATTCCCCTTTATCATCAAGGACATTTGCATGACAGCAGGGTTCTAGCAGCTCCTGAGTTTACTTATTCCCAACCCTTACTTCTTCATATAATGTCATTAGCCCTTACAGGTGGCATCTTTATTAATTGTTACATAGAAAGCTCCAGTGTCACAAAGGATCCCAGCTCAAGAGACTTATTACTATCTATAAGGATAGATAGGATATACTACCCTAAGATAGTATCAAAATATTCTAAAAGTTCCAATAGTTTTCAAAATAAATGTTAGCATCTCTTCAACTAAATCTTATGAAAAAGTCTAATTACAAAAATAATGAAATAGATAAACTTGGAGCAGCCCCCATTGAAGTAGTTCCTACCCCTTGTACCCACATTCTCCCCACCCCCTATGTGGGGTTATGTGGGTAACTCCAAGGATCTCTTAGGGTTGCTGCCAAGTTCAGTTTGGAAATCAATGATTTAACCCACTCAGAATACAGTATTTTTTTTCTGGATGAAGTATTTATGCTTACTGACAATAGGTCCATTAACTTTCCTTTTCAAACCATTCTACAGAAAACCATCCCCATCTAATAAGATTTCACTCACCAGGAGACACTTGAAATATACTTTTCTCAGACACACTGGCTTTATTTCTTTAAACATACCCGGTGATAAAACATCTCTGCCAGGACTCTCAAGTTGGTAGAACCTGTGAACACATTAAAAGATTATAACACTGAAGAAAAGGAAAAGTATCAAGGAAGAACTTATTTATTGCTGGAGAAACTCACAAAACTCTTAAAGAAACCAGAGCTCTTTACAGGTGAAACTGTTTACATTTTCTTTGAGGAGGAAATAAATTTCCCTAAAGAGGAAATTAACAGGGGCCTGAGCACTGTGAATGACAATTTAAACTAACCAGAACATTTACAGTGACTGTAAAAGGTAATTCTATGAAGCCGAGTTTATAGCATCTAGTGTACAGGAAGATGACCTACACAGTGAGAGATGTCAGAGTCAAAAGGACGGAGACAATGGTTAGCTGGGAAAGGAATAATATAGAAATCGAATTGTATTCAGACATTTCAAATTCCAATAAGAGAAGCAGACTTGAGTTGCTCCAAGTGCAAAATAAATACAGTTTACAAAAAGCCGGATTTTATACTAACGTAGGAAAAGGCTTCCAAGTTAGACTTGCCCAGTGATAAAACACACTAACTTGAGAAGTAATAAAATTCCCTACAAAATCTAGAGCACGATTCATGATTAGAAATGATTTGGACTTATTATTACTAATTATAAAAGTGTCGGTTAGCCTGCATGAAAAATATGGAATACTGCTTAAAGAGTAACTCTCATGCGTTATTAATTCCCAGAGATAACTTTCATGAACATGGTGTTGTATTTCCTTCCAAATATAGATATTTATTTTTCATACAAGTGAGAATATACTGAATATATAATCTTTTTGTCCTACATATATTTTTCACTGCCATTAAAAACTCTTTCAATGTATCGTGTTATAGATGTGCTATCGTATATTCAAATGTTTGCTCAGTGTTAAATTATTCTTGTTATTTCAATGATTCACAATGAAATCATTGGGAATTTATAATCACCAAAAACTGGAAGCAACTAAGGTGCCCTTCAATAAGGGAATGGGTATATTGTGGTATATCCAACACAATGTAATGCTATTCAGCAATAAAAGGAATCAGATTTCAAGGCCCAATAAAAAGACATGAATGAATCTTAAATTCATAGTGATACCAGAACTTCGTCTTCTCTCCTGGCTGGCTCACCAAATATGATACCAGAGTTTCAGCCTCTTGGTCTTAGTGATTCAAAGAATGAATCAAAAGACCACAGATCAGGTGTAAGACAGGATTTATTCACAGAAACAAAGAATACAAAAACTATAAAAACCAAAGCTCCTGGCAGAGAGAACCCGGGTGGGGAACAAGCTCTCCTGCTCCCTTTCTGAAGTCTGTCTCCTGGCTCTCTGTTCAAGGGTATATATAGTCACAGGGGATTGTTTTGCCAGAACTCAATGTTTACTTTTAGGGCCTGGATCTTGTCAATTATAGCCAGTCCAATGAACTCTCAGGCCTTGGAAACTTACATGAAATTCACCGGTCAGAAGTGCAAGGGGGAGGAGACAGCAAAGAGACACTCCACAGGTGTCCAGCCCTTCCAGCTACTGGAGCCTCCCAGGCAGCAGGTGGTGGTGCCACCTGTCCTGCCTCAATAGTGCATACTGCTAAGGGGATGAGGTTCTGACTTAAATAACTTTAGAAATGAGTGGAGTCTGAAAGACTAAAGCCCAAAGAAAATCCACATAAGCATTTTATTCTTGTTGATAAAATTGTTTCCATGGGGGTGTAGATTGACAATTCTGAAACCACTAGACGTGTATTGGAGTTGAAGAGTAATTAAGTAAATAGATGGTGGATAATGAGAACTAGGTTTCTCACTGTTAGAGTGAGAAATTACGAATAATCAAAAAGTGGAAGCTAAAGTGATTCACGTGGTAACAGAGTTGGAGGCCCCAGTATGAACTCAAATATGAGCTTAGTAGAGATGCAGATGGTTACACATAGAAATATTTGTAGATATGCATATATTCAGGGGTTTGTGTATCTATTTTCTTGCTCTGTTAGCGGAGAGAACCTAGAAGCACTGACACCCTGGTAGCAATAATCCCACCTACTCCCCAGATATTGGTTTCTAATAACATTCTTCCGTAAAAGGAACATGGGCTCCTTGGATGAATGGCTGATAGAACTGGGGCAGGAAATATACCACATGAGCTTTAAGCATCTAAGAGTGCCAGAAAGTAAGAAACTGCTTTGTGAGACATGTCAAACAGACACAGAAATCAACTAATAGAGCCACCAATGGTCAAAGCTGGAATAATCTGAGCAACAAGATAAAGTAATATTGTTTTATAACCCAAAAGTATAAAATTACTGCCTCCATACTCTTAAAAATCAACATTAAATAAACTAATTGATGGGAGAAAATAGAAACATCTTCCATACATCAAAATTCCAAGTAACTTATATAAATACTCGGTCCTTGAGGGAGGCAGTTAATTTCCTACTCTTAACATGAGCTGTTCAGCGTAGTCAGAGAAAGTACAGCACCGTGTGACAAATGTGCAAACAGGCTAACAGAACGCTAGGAAGCAAGCATATGGCAAGATCAAGAAGGCATCTTTAGGAAAGAAGACAATTGTGCCAGAAATGGAAGGGTTTGTACAGTTTAGGCCAGTGGTGCACCCACTTTCTGCAGCCGGCATGCACCCTCTCTCTAGTTCCCTTCGTGCACCTTCCTTCCCAACTTGTTGCTCAGTGATGTCACATTGATAGTATAATAGCAGCCGTGGTAAGAATGCACCACGGAAATCATCAAATGCTTCTTCATATTAAGGTTCTCCTTCTTCCCCTCCCCCAAGGGCAGTTGTTAAACATTTACCAGCATAGCACTGCTTTAACAATCAAGTTTTGAAAGGGGAATGCAGAAGGAAAGGAACATGGTGATCTTGAGAAACTGAAGGGAATTTAACTTACCTAGAGCATAAAGGGGTTATTAGGATAGAGAAATTAATGGGGGATCAAAGCCTATAGCCCTTGATAAGCCAAATTAAGATGTTCAGAATTTATTCTGAGGGCAATAGGGAGTCACTGAAGGGTGTAGAGCAAAGGATGGGACATGGTTTGCATGTTGGAAAGATTCCCTCTGACTTCAGAAGGCAGAATAAAATTGAAAACAGGTATTATGTACTTAAATTTTTATTAATACATAGATCACTTAGATTTGAGGATTGTCTTTCTCCACAGGGTAGTGTCATTGAAGCGTCATTATCAGTTGACGTGTCAAAATGTTTGTATTTTTTCTTCATGTTTTCTACTTTAATTTTTTGTAAAGTTACTTTTTTTCTACAAACTGTCACAAAACGGTAGACTGAGACTTAGCCCTTTTGACAGTTTTATTACATTTCTAACAGTTCTTAGAAAGTTTCTTCTTTTCAATCCTCTCTTGATGAAAGGAGCAAGACCTGAGGCTGTGAAATAAATGAAGAGGTTGTGGGAGAGAACAAGGTGAGAGATACGTGTCATCATCTGAACTTGGGTACAAATTGTTGTGGTTGCGGTGAATGGCTTTGAAAAATATTTGGGAGGTAGTTCACAGTACCGGAACAAATGAGGAGAGTAAGACAAAAATAAAAGTGAAGAAATACCTGGTCGATCAGTGGTTACTTAACACCACAAAAACCAGTAGAGAAATAGCAATTTAGGGCCAGGGTAATGTAGTCATCCAGAGAAGTGGGGGTGGGAGGGGAGAAGATGTTCGATTTATTGAATTTGAAATATCTTTTGCAACTTCTCAGAGAAATTATGAAGTCAGTTGTGTATGTGAGTGTGAAGCTCAAGAAAAGAAAAAAGAAACCTCACATTTTAAAAAGGGGGG
>NW_003852415.1:8254158-8257824 GCF_000181295.1 Otolemur garnettii | reverse complement strand
CATTTTTAAGAAGGAAGAGGTGAGTGAGCTGAGTCAAACTCTTATCTATAGAGAGGTCAAGAAAGATAAAAACTCAGACATACTCTTTGTTGCATCTACTGCAAGAATGAACACAATTCTTAAGAGTTAGACTGCAGACATTTCAGAAAATGTCATTATCACCCTGAAAGGACTCACAGTTTTTGTGAAGGGAGGGCCCAGGAGATACTCTGCAGAGGCACCTACCTTAATCACATCAATTAGACTCTCAGTCTCCTTGGAAAAAATAGAATAGGAATTGGCTCCGTTTGCCCTATGCATAGCCATGTACAGAACATGATCAAGGGTGTTACCCTGGGCTTCCATTACAAGATGAGGTCTGGGCATGCTCACTTCCCCCTCAATGTTGTCATTCAGAAGAATGCGGTCTCTTGCTGAAACAGAAATTTCTTGGGTGAAAAATATAGCTGCAGGGTTGGAATGAGGCCAGGGGTTGCTGGCTCAGCATCTCTTGCCCAAAAGATAAGTTAATTCTTGAAGGAAACAACAGTGAATTTGTATCAAATCGAGCTTTTTTGATTCAGTAAGTCGTAGCAGTTAAAAATAAGGATATCAGAAACTTAGGGGATAATATCAATGTCTCTAGAAAAAAAAACAAAAAACAGTTCAGCATTCTGAGGAATAAAATCTGAAAGTTATTCAGCTATGGCAACAAGCAGGTGCTAATGATTCCTAATACCTATTTGTGATATTTTAAAGATGTCATAAAAGCTGAGGAAGAAAGGAAAGAAGGGAGGGGGAGAGTAGAGGGGAGAGGAGGGAAGGAAGGAACTGAAAAGTTTCACTGGATTTAGCTGCCACACACAGAGCCATTTCTCTAGAGAGGCTGGGGCAAAGGCCAGAATGTAGAATAGGTAAAATTAGCAAAGGTAGATTGTTTTTAGCTTTAATTTGCTTTCTGCCTCGCAAGGTTAAGTCTCAGGTACTCCAGCTCAGTGCCTGTGGCTCAAGTGGCTAAGGTAAGGTGACCAGACATTCCGCTTTTGGCAGGACAGTCCCGATTTTGAACAATTTGCCCCATGTTCCACGGCGTTTTAAAAAAGTCCCGATTTTTGGAAAGAATGCACGACAATCTAGGGAAGGGCGGGACAACAGGAAAGGAATATATAGTTTTCGGCTGCTGAAAAGGTTAATGTAACTCCATTTGAGAATGAAGAGGTTTTTTGTTTGTTTGTTTTGTTTTTTTTTTTTAACAAAAATACATTTTATTCCATATACCGTTTCTCTACCCAACAAACACCAAGTACACCATCATCGATCTTGTAGTTACTTAGAATCTATTTTATGATACCATTGTAAACCATCATATAATTGAATCAACTATGTGAACAATTTGGTGAAATTTATCTTAATATGATGTATTGAAATAAATAAGGCAAACATTACTGCTGTTGGCATGCTTAGAATTTTTTAAAACACTGGCTTTAATCTTTGAATTTTTTTTACTTTTTAAAATTTACCTCCTTTACATGTCTGTCCTCCTACCTTTTTTTTTTTATTAAATGATAGCTGTATACATTAATGCAAACATGGGGTACAGTGTAGTGTTTTCATATACATTTTGAAATACTTTCATCAAGCTGGTTCACATAAATTTCATGTCATTTGCATAGTCATTGTGTCAAAACATTTATATTCTAGTTCTAGAAAAGTTCACTTGTACCCTTGTTAGACAGAAATATAGGTGATCTTTCCAGTCACCCTCCCACCACCCAGCCGCCCTTCTCCCCTCCCCTTCCCCACCCCCTCCCTATATTCTTGGGCTAGAATTAAGTTGTATCTTTCATTTGAGAGCTATTAATTAGTTTCATAAAAGGGCTGTGTACATTGGATACTTTTTCTTCCATTCCTGTGATACTTTGCTAAGAAGAACATTTTCCAGAATGAAGAAGTTAATGTAACTTCATTTGGAAATGAAAAGGCTAATGTAAACTCTCTACTTCCCTCCTGGGCAAGGTCACCCAGGTGGACCAGCACCCTACTCCTTTGAGTCACAGGCGCTGCCCTATACATAATTTTTTTTAATGTATTATATTTGTAAATTGTACTCATGTTGAAATTTTTAAAAAATTACAATACTATTTTTGCGTTCTATGAAAATTTTTGTTGCTCCATATAGACCAAATTTTTAATCAAGACCACACCCCTCCTCCACCCCACCCCCTTCAATGGTGTCCTGCTTTATCAATGTTAAAACTGGTCACCTTAGGCTAAGGCGCCAGCCGCATACACCTCAGCTGGCAGGTTCGAATCCAGCCCAGGCCTGCCAAACAACAATGAAGGCTGTAACAAAAAACAGCTGGGCGTTGTGGTGGGCGCCTGTGGTCCCAGCTACTTGGGAGGCTGAGGCAGGAGACTCGCTAGAGCCCAGGAGTTGGAGGTTACTGTGAGCTGTGATGCCAAAGCACTCTACCCAGGGGGGCAGTTTGAGGCTCTGTCTCAAAAAGAAAAAAAAAAGTCTCAGGTACCCATTATAACAAAGGTACAACCAAGCCCAAACTATTCCATATAACAAAAGCAGGTAGCAACCTCTGCATAGGGATCTACAACTATAAAATTTCTCTAGCTTTATCCTATTAATCCAAATTTATGCTTGGCATAATATGAAAATAGTAGCTTTTTCCCCCAAAAAAAGTATTTTAAAGAAAACTAATACTCCCACAAAAATGTGTGATGTTTAAACTATGGCCCCAGGGGCTTCTAAAGAGTATATATAAACCCTACTTTGAGAAGCAGGGACTCAGTTCAAACTGGGTAGGAAAATGTACATTTATTTGAATTACTTCCCAGAGATTATGTCACTGTTTACTATGAGAAATGATGCAAAGAATACAGGAAGCAACTAAAGAAGGCAATTTTGGCCCAAGAACAGACATGGGACCAAGACTAGTAATTGGATTTCACTCCTGGCTCACCATGAACTGAGAGCTCAAGTTTGGGCAATTGTTTAAAGGTTGGGAGCCTCAGTTTCCACTTCTGTGAAATGAAAGAGTTGATGCGCATGCTTATTAAGTTTCTTTCCAGTCCTAATTTTGTTCTGTGTTTGCCGGTGAGAATGTTAAAGGCACTGAAAGAACAGAAGTTAACACCCTTTCAGTGCAATTGCTAAATGTAACTATGCTCAAGACTTCTGAGCAATGTTCAAAGAGCAGCAATTTTCCTACTGCTAAGGAAACAGGATGCAGTTCTGAAAGTGCTTTGTTCAGCTATAAATCTTCATGAAAATGGGTCTCTACCCAGATGTCATTGCCTGGCGGAAAGTATGAATCAAAACAAAGAAAACTGTATAGTTTCTATTGTGTGGTTTTTACGTGTAGAACATTCTTCAAACACAAAAGCCAGCATGCTTTTATTCAGCTAAAAAATGTTTAATAAATACCTACTGTTCAATTATATATGGTTCACCTGTGGGAAATACAGAAATAAATGGTGCAAAATCTTTGTACTCAAAGACTTCACTATATTGGAGAAACAGAGGCACACAAATCTAAAGAAAGCCAGGATAAAATAAATGTCATGGATGAGGATTTAAGCCATGTACTCGAGAAGTGACTGGTTTTGATGAGTGTCTTTTGTTAGAGGAGATGGACTTCCTTGCTTAGTCCTACAGTCACTGGGGAAAACACT
>NW_003852415.1:8246291-8252836 GCF_000181295.1 Otolemur garnettii | reverse complement strand
CAAGTCATGTTGCCAAGTAGATTGTCCTGATGGGTCATAATAGATTGCACTGAGGTATGAATGTGGACTAAGTGGAAACGCAGGGCTAATCTGTCAGTTCCAACCAAGATAAATATCCCAGCAGCCTGCCATATTTCACAGGGCATGGTGTTGACTATAGGTCTCCTGACATGATAAATTTTATGGCCAAATGTGGTGGCATTTTGCAACCCCAGGTCTACTAAGGATGGTTGGTCCTTCTCTGATGAGGTCAATTGTGATAAATTGCTCTATTGAACTCCCCATGAAATATGACATCTCAGGTTAGCCAAATTCTCTTTGATGTACATGTCCCAGTTAGCCTCAAGACATTTGCCAGAGGAGTCTTTCTAGTTAGAAGAATGAAATGGTACCCAGATATGCCCTTCTCGTCTCTCTTATTATTTTGTCAGCAATGAAGAGGAAGGTTGTAGAATTTCTTCTCTGGGAATATTGCAGACAGATTTACTTCTGGAGTGTCAAGAGGTGGAGGGGACTTCCCAGTCAGAGAGGAAAGAAATAATATGACCTATTCAGTCTTCTGCATCTTTAGTTAATTACCCTGGTGTGGAGCCACCAACCCATTTTGGAGGGGAAGGGGTTTGTCTTTCCTTATACATAGAAACCTGGGTAGTCATAAACTGATGCTATGCATTCCTCAAAGATAACTGACATTTATCCAGAGAAACCAGAATGATGTTCTCATTCACAGGAATTAGTTAAGTGCCTCACGTATGAAAGAAGGCTTGAAAACTTATGTAGACTGCCCCATGTTTCCAGCTCTTCAAGACCAGTTTATGGATGGCAGGTACATGGTATCTGCAGGCTAAAGTCACCAAAACCTGTCTCCAATTAAGTCAGACTTCACATGGAAGCACAAATTGTCATAGTTCAAGCTTTGTCACAAAATAATTACGTGACCCTGGGTAAGTTACTAAACTTTTCTGGGCCTTACATTTCTCACCTGTAATGTAAAGGTTATTATACTTACACAGCAAAGGTTGTAGTAAGTATTATGGTGTAATATGATATCTGCCTATGCGCACAGAATCTGGGGGCGCCAGACTAGACTGCCTGAATTTAAAACCAACCTGGATCCCACACATAAAACCTGAGAAGTTCATTTAATCTCTCTGCACTCCATTTTTCTTATCTGTGAAATGGGGATAGTAATAATAGCACCCACCTCATAGTTCTTTGATGAGCATTAAATCACTGTATATGTAAAGTCCTTTCAATCAGAGACGGAAGATAGTGAGTTTTCAATGAATGTCAATTACTATGATATTAGACTTCTATGTTAGTGGTATTCCAAAAATGGTGATGAGTTCAGCACATAAACTGTTATATAGAAAAATGATGCACATTTTTTACTACCTCAATTGCACCTGTAACTGGACTACTACATGTAGACAAGTTATTATTCAACAAATGAAAGGAATTCCATTTATCAGTTTATCACGTCACACTATATTCACAAGTGGTAATATCTTCACTTTCCTCTTTCCCCTTAATTAGTCCTACCCCCTGTTCCTTCTTCAGTGAACACACACTGGAACCTCAATCACAAAAATCTCTTTCAGTTCTACCTGCCCAACATTTCATTACCTCATTCTTTCTTTTCCATTTCTACCATGTCAAGCATTCAATAAAGTTTCCTTGGTAATGATGATGATATGACTGAATAGGAAGATAATGGTGTTAGATTAGTAAGTTGTGTTTATTTCCAAATTATACACTTAAGTCACACAAACATCATTCAGTCGTTCACATCATAGACTATTTCTTATTTCCAACTATTACAGAGGTACAAATGTTTGTGGTTATATGAATCACTTTTATGATGCTTGAGTCAGGGTTAAAAGTGTGCCCATCACTCAGACGGTGTTCATCATAGGTAGGTTTTTGCCTCTCACCTCCCTCCCCACTGCTTGATTTTCACAGAGGAAAGTTTTTATTTCCTCTGTGCACATGTGAGCTCATTAATAGCAAGTACATGTGGTATTTGTTTTTCTATTCTTTAAGTACTTCACTTAGGATAATAGTCCCCAGTTCCATCCAAATTGTTGCAAAGGGCATTGATTCATCATTTTTTATGACTGAGTAGTAGTCCATGGTATATATCTACCATATTTTGTTAATCCATTCATGAATTAATGAGCTCTTGAGTTGATTCCTTGTCTTTGCAATTGTGAATTGTGCTGCAATAAACATTAGAATGCAGATATCTTTTTGTTACAGTGACTTCTTTTCCTTTGGATAAGTACCCAGCTGTGGGATTGCTAGGTTGAATGGTAGGTCTACTTTTAGTTCTTTGAGGTCTCCACACTGTTTGTCATAGAGACTATATTAATTTTCAGTCCCACCAACAGTGTTCTTTTCTCTCTGCATCCATGCCAGCATCTATTATTATTATTATTTTGAGTAAGGTGATATCTCATTGTGGTTTTAATTTGCATTTCCCTGGTGATTAGTGATGAGCATTTTTTCATGTGTTTGTTGCCTGTTCATCTGCCTTCATTTGAAAAGCTCCTGTTCAGGTCTTCTGCCCACTTTTAATGGAGTTGTTTATTTCTTGCTGATTTGCTTGAGTTCTTTGTAGGTTCTTGTTTTTAATCCCTTTATAGCTTGTGAATATGTTCTCCCATTCTGTAGGTTGTCTATTTGCTCTGTTAATTATTTCCTTAGCTGTGCAGGAGCTTAATTTAATTAAATCCCACTTATTTAGTTTTGTTGCTGTGATTGCCAGGGGGTATAGCAAACATTTTTAAGAGCATACCATATATGTCAGGCCCTGCAAAGGCTCTTCTGGGCCCAAAATAATGACATAACATATCAAAATCTCATCTAAATTTAAATTCAGGCAAAATCTCAGTTATTAGCCTGTGGTCAAGCCATAGAACATTCATTTTATAAGCAATTACTTGTGGAAAATAATTCATTAAGTTACTAATTGTTTTCCCTTCTTAGAACTTTGCTTTAGTCTACAGATACATTATTCTAGCCATGACTTCCTCATCTGAATATTAAAGAGGTTGACTAAATAGTCTCAGAGGTCACTTTCTGTTCTAATGCTCTATGGAACAAAGACAAAAATACCTATGATTAGGGCTTAAGTAAATAAGAACAGGCAGGAAAAATAATGCTTTCTAAAATAATGGCTAGAGGGATATGCACAAAATTGATTATTTCTGGGTGGTCAGCTTGTAGATAAATTTTATTATTGCCTTAAAATAATGTTCTGTGTCTCTCCTCTTCCTTTCCTGTTTGGTCGCACTAGTATTACATGAGCTGCCAAAAGAAGTAAAATGTAATCAGCTTTCCTGGAACACTGGAGAAATTCAGAGGGGATACTCCTGGCTCTCAAATGATGGATGGGTCAATTGAACAAACTGACACATAATGGAAAAATCATAGACTTCAGAGTCCAAAGACTGTACTTTAAGTTCCACTTTTTCTTTTGGTTTTATATTCAACTACAAATAATTCACATCTCCTCTCTAAGGCTCAGGTTTAGCATCTACAAAATGGAGACCTTCACAACTGCAAGATACAACCTTCTGCTGGCTGGCTACTTACATCAATCGATGCAAGATCACCCATTGTTATTCCTTAGCTTCTATGTGAGAAAACAGAAATTTGGTAAGGTTAAAAGAGATAATATAGGTGAAAAACTATATTGTAAATCTCAAAGTTCTACATGCTATAGTTATTGCTATTAGATCACCTCATGCAAATCTTAAGCTTTTATGCCTGGGTGATTATAGTAAGGTAGACGAAGTAAACTTGGATTATGAGTAGATGTGCTTGTTGTCTTTAATTTGAGATACACAGAAAAAGTTATTGAGATGAGAGTGGCACTTGTTCTTTCTACTAAGTGTTAACCAGTGGTGAAATAGTCTAAGTCTTATCTTACTCTCCAGTGGGCCTCTCTAGCACATAGCGAAGTGCCTGGACCATAGCGGGAGTTTAGTAAGTATAGTGAAACCCTTCCAGTGAGTGAGGTGATTCAGCTGTTCACTTACATAAAATTCTTGATCACATTATCACAAGATTAAGGGAAAGGCCATGCAGTTTGCTAGCAGAGAGCTGAGGGGTGTGCAGTCTAAGGGTATGTGGTCACATAGCTGTGGCTTGGTCCCACCTCATAGTTATCTGTTCTGGCTAAAATATTGACTCCAAGTCCTATGGCTAACTGAAATTTCTAGGATAGTTGGAATAATTACAGGCATATCTTTGTGTCTTATTTGTCCCTAATTTGGGTGAAAATAAAGAACATTGGAAATAAGAGAACCCAGTCTCCACTTCCACACATCCCAAGAAAATCTTTCCCTGCTCTCCCCTCTCCCCTTCCTACTCAGTCTCTACCTCCCTAGAAGACAAGATATTCAATCATAGGCTGGGCAGAGGACCAACATCAATTACCAACAATCACTGTACCTTAGTACGTTTTACTATTGGTAAATTAAATGAAAATATAGTTAAAAGGATGACCTACATAAACAAAGGTATAGTGATAGTTCATGGCATAATTCAAACTGGTGTGCACTGGGGCAAAGGATATTCCCAACAAGATTTGAATTTTTTTGCAAAGTGAGGGAGATGATAAAAGATCAAAGGAGAGGCTTAAGGAAAAAAGAGAAACAGAAACATCCATACAAATGTTTAACCCAAATGTGTCTTTACAGAGAGACGAAATTTTGAGAAGCAAGCCTACCTGCAAACAAAAATCTCCTGAAACAGCAATTTTTTTAAGTCCTCAGCTTCTGCTATAAAATCTACTTTTTAATGTACAATGTACTAGCCCTTTCCCCACTACTTTTACAACTTAGCTACAATAGAGACTATCTAGGGGTCAGTTGATTTGATCAGTTCACACTTCCGGATAACATCAGAATTGCAAAATATTTTATACTATAATTTTTAAGAAACTTCCATACCTGCCCCCATCAAACTGTAGGTTAGTTACCACGTTAATTTACCAAATTTATGATCTGTAAGTTTCCATGACCACTGACAGCTGCCTTGATTTTCCCTGGGTCTGCAGAAGTAATGGTTGAAAATACATTCATAAGTGTTTGGTTTTGAAATATTGTATTGGCCTCATGAGACTAGAGTAAGAAAAGAGAGGAAGACTGTTTGCTTCACATTTTTAACAAGACTCAAGACTGGCATAATTTTTCAACCAAATGGGACCACTTTAAATAGCAGGATGTGGTGATTTTTTTCTTACTATTTAATTTTAGTATTTCATTTTTTAACTAGGAACCTAAGCCATCATACCATAAATATTTAATAGGCTGTTATAATAATGAAAGTACTCTGTTAAGTCCTGCTGAAGACATAAAGGAAAATAAGGCATGACTTGCTTCCAATTCAGTTATGCCATTACACACACACATATATGTAATCCAGTTATATGTATTATGTAATGGCATAAATGGATTGAAAGAAAACTATAAATAATATGTACTGTATGTACATACATACATATATAAACACACAAATACTTGCGTATAAATATTTATCTATATGGGCAGGACAGGTAGATAGATAACAACTCACAATATAAGGCAACACATAATTTCAAATAGAGGAATGGCACTCTATAAAAGGAAAAGTGAAAAATATCAGAAAAGAATTAAAAGGCATGAGTTCTAAATTTCTCTCAATCCATACCCTCCACCATAAAAAAGAAAGGGGGGAGGATTTCAACTGATGGAGAAGGGATTGGCAGATATGAGATAAACCAGTCAACTTGAACAATATTAAGAGTTCACGTTTAAAGGATATTTAAGTGCGGAATTTTAAAAGCCCTTATAAATTAGGCTAAGGAATTTGGCTTTCATGCTATAGACAAGAAAAAGTCATTCAAGGATTCTGAATAATAAAATAACATCAAGAAAGTAATATTTAGAAGGATATATGTAGGTAGATTAGTTTAAAGGAAGTAAGCTGGAGGCAGGGAAACTAATGAAATGAAATTTCGTGGGCAGTTAGAATGAGTGAAATGCCCTTTCATATCCTACTGATCTAGCGTCAAATCCCATTCACTAGCTCGATAGCCTTAAGCAATTTATTTAGCATCTCTGGCTTCACAGGGAGCCCATCTGTAAAACAGGAATAAGGAAAAAGAAAATTTATATGGTCGTGGTGAAAATTAGATCAGTAGCATACTTAAAATGCCTAGCAAAGAATTCTTTCAGTCTTTGTTTACTAAAGAAGGCCTTTACTTTGCCTTCATTGTTAAAGGATAATTTTGCCCATTATACAAGTCTTGACTGGCAGGTCTTTTTTTTCCCCCATTCACATTTCCTTATTATTTCTTATAGCATAACTGTGTACATTAATGCAATCATGGGGTACAGTGTGCTGTTTTCATATATATTCTGAAATATTCTCATCAAACTGGTTAACATAACCTTCATGTCATTTTCTTAGTTATTGAGTTAAGACATTCATACTCTGCTTTTAGAAAGATTCACTTGTACCCTTGTAAGATAAACCATAGAGGTGACCCCACCAAT
>NW_003852415.1:8243048-8245752 GCF_000181295.1 Otolemur garnettii | reverse complement strand
AAGGATGGAGAGCATTTTTTCATATATCTGTAGGCCATGTGACTTGCAGGTCTTTTTTTAGCACCTTGAATATGTTATTCCATTGATTTCTGGCCTCCATAGTTTCTGATGAACTATAAGGGATTTACCACATTATCGTTCACATGTAGGGGCTGAGCCATTTTTTCTCATGCTACTTTCAAGTGTCTCTTTTTGTCTTTGTCTTTCAGCAGTTTGACTGTGATATGTCTGGGGCAGATCTTTTGTGTTTATCCTTCTTGGAGTTTTCTGAGCTTTTCATTCTGCCATTTGGGAAATAATCATTTGAGCTTCTGCCTTTTAAGCAATGTTTCAGTCAACCCGCATGTATAAAGTTTCAAGAAACTGTTAGCTTAGAATTTAGCTTGGAACCATTTTTCCACTCATATTGCGGTATTTTTCTGTGACATTTTGCCCACTAGCCACATTATGAGTTACTCTACCACTACCTCTCAAAAATCAGACAATACTGATACGGTACAGGTTTCTGTGCTATAAAGAAATAATTTGTAAATGCCTTGGTTGTATGTAATAAAAACTAATTTTTTCATTCCCCACCAAGCTCCAATTTTCTAAGTATTTTCCAAACACTGTCTCATGTAACCTTCACAAATCTATGAGCAGTAATATTAATATCCCATTTTATAGATGAGAAAACGAAGACTCAGTAAGATCAAATAACTAACCAAACCTAGGTCTGGTTCTTAAACACTGTATGTTACTGTTTCAACTGAAGCATGCTTCTTTAATTTAGTATTCCTTTTCCCAAAGGCAGAAATTTATTTTAATTTTCCAACCTTTGTTTTAAACTGAATATAATGAGATTGTGTGTTACGTTTCTGTCAGGGCCTTTATCTGGACTCCTATACAAGAAGCAATGCTGTTGTTCTTGTACTCTGACTTTGGTAATAGATTATAAGTTTGTTTGTTTACTTATTTATTTATTTATTGCTGTTTGTGTTACATTGGACAAGTTATTTAAAATCTCTGTGTCTTGGTTTTCTCGTTTTAATTCAATATAAGAGTAATTTACCGATAGGATTTTATGAGAAAAAAATAACATAATACATGTAAAATGTTGGTATAGTGCCTAACACAAAGTAGGCTCTCAATAGATTCAGATATTATTATTATATCTCTTACATTGTACTTATCATATTATATTATAATTTATGTTTGTCTGACTCTATTCCCCAAAGGCAGGGACAATATTTTTAATAGAAAAAAAGCCCAAACTCTGTAAAATAATTTAAAGAGGTTAATTCTTAGCTGGATATGTATGACCAGTCTGGAGCACATCGTCTTGAGAGGTCCTGAAAAAAATGCACCCATGGTAACCGGGTTACAGTGTGATTTGATACATTCCTAGAGACAGGAACTACATGTAAGAACAGGGCTTATAGGTTATAGGTGGGTTTTAAAATTCTTTGATTTATATTTGGCTAAAGTGAAGGTTTGTCTAAAGGATTGGAATGTTTTAACTTAAGGATGTGTGTTTATCAGAAACAAGCCACTGGACATTTCCCAAAACTCAAGAATATATTGAGTAAATTGATGGACTCAAGGTATGGTTTAAGGTTTGTCTTATAAAATCTTAGGTCTGTTACTAAGTTACAAAGCATATCCTGAAGAAGAAAGGAAGGTGCAAGACATGTATGACCTTGCTTCTCGTGGCCCACAACTCAGCTTTAGGGTATTTCTGGGGTCTCCTTGCCCAAGAGGGTCAAGTCAGCTTAAGATTTTATTTTAGTTCATAATATCATTTTCATCTTTGTAGCCTAGATGCTTGGTAGTGTCTGAAACATGGTAAGAATACACTAGTTAAGGGATGGATGCATGGAAAGTCCTTTTAAATGGACAAGCTAACATTTCACATCAGATGAGGCATTCAGCCTAGAAAAGGACACCCAGGTGTTCCCTGTTAATTTTCAGAAAGTGATAAATTCATCACATCCAGAGCAATAAGCTGTAGGTGGTCATGACATCAAAAACTCCCTGCGAACAGAGAAAAAAGTGGTAATTGTGGCCCCAGCTCATCATACATTTCAAATAAATCTCATTTATGTAACTCCACACACGCTAAGAAGCAGTGAGGACCAATGGCCCAGAGGTTCTCTTGATTTCAAAATAATGCTCACCAATCTTTGTTCAAAACATAAGTGCATTTGGGTGGTTGTTCTCCCTTGTAGGTATTTCATCCTCTTTTCCCTTATAAATGAAGCATTTGGTTACATTGCACATCCCCCCTTCCTCCACTCTCATCCTCAATATCTGCATTCATGTGCCATAGTAACCTCTTGAGAAGGTCTTACATTTGAAATCCTTAGTCCTAAGAGATAAAACAATGGACCAGAAAACAAATATAATAGTGTTGAAATATACATATATATGTGTGCATATGTGTGTATGTGTATATGTGAGTGATTATATATATCAACTCAAAAAAATAAGAGTTGGACTATGGGTATATTTGGAACTCAGTACAGCAAATGTGGAGTGACCTTAGTTCAACAATTAATCTGAATGCTGGAGTAATCCCATTTGAGTTTGAAGCTCAGCTCCACTATGTTTCCCCTGTCACTTTTCTTAGCATCTGTCTTCTCGTTTATACATTTTCCACTGGCTTGTGTCAGGATTAAATGAGATAATTAGGCATAGCATTTTCACAATGTCTGGCATGAAGTAA
>NW_003852415.1:8224658-8242688 GCF_000181295.1 Otolemur garnettii | reverse complement strand
TCACCCAGACTGGAGTGCAGTGGCATGATCACAGTTTCCTATAATCTAGAACTCCTAGACCCAAGTGATTCTCCCACTTTAGCCTCCCAAAGTTCTGGGTTTACAGGTATAAGTTACCTCACTTAGCTGTATATTTCCATGGAATACAAGAGAAATATAGATAAGAGAACTAGAAAAGAAGGCAATGTTATTTTTATTCTCATTTTACAGGTATGGAGATCAAGGCTGAGAGCTGTTAGCAACTGGCAATAGGTTAATTTCATGAAAATGAATTCAACAAAATTCAGCTTCCTAAATTTGAATTTTATCTACTTATTAACTTGTTAGGTTTAATGAAAATGGTTATTATAGCTTTAATTAACAAATAAATCAAATAAGAATATTTTAAGAGCTAAAAAGGAAGGTTGAATTTTGGCTTCTGTCAATAAAACATGTTCTCACAAAACAGAAATCTCTGCACGTATTATGGGAATTTCTCAATTTTTACTGATTTCTATACCCATTTTAATATTATTTGTCCTATAAAATTTTTGCAATATAAGAGGGTTTTAGACAATTTTAAAAAATTCTTCCTTTGTATTTTCTGATTCATGGTCAAGGAGTATTAGAAGTACTAATCATATGATCTATTCTGAAGATATTCTGAATAGCCCCAAGATATTCTGAACAGCCCCATTTTCTTGTCATAATTCAAGTTTTTTAACTCTTTTATGTCCAGCATTTGAGTAAACTAACACATTGGTCTTTTCCAATTGTCTCTTATCAGCAAATAGAATTTCTGGACTTCCTATGTGATAAGATTTTTTTTCCAGGTTATTTTTATTTCTTTAAGATGCTTTTGGATTTAAATTTAAATTTTTAACTTAATTTAAATATGTAATGTAATTCAATCTTACTTTAATCAAAATAACTGAAAGTTGAACTTAATTTAAAATAAAGATTGAATTTCATTTAAAATTGAAGCTCAATTTAATTTAAAATTAAAATTTACTTTAATTTAAAATTGTGATGATTTCACATGACTTTGAATTAAATTTAAATTTTGAATGGCTACAGATACAAACTGAAAGCTGATATGCCATTTGAGATGTTGAGAACAGAATATTAAAAGTCCTGGAACTTTGAAAAACTACAGAATGGCATTCAAAAGCATCCAAATTCACATCCAAAAGAAGTAACTAAAACAATCCTGTCATGTGTGAAAGTCGATTTGTTGGCTGGAAAATCACATTTCTTATGGGAACGTCTTGTCTTTTTTTTTTAATTCTTTGGCCATTTTTCTCAACTATCATATCAGCTTTAGTATAATTCATATTCTTATTAAACTTAGTAATATTGTTAAAACTGTCAGAAGTAAATTCAGCAAAAACTAGTTATTTGGTTAGAGCAACAGGAGAGCTGATCTGCTTCCTATGTTATTTTTCCAAGGTTATATAGCAAGCAGCCGAAAATCTGCCCAAGACATTGATAATTCTTTCTTGTGCTTATTTCAGAAAACATGGGCCAAAGAAACTCAAATGGAAAATCTAACTGTGGTTAGTCTATGTTAGCAAGTTTTACACGACCAGAGATTGCTAGAGTCCAGGCTAACTGAAAAATCTGCATAATCAGAAAAATTAAACAATAGGCAATATGTTGCTGGTTGTTTCACAACATTTTATTAAATATGTTAAAGGATAAAGCCTCCTGGTAGCGCCCTGCATGTTCTCAGTGAAATGTTATCTCTCAGTATCCTTTTGATCAAATGAAGAGGGGGCTCCATTTTTTGATCTCTTGGTATTTTATTAGAAATTATTTTGGTTACCTGTTCAAACAGCCAGACTTTGGAATGTGCCATACTATATTTTATTGTTGCTTTTACTCCTTAAAGGAGTTGGTAAAATTTTCTCTTTTAGAAGAAGAACAAGATGATGCACTAAAGAGAAAAGTGTATTTTGATAAGTACCCAAAGAAACAGGAAAACAAACAATAGTTGCCTCTTCCTTCCAACATTTAACAGTTTTGTCTCATTATTTTGAATTTATGGTTACTGTTTAGGAAACTACTGTCACCAATGTTTGTGATAAAATGTTGCTAAAATGCATATTTATACTATCTCTTTTCAAGAGTTATATAAATCCCTACTTATTTAAAGAAAGAAAATGTCATACTTTTCAATGATTTTATTTCCTTTCTGCAATAGAAGACATTTTGGAGAAAGCCAAGAAAATTGGGAAAGAGCAAGGAATGGTATGCTACATACTGTGTGTAGGTGTTCAGTAAATGGTATTTTATGTTGATAAGCAGAAGGAAGAGAAAAAAGAGGGGTAAGTATAATTTTAAGTAGTTTTTTTAAATTTATGTTGCAAGACAGAGTTAGTCACACCTCTGTAATTAACATAAAATCAGTGATGAAGCAATTACTAAAGTATAATCATGCAGAAGAGAATAAGAACTACTATCTATTTTTTAACCACTTTCTTGATGGAAAAAGAAGAAAATACATTCCTTAATGATGTGTTTTGGAATTCAAATGGTTGGAGATTTTCCTTAAGCACCAGGTCATGTCAACCTGATTGTCACTGTAGTTATCAATTGTCAAGTATCTACCATCCACCAGCAATACATTCATTTATTTAATATTGTAATTATTTAATATTGTAATATTATTTAATATAATATTACCACCACTATTTTATAAGAGAGATAACAAAAATCAAAAAAGTTAAAGGCCTCATCTAATGGCTTATAAGCAAAAAAGTTAAGACTGGTAGTTGTAATTCTGGAGACTGAGTAGAAATAGATTTTGTGTTAATCTAGAGAGGTGTTATTGCCTGTTGATTTAGAAAACATGAACTCCAGCACCAGACTGGCTGGCTTTGCCATGTTCTAGATGTATGTACGACCTTAGGCAAGTCACATAACTTCCTGTGCTTCAGTTTTCTTATCTGAAAAATGGGTTATTTTGATGTTTAAATAATGTAATGTATGTAAAGCAATCAAATCAGTGTCTGGCACAACTATGCACTATGTAACTGTCGGCTATTATTATAATATTAACTCTTGCCCAGGATCTAGTCCCTCTTCTTCTAGAAAAAATAATCTACATAGTTCCTTGGGGAATCCCTCCTCCACCACTTCTAGCCTATGTGGTTTGAATGGTGTAACTCCACCCTGGCTCCAGACACAAACATATGAACCAAGCCTGACCAATCAAAGTCAAGAATCCCCATGGCTATAGGCACTGGTTCAAGAATGCAGTTGTGACAGAAGCAGGTCCTATGAAACAAGATTTGGGGACTCTGGGGTAAACTATTAAGGAAGAAAGAGCCTACTTCTTTTTCTTTTCTTTTTTTTTGGGGGGAGGGTTAGTATGAGGGTACATACACTTAGGTTGCATTGTTTGTGTTTGTAAGGTAGAGACCAAAATACAAGATATGGCTCTGTCCTTCACCCAGGAAGTATGCCATATACCCCTACATTGTACCCAACAGGTGGGAATTTAGCAAGCTCCCTCCCCCCACCCCACCCCCACTCTTGAATTTAATTGTGTTTTTCCCTCATGTGGACCTGTAATTGTTAATCTACTAGTTTCAGGTTAGAATGAGTACATGGGATGTTTGTTTTTCTGTTCTTGAAATACTCAATCTTTTTTATGGCTAAATAGTATTCTATGATTTATGGATCCATTCAAGGGTTGACAGGCACTGATGGGACCTAATCTAATTAAAAAGCTTTCCCACAGCTAAGGACACAATCAACAAAGTGAAGAGACAACCTTCAGAATGAGAGAAGACATTTGCATGTTACAAATTGGACAAAGGACTAGTGACCAGAATATATAAAGAAGTCAAGCAAATCAACTAGAAAAGAGAAAACAAGCCCATCAATGAATGGGCAAATGACACAAACAGAATCTTTTCCCAAGAAGACAGACGAATGGCCAAAAAACAAATGAACAAATGCTCATCATCCCTAATCATCAGAGAAATGCCAATAAAAAAACACTTTGAGGACTCTCCTAACTCCAGTGAGAATAGCCCACATCACAAGGTCCCAAAGCTGCAGATCCTGGCGTAGGTGCACAAAGAGGGGTACACTTATACACTGATGGTGGGATTGCATACTAGTACAGCCTTTTTAGAAAGAAGTATGGAGAATTCTCAAAGAACTGAAAGTAGACCTCCCATTTGATTTCTTTATAAAAGATAATGCTTGAGAGTGAATCCCATATGAGACAAAGCACAAATAAATGATAGAGAAGGAGAAAATCAAACCGAAAGGCATTGTTTAAGCCCCTCAGTTGACTGATGAGATCTACACATGAACTTTAAAGGTAAATGAGCCAAACTTACTTTTTGCTTAAGTCAGTTTGAGTTAAATTTCTATAACTTGAAAGCTAAGGTATCTCTACTATTCTCTATTTAAAAAGTTATATTTATGCATTTCATACAACTACTCCCTCTTCCTCCCTCTGAAATAAATTATTCCAAAATCCTAAGCAGTGCTATGTGGTCCCCACTTACCTCCTCTTTATAGAGAAGGAAGCTACAGGCTTAAGAAATTAAGTAAATTTTCTGAATTCATACACCTACTTATGTACATATTATTTCAATTTTTAAAAGTAGCTATGGTGGGATGGTCTTGGTGGCTCACATCTATAATCTTAGCCCTCTGGGAGGCAAAGGTACAAAGACCACTTGAGCTCAGGAGTTCGAGACCAGCCTAAATAAGAGCAACATTCTATCTCTACTAATAATCAAAAAATTAGCTGGGTATTGTGTCACAAGCCTGTAGTCCCAGCTACTCAAGAGGCTAAGACAGGAGGACCATTTAAACCCAGGAGGTTGCAGTTGCTATGAGCTAGGCTGACACTACAGCACTCTAGCCTGGGGAACAGAGTGAGACTCTGTCTCCAAAAAAAAAAGTATCTAAGGTGGCTTATCACAATACAAATAGATTTAAGAAAAGTTTCATAGACCATGTTTGAAATTCCCTTCTGTACTAAATGAGTAAGTCCCCAATTTTTCTCTTTGAAAAATGAGAAAAGAATATTCTGACAGAGAGTTTGGCCTGTTCAACAGATGTTATCAAAAAATTCAAGGGTTTCCCCCCATTTTCTATAAGCTGCCATGAAATTGCCTCCCTCCCTATATTAAATCCATGAAATGAAGGCAGATCATGGGAAGCAGAAAGACTCAGGGCCAGGGTGTAAGCACCACACAATTAACATTTGGCCTTCTCATCCAAATTCTCTGGTTCCACAGAAATGAGGCTTTCAGAAGCACAATTTTCAATGCCAATTTAAAATCCCAAATGCTACTGAAGCAAAAATTTGTTTTCACTATTATTCTTTAGTATAATAGACATGAGAAAGCTAAACTAAATGTGAACTCTCTGGTTCCTGGTCAGATTGCAAGTGTGTAACAGGACATGAAATTTTTGGTGAAAACACTACATTCTTCTATACCAGTGAAACTGTATCTCACACAATCCAACAATAATATTCACATCCACACCTTAAGAAGATGATCTTTATTTCTCCATCTGAAAATACCTTATACAGTCTATGGTACAATGCACATACTAGGCAAAACTATGAAAATAATTCCTTCTCAATTGAAATGGGTGCAACCAATACTGTTTAAATTTTTAACATCTTCCACCTGAAACTATCTCACAAGCCATATCAGTACCAGCAATGAGAAGTCTGGAAAAGAAGCAGAGAAAATAGGGATAATAAACTAAGAGAGATGAGAATGTTATCAATAGTTGCAGATTAGGCAGCTTTGCTCAATGGAAAGGATGGAGTTGGCAGCTTCATAATTGCCTCAGATTGATTGATATGACAAAGTGACAAAAGCAGATGATGCCCAGCACAGCTCTGAACAGTGATAAGTCACATATATCAAAACACAACAGCAGACGCTCTGTTTTTTTAATTTTTGTTTAATCTTTGAAAGTTTACCTGGTTCACTGACTCCAGTATCTGATTTTTCTTCTCTAGAGATAGGGGTTTAGCTTGAGCCACAGGAGTTTCACAGAGGTCAAGAAAATGAGATGGAAAAAGGAGATAGAAAATGATGGAAAGAGAGTCTCAGCACTCAGAGCAGTGGCTACTGTCATTGCCCAAGAATCCCATAGAATCAATAGTCCAAACATAAGATGGAGACAGCCTAAGATAATTAGCTATGAAAAAGAGACCAAATGAGCCAGTAATTCAATAGGCAGTCTGAAACAGAAGTAGGGACCTGTAGCATAGAATAAAGGATGGCAGGGGCAGGGAGATGAGAGCAGGCAACTTCGAGTTCAGGTGAGCCATGGATGTGAATTCTAAAGCAGGGCATAGTCCAGAGGAAACCATGCCTCAACTTTCCCAAAAGAAAAAAACATTTTATCATAAAGACATTTGCACTAGACTATTTATTGCAGCTTAATTTACAATCGCCAAAATGTGGAAACAGCCCAAATGCCCACCAACCCAGAAATAGATTAATAAGCTGTGGTATATGTATACCATGGAATACTATTCAGCCATTAAAAGAGATGGAGACGGCCGGCCAACGAGAGCAAACCCAGTGACTCACTGCCACCGCGACAGCTCCTCGATAGCTCTTCCCCTCACACACGCTCACACCTGGTTTGAGATGGCGGCGGCAGTGGCAGCGGCTGGGGATTCCGAGTCCTGGGACACGGACGCATTCTCGGTGGAAGATCCCGTGCGGAAGGTCGGGGTCTGCGGCACCGCCGGCGGGGACCGCTGGGAAGGCGAGGACGAGGACGAGGATGTCAAGGATAACTGGGATGATGATGATGATGAAAAAAAAGAAGCAGCAGAAGTAAAACCAGAAGTAAAATTTTCAGAAAAGAAAAAAATAGCAGAGAAGATAAAAGAGAAAGAAAGGCAACAGAAGAAAAGGCAAGAAGAAATTAAAAAGAGGTTGGAAGAACCTGAAGAACCTAAAGTGCTAACACCGGAAGAACAATTAGCAGATAAACTGCAGTTAAAGAAATTGCAGGAAGAGTCAGACCTTGAATTAGCAAAGGAAACTTTCGGTGTTAATAATACAGTTTTTGGAATAGATGCTATGAACCCATCTTCAAGAGATGACTTCACAGAATTTGGAAGGTTACTAAAAGATAAAATTACACAATATGAAAAGTCACTATATTATGCTAGTTTTTTGGAAGTCTTAGTTCGAGATGTGTGTATTTCATTGGAAATTGATGACTTGAAAAAGATTACCAATTCATTGACTGTCCTTTGCAGTGAAAAACAGAAGCAAGAAAAGCAAAACAAAGCCAAAAAGAAGAAGAAAGGTGTGGTTCCTGGAGGGGGATTAAAGGCACCATGAAAGACGATCTGGCAGATTATGGTGGTTATGATGGAGGATATGTACAAGACTATGAAGACTTCATGTGACATTTTAAAAAAAAAAAAAAGAGATGGAGACTTTACATCTTTTGTATTAACCTGGATTGAGGTGGAATGCATTCTTCTTAGTAAAGCATCACAAGAATGGAGAAACAAAAATCCAATGTACTCAATTCTGATATGAAGGCAGTGGATGATCTAATACAAAGTGGGGGATAGGGGCATGAAGGAGTGGGGAGAGGGGAAAAGGGAGGGGATGCCAGTCACAGTGTATGGCACACCTCTTGGGGGTGGAACACAATTATAAGAGGGACTTTACCTAACAAATGCAATCAGTGTAACCTAATTCTTTGTCTCTTCAATTACTCCCAAACAATAAAAAAAAAAAAAAAGGCCTGAGGCCATCTTGACAATATAGTTATCTTGAAAAACCCAAAGAGTCAGAAGACATTAATGATGTCCTCTAATCCCTGAGCTGAAGTGCCAACTGAGGAGCTTTCATGGAAGAGAAATTTTTAAATAATTACCAAAATTAATTTCTTAGTTATTCATTCATGGAAGATAAAAGAGTAGATGAAGAATGTGTTTGGAATTCTGCCAACCTTGGTTTGAGATCTGGGTTCTTTCTCTGACTTTGTGTGCTTTGGTTAGTAATTTTGCTAATCCAAGACTCAATCTCCTGAGAATAACATTAGTGCTTACCTCACAAGATTTTATAAAGACAAAATGATACAAACCACATAAAGCGTTTAACATATTATTATATAGAAAGTTCTACGTACTTTTGTTTAAAGGAATAGCTTCACTCAAATATGACTAACCTACAGTAAACTACAGATATTTAAGTTGTACAATTTGATACATTTTAACATATGTATACTCTCATTAAACCATCTCCATGATTATGAAAATGAACACACCATCATCCCAAAAGTTCTCATGTGCCCTTTTATCTCTTTCATTTTATTCTTCCCACCCTCACGACCCACCTCAGCATCTCAGGAAACAACTTATTTTCTATCACTACAGATTATTTTTTATAATTTAGAATTTTATACAAGGGAATTCTACTATGTACATTTTAGTGGGGAAGGGTGGTCTAGCTTCTCTCACTCAGCATAATATTTGTGAGATTTATTGCATCAGGCATCCCCAAACCACCCTTAGCTTTGATGATTTTCTAGGACTCACAGGACTAAGATTTAGCATGTAGGTTCCTGCCCATGGCTTTGATTTATTACACTAAAGGAATAAAAAGCACAATCATCAAAAGAATAAGGTGCATGGGGGGCGCAGTCCAGAGAAAACCAGAGACAAGCTTCCAAGAGTCCTTTCTCAGTGAAGTCACAGAACACACTTAATTCCCCCCCACAGCAACACATCATGACAATGCATATGAAATAGAGTTTACCAAGGAAACTTATTAGAGACCCGAGTTTTTTAATGGGGGATAGTCAGATAGGCAACCTCTACCTGGCATGTTCCAAAATTCCAGACTCAAAGAAGGAAAGCAGGTGTTCAGCATAAACAATATTGTTGGCAAAAACAGTTTAGATAGATATACTGAACTGTTCTTAAAAGCTCTTGGAAGGTAGGAACCCTCTCAAAATCAAAGTTTCTAGCCAAAGACCACCCTGTTGAGCAGGGCCTATTAAACGCAGCAGTCATAGACCTACTATGTTAACTCTTTCTTGAACATTTATTCATATTGTGGCATGTATATAAAGTGTATTCGTTTTCATTGTTGAATAGCTTTCCATTCTATGCGTGTGTGCATGTGTGTGTGCACACAACATTTTCTTTAACTTATCTTTTGATGAATGGGGGGGTTGAAGCTAATATAAATACAGCTGTTATGAACTACCATGTCCTAATCATGTGTGTCTATACAAACGAACATTTGGATATATGTTTTCATTCCTCCTAGGTATCTAGTAATCAAATGTCAGGATTATTTGGTAGGTGTTCATTGAATTATACAAGAAACTACCAAACTGTTTTCCAAACCATCATTTTACATTCCCACCACTAATACATTTTTGTGTATAAAAGTTTCATTTGTTCCATCTCTAACCAACACTTTCTTCTTCTTCATTTTTCTTAATTTCAGACATCCAATGGGTGTGTTTGTAGCTGTATCTCCTTGCATATCTCATTTCCCTAATAACTTGTGGTGTCAATGTCTTTTTATGAGTTAATTTGCCATCCCTGTTACTTTTTTTTTGTAAAGTGTCTATTCAAATATTTTATTTATTTTTTTAAAAAATGTATTCCTTATTATTGAATTTTGTGAATTTTTATATATCATAGATATAATTCCTTTGTCTTACGTGTGACTTGCCAACATTTTGTCTGAGGAGGACTTGTCTTAATTTTGAAGACAGACTTTCCAATTTGTTTCTGTAAGCACTGTGTTTTTGGATTGTTTCTAAGAAATCTTTGCCTAACCAACAAACATATTTTGTCCTGTATTTTCTTAAAGAAGTTTTATAATTTTGGCCTTATAAAACTTTTCTTAGAAGTTTTATAATTTTGGCCTCTATATTATATGTATTAAGTATTATTAATTAATACTTAATAAAAATATATTAAGTATTTTGAGTTAATACTTAAGTGTTATGCAAATATATGAAGTATTTTTGAGTTAATACTTAAATGACAGTTCTTTTTTTTTTCCATATATCAATGTTCCATTATTCCAGCCTAATTTGTTAAAAAGACTATCTTGTCTTACTAAAGTGCCTTCACATCTTTGTTAAAAAAACAATGGAATATATAGGTATGGGTCTATTTAGGGGTATTATATTCTATTTTGATCTGAAACTATTTTCCAAGAGTTTTCATTTAACATTTCTTAAAGTCCAAGTCTGGTGGTAATAAATTTTTTCACTTTTTTTGAGTCTTAAATGTCTTTATTTTGCATTCACTTTTGAGATTTTTGGCAGGTGTATTTCTTAGTTCATTTGGTCTGCTATAACAGAAAACCATAGTCTAGGTTGCTTATAAGCAATAGAAATTTATTTCTCACATTTCGCAGGGCTGGGACAAGATCAAGGCACCAGCAAACTCAGGGTCTGGTTAGGGCACACTTACTGGTTCACAGACAGCCATCTTTCTGTGTTCTCACATGGCAGGTGGGGCCAGGGAGCTCTCTGAGGTCTCTTTTATAAGAGTACTTATTGTCCCGGTCATTTGGGCCCCACCCACCTACCTAATCATTTCCCAGTTTCATGTCCAAATACCATCCCACTGGGAATTAGGTTTCATCATGTGAGTTTGGGGAGATACAAACATTCAGACTATAGCAATACAATATTTTATATGGTAGCAGTCCCTTACCTCTTTTCTTAGGTATACTCCTAGGTATTTCATTTTCTTTGCAGCTACTGTGAAGGTAATTGTGTCCTTGGTTAGCTTCTCATCTTGGTTGTTATTGGCATATACAAAGGCTTCTGATTTGTGGACATTGATTTTGTATCCCGAGACATTATTGTATTTTTTGATCACTTCCAGGAGTCTTGGAGTTGAATCTTTGGGTTTCTCTAAGATCAAATCATCAGCAAAGAGGGAGAGTTTGACCTCCTCTACCCCCATTTTTATGCCCTTTATTTCCTTCTCTTGACTGATTATATTAGTTAGAACTTCCAGCACTATATTTAACAGTGGTGGTGATAGTGGACAGCCTTTTCTAGCTCCAGTTCTAAGTAGAAAAGCTTTCAGTTTTACTTCAATCAGTATAATATTAGCTGTGGGATTGTCATAGATGGCTTCAATCAGTTTAAGAAATGTGCCACCTATGCCTATTTTCTTCAGAGTTCTAATTAGAAATGGATGCTGAATTTTATCGAATGCTTTTTCTACATCTATTGAGAGGATCATATGGTCTTTGTTTTTGCTTCTGTTGATATGGTGAACTATGCTTATGGACTTGCATACGTTAAACAAGCCTTGCATCCTGGGATGAAACCTTCTTGATCTTGATGAATGATTTTTTTTAATGTGTAATGTGTACCTGTAATGTATTGGCTAGGATTTTATTGAGAATTTTTGCATCTATATTCTTTAGTGAAATTGGTCTGAAATTCTCCTTTTTAGTTGCATATTTTCTGGTTTTGGTATCAGGGTGATGTTTGCTTCATAGAACATGTTGGGGAAGATTCCTTTCTTCTCAATTTTTTGTAATAATTTCTGCAGTATGGGTATAAGCTCTTCTTGGAAAGTTTGATAGAATTCTGGTGTGAATGACCTCTATAAAGAAAAATATTGAAACCCTAAGAAAAAAATAGCAGAAGATATTAACAAATGGAAGAACATGCCATGCTCATGGCTGGGAAGAATCAACATTGTTGGAATGTCAATACTTTCCAAAGCAATCTACAGATTCAATGCAATCCCCCTTAAAATACCAACATCATACTTTCGAGCTTTGGAAAAAGAAATTGTTTGTGTGGAACCACCAAAAAAACCCATATAGCCAAGGCAATTCTTAGTAATAAAAACAAAGCCAGAGGCGTCAAGCTACCAGACTTTAGGCTGTAGTACAAGGCCATCATGATCAACAGCATGATATTAACACAAAAATAGAGACATAGACATCTGGAACTGAATACAAAATCATGAAATGAAACTAATCCACCTAATTTTTGATTAACTAAACAAGAACACACACTAGGGGAATGAATCCCTATTCAATAAATGGTGCTGGGAGAACTGGATAACCACATGTAAAAGACTGAAATTAGACCCACACCTTTCTCCACTCACAAAAATTGATTCAAGATGGATAAAAGATCTAAATCTAAGGCATGAAACAATATAAATCCTCACAGAAAGTGTGGGGAAAACACTCGAATTTATCAGATTGGGAAAAGACTTTATGAATAAGACTTCAGTGGCAATTGCAACAACAAAAATAAGTAAATGGTACTTAATTACATTGAACAGTTTCTGTACAGCTTAGGAGACAACAATCAAAGCAAATAGACAACCATCTCAATGGGAAAAGATATTTGCATATAATGAATTGGATAAACGCTTGATAAGTAGGATCTGCAGATAACTCAAATTAACAACGTTAAAAAAGCCAACAATCCCTTATATCAATGGGCAAAAGAGATGAATAGAACCTTCTCTAAAGAAGATATAGGAGCAGCTAACAAACATATGAAAAAATGCTCATTGTCCCTAATTATCAGAGAAATGCAAATCAAAACCACCCTAAGATATTACCTAACCCTGCTGGTGTGGATGTGGAAAGAAGGGAACACTTTTACACTGCTGGTAGGACTGCAAACTAATACAGCCTTTTTGGAAAGAATTATGGAGAATCCTCAAAGAACTCAAACTAGACTTCCCATTTGATCCTGTAATCCCATTACTGAGAATCTACCCAGAAGAAAAAAATCATTTTATCATAAAGACATTTGCACTAGACTGTTTATTTCAGCTCAATTTACAACGGCCAAATTGTGGAAACAACTTAAATGCCCACCAATCCAGGAATGGATTAATAAGCTTTTGTATTGTATACCATGGAATACTCTGTTCAGCCACTAAAAAAGATGGTGAGTTTACTTCTTTTATATTAATTTAGAGCTGAAATACATTCTTCTTAGTAAAGCATCACAAGAATGGGGAAACAAGAATCCAAGGTACTCAATTCTGATAGGAGGACAGTTGATGCTAGTACATGGTGGGGAATGGGGAGGAAAGAAAGGGAAGGAGGGAGGGGTTGTGGGGCCATGGTGTGTGACACACCTTTTGGGGACAGGACACTATTATTAGAGGGACTTTACCCAGCAAATGCAAGCAGTGTAACCTGGTTCTTTGTACCCTCAATGATTCCCCAACAATTAAAAAATAAATTTAAAATGTTGGATATAGGCCTAATAGCTTTTATAATACAAATAATCTCAAGTAACCTTCATAGCCTTCGAGTTTCTGCTTTATGTTCCAAAATTAGCTGTCACTTACTTACCTGATAAAAATTACCAACCAGGGCTGAATACGGTGCCTCACCTATAATTCCAGCACTTTGAGAAGCCAAGATGGAAAGACTGCTGGAGGTCAGGACTTTTAGACCAGCATGGGCAACCTAGTGAGACCCCATCTCTTAAGAAAAATTAAAAATACACAATAAAAAATGATACATATTTAAAAAAAGAAAATATGAAATAGTATATAGGTCAAAGGATACAAAACAGCAGGTAAGTAGGACAAACAAGTTGAGAGATCAAATGTGCGACGTGAGAATTAAAGTTAATAAAATTATATTGTATTAGGAATTTTTGTTAAATAAGTAGATTGTAACTGCTCTTGTCACACAAAAGCAGTAACTATGTGAGATAAATATGTTAATTAGCTTCATTATAGTAACCATTTTACTACCTATATGTATCCCATGACATCATGTTGTGAACCTCAAAAATACACAGCAAAATTTATTTAAAAAAATAAAATATGTATTTTAATGTCCTCATTGAGTCAGTCAGTCTTCTGTAACATTTTGGGGTTGGTTTTGATAGAGTGATTTTTCTCATTATTATGAGTTGCATTCTCCTGAATCTTCGTATGCTTAATAATTTTTTGTTGAATTCTAGAATTGTGAATTTTATTGTGTTGAGTCCTGAATACTTTGGTATTCCCATAAATATTCTTGAGCCTTTCTCTGAGTTAAAGTTAGGTTGTTGGGAATCAACTTTCAGGCCTGCTTTTAAGCTTTGTCATGCAGTAACATAGTAGGATTTAGGTTGTGTCCAATTTTACCCCACCACCTAAACAAAGCCCTTCTGAGTATTCTTCAAAACACTATGAAGTTTTCCACTCTGGCTAATGGGGCAGGAACTGTTTGCGGCCCTGTGTCAGTTCTGAGAATTCTTTCCTCTAATCATTTTGGATAGTTATTTCCCCAGCCTTGGCTAGTTTTCTCACACATGTACTGATCAATACTCAGATATAGACTTCATAGAGATCTTTACATCTCTGAAGGTCCTTTCGCTGTCATCCTCTCTTTTCCATTGCTCCAGCTCCTTAGTCTCCCCAGATACCCAGATCCAGCTCCTCAACTCAGGGAGCTCATTTAGCTCACATAGTGCAGCCCAAAGCTTTCAAGGGACAATAGTCTTGAGCCATTTAGCTCTTCTCTTTTTTTCTCCATGTCTCAGGGGTCATTTTTTTGTTGTTGTTGCCTAATGTCTCAAAAATAGTCATTTCATAAATTTTGTCTGGTTATTAGTTATTTCAGGTGGAAAAGTAAATTTGGCCTCTGTTTCTTTATCTTGGCTGGAAGCCCTACATACTTTTTTAAATATAATGAATAAATTCATTTGTATCAACATCTTTCATTATTGGATGACTTAAGCAAACTTATCTTTAATCTACTACAAGATATTCAATAGACTATTAAAATCAATGTATATTTATGTGTTTTAAAACAGAGCAAGATCCTAGAGAATCTTCAGTACAAAACTTTCAAACTATTACTTTTTTTAATTGTAGGCTACATGATCAGAAGTCCATGTGTATGTGGGCTACATTAAATTTATATGGTTAATAAGTTCAATACATTGAGAAAATTTATACCTAGCATACAAGAATAGGATATGTAAGTTAATGCATATAAAAACTTTATTTATACTATTTTTCTCTCCTTTGTCAGTTATCTTACATAATGTTTCAGTTTCTTGATGTAATTGTGGTGGAATTAAATCTGAACAGCTCAAAATTATATAATTAAATATATTCAACTTCAATTAAAAATTATAATTGAGTCACAGCTGTTAACATGACACCTAGTAGCAGAAGTACATGAGCACAAATGACCTATTAGGCGATGCATGCCAGATAATTATTAAAGAATGAGGAGGGAAGTGGGGGGTTGGTAAAAAAAAAAATTATATAGCATATGTCCTATCTAGGAGATACATAGTAGATAATCTATAAAAAATAGCATTCTTTTTACAAATGAGGAAACTGAAAACAAATTTTAAAAACATCCAGAGTCACACAGTTGATATGTTACTAAATATAGATATGAAACCAAGTCTTTTTATCCTTGGTTAATACTTTCCTAGATGTTTTCTTCAGAATGGAAATTCCTTCTTCAGTGTTGAATCATTTCTCCATATCAGAATATGAGACTCAGAGAGAACCCACTGTTGAATCCCAGCTTACCAATTATTGACACAAATTTGGGACAGATGTTGTTTCAGTAAGTGGAAAACCTCAAAATTCATTTATTAATTCTATTAATGTTTTTTGGACATCTTCGCCACACCATTCTTCACTCCAGGTGACTCAAATACAGAGGTGGACAAGAAAAACAAGCTCTTATTCTGAAGGATTTTACATTTAGTTTAGGCAGGAATGAGAGGGAGAAAAGACAAAAAATAAGTACAGAAATATAATTACAATTAGCGATGAGTGACCATATATCATAAACATAATACAGTGATAGAAAGAGGTTGTCATGAAGAATGTTATAGATGGATGGATTTGTAATATATATTGGAGATAGATATCATAAAATTTTCTGATGGATTGTGTGGGAGTAATGAAAGAAAGAAAGGAATAGGGCTGAGGAAGAAAGTGACAGAAGAGGATCTAGGGAAGGACTGAATAGTGAAAGGAGTCAGAATTCTGGTCTAATTGAGTATATAGTGCTTGTTAAAATAGTCTTTCTCGAATTTTAAACTCAAAAATCAATTTAAACCCAAAACAGAAGAAAATAAATAACAATGATCAAAGCAGGAGTAAATAAAACTATGACTAAAAAAATACAAAAGATCAACAAACTTAAAGTTGTTTTGTTTTTTTTTTAATGGTTTTATTGCAGCTTTTATTTGGAACTGATTCCTTTTCTAATTTTTAGATGCCATTAGAATTTATTTTACAGGAAAATTCTGTGGATTCAGTATTACATGTTAAACTGAGTACCTAGAATATCTTTTTCCTTTAGAAAAAGGAGAGTACATTTGCTCCGTTAAAGTTGTTTTTTTAAAAAAAAAAAAAAAATTAACAAAATCAACAAACCTAAGAAAAAAGAGAGAAGGCCCAAACAAATAAAATCAGAAAAGAAAAAAGAGATGTTACAACTGATACCATAAATATTCAAAAGATCATTAGAGACTATTATGAACAACTATCTGCCAGTAAATTAGTAAACCCAGAAGAAATGAATAAATTCACAAACACATACAACCTACCAAGACTAAACCATGAAAAAAAATCTAAAATTTGAATACACCCATAACAGGAAAAGTTATAGAACCAGTAATAAAAGGTCTCCCATCACTGATGGCTTCACTGCTGAATTCTGTCAAACATTTAAAGAACACTCATCCCACACAAACTATTCCAGAAAATTAAGGCGTAGAGAATACTTCCAAACTTACTGTACACATGAGGTCAATATGACCCTGACACTAAACAACAGACAAGGACACAACAAAAAAAGGAAACTACATGCCAATATCTCTGATGAACATAGATGCAAAAGTCCTCAACAAAATACTAGCAAAATCATTCAACAACACATTTTTTAAAATCACTCAGTATAATCAAATGGAATTCATCCCACAGAGGCAAGAATGGTTTAACATATGCAAATAAATAAGTATGACTCATTGTATCAATATAATGAGGGACAAAACCAGATGATCATTTCAATCGATAAAAAAAGGATTTCTAAAATTCAATATCCCTTCATAATAAAAACTCTCAAAAACTGGGTATAGAAGGAACACATCTCAACAGGATAAAAGCCATCTATAATAAACAAACAACCAGTATCATAATGAACAGAGGAAATGGAAAGTCTTTTCTCTAAGGTCTAGAACAAGAAAATAATGCCTGCTCTCATCATCATTACTCAACATAGTACTAGAAGTCCTAGCTAAAGCAATTAGATAAGAAAAAGAAATAAAAGACATCCAAATTGGAAAGGAAGAAATCAAATTAGCCTTATTTGCAGATGCTATCATGTTCTATTTAGGATAATATAAAAACTCCACCAAAAAGCTATTAGAACTGATAAACAAAATCTGAAAAGGACACAAAATCAAGACACAAAAATCAGTAGCATTTCTATATGTCAACAGAAATAATCTGAAAAAGAAACCTAAGAAGTAAACCCATTTACAGTAGCTACAAATAAAATAAAATGCCTTAAAATAAACATAATTAAAGAACTGAAAATCTCTCCAATGAAACTATAAAATATGGGTGAAAGAAGTTAAAGAAGACACCAAAAAAAAAAAAAAAAAAGGAAAGCTATTCCATGCTCATGGATTAAAAAAAAATTATTAAAATGTCCCTACTACCCAAAGTAATCTACAAATTCAATGCAATTCCTATCAAAATGCCAATATATTCTTCAAAAAAAAATTTTTTTAATCCTATAATTTATATGGAACCACAAAACACCCTGAATAGCCAAAGCCAACCTGAGCAAAGAAAACAAAACTGAAAATAATCATATTACCTAACTTCAAATTATACTATAAAGCTATAGCAACCAAAATAGCATAGCACTGGCATAAAAAATACATACACAGACCAATGAAACAGTAGAGAACCTCAAAATAAATCCACATAGGCTCGGCGCCTATAGCTCAACCGGCTAAGGCGCCAGCCATGTACAACTAAGGTGGCGGGTTCGAATCCCCAGCCCGGACCCG
>NW_003852415.1:8218475-8224593 GCF_000181295.1 Otolemur garnettii | reverse complement strand
AGGCAGGAGACTCGCTTGAGCCCAGGAGTTGGAGGTTGCTGTGAGCTGTAATGCCACGGCACTCTACCCAGGGGGACAGCTTGAGGCTCTGTCTCCAAAAAAAAAAATAAATAAATAAATCCACATATATATAGAAAACTCATTTTTGACAAAAGTGCCAAGAACATAGATTGGGGAAGGGACACTCTCTTCAACAAAGGGTCCTGGGGAAACAGAATATCCATATGCATAAGAACAAAACTAAATTACTATCTCCCACTATACAAAAATCAAATCAAAATGCATTAAAGACTTAAATATGAAACATGAAACTATGATACTACTAAAAGAAAATATTGGATTAATGGTCCAGGACACTGATCTGGGTGAGGTCTTCTTGAATAGCACAAGTACCCAGAGTAAAATTAGACAAATGAGATCACATCAAGCTAAAAAGCTTCTGCATAGCAAAGAAAAGAATCAACAAAGTGAAAAGACAACCCACAGCATTGAAGAAAATATTTGCAAATTATTTTTTGCATCTGACAAGGAATTAATTACTACAATATATATGAAGATCAAATAACTTAGTAGGCAATAATCAAAGAATCCATTTTAAAAAGACGTGAAAGATCTGAATAGACATTTATCAAAAGAAGACATATAGGCCACAGATATATGAAAAAAGTGTTCAGCATCATTGATTATCAGAGAAATGCAAATCAAAAGAAGAAATCTTATCCCAGTTAAAATATCTTTTATCAAAAAACAGGTAATAACAAATGTTAGAGAAGATGTGGAGAAAGGGGAACCCTCGTAAAGTGTTGGAAACAATGTAAATTAGTGCAAGTACTATGGAAAATAGTATGGATGTTTCTCAAAACACTAAAAATAAAACTACCATATGATCCAGCAATCCCACTGCTGATGTACTGTACATTCAAATGAAAGGAAATCACTATGTCAAAGAGATACGTGCAATACCATGTTTATTGCAGCACTAATCACAACAGCCAACACACGAAATCAACCTAAGTGAAGTAGACAGAAATGGATAAACAGATAAAGAAAATGTGGTTTACATGCACAATGCAATATTATTCAGCCATTAAAAGAATGAAATGCCATTGTTTGCAACAATGTGGATGGAAATGGAGTGAAATAAGGCAAACACAGAAAGACAAATTTTACATAGTCTCACTCATATAAAGAGCTACATATTTTTAAATTTAATTCATGATGATAGATAGTAGAATGATGGTTACCAGAACCTGGGAAAGGTAGTGAGCTGAGGGGATAAAGTGGAGATGGTTGATGAATACAAAAATATAATCCAATAGACAAAAATATAGCCAGATAGAATTATAAGATCTATACACACAACAAAGTGACTACAGTTAACAATAATTTATTGCATATTTTTAAATAGCCACAAGATTGGAATTGGAATGTTCCTAGCCCAAAGAAATGATGAATGCTTGATTGGATACCCCAATTACCCTGATTTGATCATTATACATTGTATTTCTATATCAAAACATCACTTGTACCCCATAAACGTATACAGCTATCATGTGCCCATAAGTAAAAATAATGAAAACTATAAAATTCATACTTTATTAAAATGCAAGTTCTAATCCAGTTAAGTCTTAGGTAGGCACCAGATTTAACATTTCTGACATTTCTAGGATAATACCACTGATACACAAACCACGTTTTCAATAGCAAGTTCTTAGATTACTGAGTAGATTCCAGGTAGAGTAGCAATCTGGTACTGTATAGAAAAGCAAAGAATTCAATTACAAATTTTTGTAACATCAGATATATTCCTTAAAGAAAGTCCAAATTAATGGAGAATATATATAGCAGAATTAGCAAACCAGAGCATTTAGAGGGAAATCCTATAAAACTTAGTAGGTAAACATATAAGAAGCCAGCAATTGTATAATAAAGAATGTAAATTTTAAAAGTGTTAGAGCTGGGCACAGTGGCTCCACTCCTGTAATCCTAGCACTCTGAGGCCCAAGCAGGTAGATCCCTGGAACTCAGGAGTTTAAGACCATCCTGAACAAGAGCAAGACCTCATCTCTACCAAAAACAGAAAAACTAGCCAGACATTGTGGTGGGCTCCAGCTACCATTGTGGTAGTCCCAGCTACTCCGAAGGCTGAGGCAAGGAGATGTCTTGAGCCCTAGAGTCTGAGGTTGCTGTGAGCTATGACACCACAGCATCCCAGCCAGGGTGACAAGAGTGAGACTCTGTCTCAAAAAATAAATAAATAAACAAATAAATTAGAAAAGAGAAACAGGAATAAGTGTAGAATTCAAGGATCAGAAACAAGACATGAACTGGATATTGAACTATAGTTCTACAAGTAAGGTAAAATGGAAAAGCACTCCCCTCTGATTCCCCTTTTGCTAATCTTATCCTGATCCACCTTACAAGAATCATTTAAAATTTTAGAATTTAATCCAGGAATGGTGGCTCATACCTGTAATCCTGGCACTCTAGGAGGCTGACACGGGTGGATTGCTTAAGCTCACACGAGACCAGTTCGAGACCAGACTGAGCAAGCACAGGAACCCATCTCTAAAAATAGCTGGGCGTTGTGGCAGGCACCTGTAGTCCCAGCTGCTTGGGAGGCTGAGATAAGAGAATTGCGGGAACCCAAGAGCTTGAGGTTGCTGTGAGCTGTGATGCCATAGCACTCTACCAAGGGTGACAAAGTAAAAGTCTGTCTCAAAAAAAAATTAGAATTAAAAAAAAAAAAAAGCTATAAAGGCTTGGAGTCAAAGACAGAAAACAGAGCCAGTAAGTCACTGGCATTCTGACTCATCAGTTTAAGTGTAAACTAACAGCTTAAAAATTAATTCTTAGCCTGATAGCTTACCTGGACCTTTTTCTGGGACTAGAGAGAAATAAGAGCACATCAGGGACCGAAAAAGTTAAAACTATGGCTAAATTTTGATTGAACTGCGACTTTAGAAAGAGGAGGAAGATCCCCTAAAGGGCCATTCAAAGTATCTAAATTTGCACTCACCAAAGCATGTACTAATGTTTTAACAGCTGGAATGGTTAAGCACTCTTCTGTTTTAGCGGTTTTAATAGCTAATGACAAGAGGGCAAGGTTAGACACCCTGAGAACCCAGCAGTAGAGAGCTCGGCAGCCTCACGGCAACACCTGAAGTGAGAGTCTGTTTTGATGGGATGGAACTGCTCGTCTTCTAAAGAACAGAAATGCTTAATAGACTGTTCTATACATTTAAGTTAAAGTGGATTTGCCCTTTACTTAAACTTGACCAGCAGACTCCACAAAAGCTCTATGCAACTGTACTAAAATTGCTAGAATATAAATAAATGGGAGTAGATCATCAGTGAACACATATCTAATGCCTAAGAGCACAACTATTCTGTGTTCAGGCAGACACCACAGAAAGCAAAATGGGTATTTGGCCATAAAGTTTAATAGGGATTTAGCAATTATCTGGTCCATTCAGCCAAAGAGGAAGGCAATTTGGAAAAGTGAGAAACTGGATTAGGATCCCGCTCCCCCCTTTCTTTCTTATGTAAGCTCTTCGCCCTATTATGCCCACTCATCTGTGAACCTTCTGTTTTCAATTGTTTTTTTTATCTTTCACAGGGGCTTAAAAAGCAAATATGACAAAAAGATCCTCCCAGGAGCACATTCACTTACATCAGAATCACCTGGGGGGCTGAGCCCCACCCCCAGAGTTTCTGATTCAGGAAGTCTGGAGCAGGCCCCAGTAATCACAGCTATAACAAGTACCCAGGTGTTACTGATGGTCCACACTTTGAGAACAACTATTTTAGAGGTTGACAGGAACCATGCTTTCACCCCTATCTATTGGAGATAGCTTATTTGAGAGAGTTAAGCACACATGGGGTCTCAAAGGACTGAAGGTTGCAATATGAGAAATAAGAGAAAGAAGGTATTAGGAATTAATGCGCTAATGAAAAGCTAAGACTACAAGAACTTTTCCAGGCCCCTGTGCTACTGTAGTCCTTAAAGATCCAAGAATAAAATACAGGAATGAAGATACTCCATTTTCACATGGCTTGAAAAATTTACAACAGCAGGGCAGCGCCTGTGGCTCAAAGGAGTAGGGCACTGGCCCCACATACTGGAGGTGGCGAGTTCAAACCCAGCCCTGGCCAAACACTGCCAAAAAAAAAAAAAAAAAAAGAAATTTACAACAGCAAATTTTCAAAGCAGTGCCCTGAGATCCTAATTTTGCAATATCTTTATTGAATCTCTTACCTCTTTTGCTTTCATCTCAGTGAAAATCTACATTCAAAAATAATCAGGCATTATTAACCAAAATGCTAGAGAACTTGTTGGGCGCTTTTCTTGTTCAGGGCCTGATTTTGTTCTCAGACATTCATGGTTACTATCTCTATTTCAGTCTCCTCTGACAACATAGTAATTTAAGCCTTTTTTGTCTTTGTATGTTGTCCAGGATACATACAGTGAAAAAAGAAACATAAAAATAATTTTAAAAAGAAATAGGAAAAAATTAATTAGAGGGTCATACAACATTATAGCATAGCACAAGGCAGATTATAATTCAAGTCTTTACACCAACTTGACAGAACAGCAACAGCAACAACCAAAATGGCATTATTCAAATGTGCCTCAGGGGCTTGGTGCCTGTGGCTTAAGTGGCTAAGGCGCCAGCCACACACACCTGAGCTGGCGGGTTCAAATCCAGCCTGGGCCCACCAAATAACAATGACAGCTGCAACCAAAAAATGGCCGGGCCAGGCGTGTAGTACCAGCTACTTGGGAGGTGGAGGCAGGAGAATCACTTGAGCCCAGGAGTGGGAGATTGCTGTGAGCTGTGATGCCACAGCACTCTACCCAGGGTGACAGCTTGAGGCCCTGTCTCAAAAAAGAAAAACAAATGCGCTTCAGGGTTACCGCATCTTGAAAAGCAAATCTAACCTTTGGTTCAGTTTTATAAATAAAAAAATAGAAAGGGTTTTTTGTTTTTTTAATTCTACTCTTTAATTTGTAAAAGCACAGTTCACCCCTGAAAAGGCAGCGCTCAACCGGCAGAGATCTCACAGACCATCAAGGCTTCTACGAAAGGTCTTTATGGGTGAGGGAGCGATGCTGCAGAGCAGCACCAAGGAGGAGAGAAAAGAGGAGATAGAGACCAAGAGAAAAGCGCACCCTTATATAGGTTCAGTTAGGGGAAGTCTCGGGATGGTGACAGGATGGTAGAATAGCCAATAAGGGGTTACTGCTCTGGCAGGAAGAGCCGTTAGGGGCAGGCCATAAGTTTGAAATTTTCAGTGGGTAATTAAGACAGGGAGATGAGGCAAGTTTTGTGACTGGGAGATAAGGAGATGTCTAGCAGGCAACTCCCTGTTGTTCAGAGGGCAACTCCCTGTGCTTGGAAAGGAGCTGTAACTTTAAAAGTGAGACAGCTAGTCTTGGTCTGCTGAAAGCAGGAAGGGGCTTTCTGGGGAAGGGGCTTTTCTGGGGCAATTACCTAACAACCCTAATTCTGATAACCAGTGTCCTCAAAACAAAACCGTGGAGAAGAAAATGTAAGAAAATGTTTAGAGAAGAATGAGTAGTCATATTTGGCTAGAGCCTAGATGTGACTCAAGGAATAACAGAAAATAAAGCCAAAAAGGTAAGGTGAGGTAATAGTTATTATATATAGGACTTGGGCTGTCTACATAGAAGAAGCAAACTAACTCTACGGAGAGAATGTTATCCTCCCCCAGAATGACAGCCACCTGAAAGGCAAGCCTGGCAGGAGACTAAAGTAGTAAGCATCTGCTGTATTTGTCTGCTCAGCCCCGCTCTTTCCTTTTAGAGACTATTCCTTTCCTATTTCATGTGATTCAAGCAAGACTGTCGATCAGGGCGCCTGGCCTGCCCACTGGCCGAAAGGATGGAGTGAATATCTGACCTCTCACTGCCTTCCATGCTCTGAGCCACAGTGGGCACATTACCCCGTCGGGGACTATTCATTTCCTTCCGAGAGAATGCTACCAAAAAATTGTGAAAAGAATACTTCTTTTTGGCTTGGCGCCTATGGCTCAAGCGGCTAAGGCGCCAGCCACATACACCTAAGGTGGCGGGTTCGAATCCCCAGCCCGGACC
>NW_003852415.1:8192926-8217519 GCF_000181295.1 Otolemur garnettii | reverse complement strand
TTGTTTGGCGGGTCCGGGCTGGGGATTCGAACCTGCCACCTTAGGTGTACATGGCTGGCGCCTTAGCCGGTTGAGCTATAGGCGCCGAGCCGAGTCCAACTTTCTTTAGAGATTAATGGCTATATGAAAATAATGCAAGACATAAAATGGTGCCACCAAATCTGTCTGCATGTTTATCAACACATATTTCAGTTTGAAAGATTGGTACATCCATTGTAATAAAACCAGACCTATAGATAGACTTACTCACAAATTACGGTTCGTACAGCAAAGTGTCTTAGTGCCAATGCAGGAGCAGTATCTCCTACCCTATCCAAAAACCATCCCACAACTCTCTTCCCTCCCACCGTCCTGTGACTGACCTTATATCAATGACAGTTCAATTTCTCTTTCAACTTATGTCCCAATTCCCTTGCAAGTCCTGTAAACATCAAGACTCCTCAGTCACAAAATACTTCAGCATGAGAATGTGGGTCCATCAAGCCTGGATAACCTTTCCTGCTGTAAGAATAATACAATGGTGGCCTCCTTGAACTGCTTCCATCAACTTCTATTAAATTTATCCTTCAAAGCTGTCAAGCCACTCATTGCTCTTTCTCCTATAGGTAGTGCCAGTAGATTGGGGGCAACAGGGAAGAGGTGGAAGGCACAGGGCAGACAAGGAGTGTGGAAGGGACTGCAGGTATGGGCTGCCTTGGGAGCAAGGGCATCAGACCTCAGCGACCTGAGCACGACAACCACAATCACAGAAACTTCACTCAATCTCACCAAGGCTATTAGGAGCCACATTCCTAGGTTGCATCTAGCTGCCCAGAAAGATAACTGCCTTGCAGACTTCAATATACCTCGAGAGAATTAGATTTTTCTAAGCCAGAGATTGAATTCCTCCTGTTTCCCCCCTCCCTTACTCCCCATCTTTACTGTAACCAGAGCCTCATGCAGCAATTTTATTTTCCTTGTGCACCAGGCAAATGACATCCTGCTAAGTCTGCCAGAAGCAGGGAATACAGAAATACTAGGATCTCTGTGATGTTGCTTGCCAGCCTGCTTGTTTTGCTTACCTTTATCCACGAAAGGAGATGCAGGAGAAAGCCTTAATTAGAAAGACTATAAGCTGAAGTGTTCTCTGCAGCTTCTAGGAGCAACCCAAATCAGATGAGTGTGGCTTGTACTTTTAACCCTACACAATTTGCCTTAAGGCATTGCAGCTAATTGTAATTGTTCACGGGGTACAGGGAGCGCGAAGTAGGGAAAAAAATTGTTGCTAAGCCCGTTAGCAATCAAATGTCATTTGAAGGTTAGAGAAATAATGTACAAATCGACTTGCGCAGCTTCCCCAGCTGCAGATAGCCTGTCCTACATGAAACTTGAGCTAATTTTCCAGAACAGAGCCCGCCCGCCCTCCTATGTGCCCAGTAACACTGTATTGCCACCTCCTCTATATGATTTGCAACATTGTATTACAATGACCTGTTTGCATATCTGTCTGCTCTTGACTACACTAGGAGTTCCTTCAAGCCAGAGGCCATATTTTTTGTTTATCTTTATCTCCCAATTCCTGCATAACGTCTCCACATGGCTGATGGGCCACATATCTGGTTGAATGAATGGGGAGACCTAAATCAATTTCTCATATATTCCTTGCTGAAGGACTATATATCTGTAAGCAAAGATGTCTTTCCACTCTGGCAACTAAATCAAACACACCCATACACACAAGTGTAATCAATACATGCACATGTGGCAAGGACTCTTTTTAATACATTAATCACTTACAAAATAAAATAGCAAAGTAGCAAATGACATTCAGATCAGCATTATCAGCTCAGAAGTTTAATAAGCATCCTCTAACAAATCTCAAAATAACCACTTGGGACTCAGTATACCCTTCACCTTCCCCCAGGAGCCAAACATGGTGGACACATACTTAGTGCAATGCCTTTGATGCTCTTAAGTTCACATGGTGCAAAGGAGTTCCCTAAATTTGAGAGCAAAGAGCCCACCAGGGAAGAGACCACAGACAAACCATCTGGACAGTACTCACTTGGCCCTGGAGCCTGCCTCCATGGTGTGCAGCTTGCTCCTTTAATAATGTAGATTGCTTTTCTTTTTTAAGTTTCCTAAACAAAAGAATCCTAACATACCCTGCTTGTAAATTAGCAAATAAGACTCAGAGAGGGCTGAGCGCTGGCCCTGTATATACCGAGGGTGGCGGGTTCAAACCCAGCCCTGGCCAAACTGCAACAAAAAATAGCCATGTGTTGTAGCAGGCACCTATAGTCCCAGCTTCTCTGGAGCCTGAGGCAAGAGAATCACCTAAGCCCAGGAGTTGGAGGTTGCTGTGAGCTGTGATGCTGCGGCACTCTACTGAAGGTGATAAAGTGAGACTCTGTCTCTAAAAAAAAAAAAAGACTCAGAGAGGGGTGTGACCTTAGTCTGCTCATACTGAGTCCATACAAGTGGTATTTGTACAGTGGGGGCCAGTGCTCGGTGGGCCACTTATCTTCAGTTCTCCTGGCATGATTGTCAGAAGGTTCTGCCTCTGTTTTTCCTCATCGCCCATCTCTCTTAGTCCCTGGGCCTTCAAGATCCCCTATACACGTATTTGTCTTTTCTCCACAGAGATTGGTTCCTGATGTTTTACTGAGACTACATAGAGTGCAAAGGTCTAAAAACATAAAATCTTCACCTAAAGCCTGATGCTTTAGCTCTAAAGTTCCCAGGAGGTCAAGAAGGATTAAGAGTTAATAGAGCTTTCAGAGAATCCCTGAAATAGTAGCTCAGGCCCTCCAAGAAAGGGTACCACTAAATTTGGCCTTAGTCTTCCAGGTAGGGCTCCTCTCTAAGCCAACAGGACAAGAATAACAACTGAAAATTTAGTAGAATGAAAGGGCCTCTGCAGTAACAGGAAAGGTCACTGGTAAGGAAGGAAAAGCAGTAAGGGAGTGGTGGAATTAGTGACCTCAAAATGGGAAAAATCCTTTTTCCTGCGTATCTCCTTCCCCTTGTCACAGGTGCTTTCTTATCAGGGGGACATAGATCTATTTATTGTTTCATAAATTTATTCAACAATATTGCCCAAGCAGCCACTTGTGCTACATTTGACTTCTAATTTTCACTTGGTAAAATAGTTTATTTAGAGGCATAAATGCATGAGACAAGAGAGCAAATTATAACACAGAATCACAGAAGCCACATATGTTGTGGCTGATGTTCACACTCTGGAATGAGCCAAATCCTGGTCCAAGTCTGACAACATCAAAGCTGTTAATTGATCTCTTTCATTTTCAGTCTCCTCTTCTATATAACAGAGATGATGATCATCATAACCTTGCACCACTGTTGCATGGATTGAGATAATGAGTACAAAGTACTCCACTCACTTTGGGGAGCACAATAAACGGGCAACACATACTAATAATTATTTGAATGTGGGATGCAAAATCTGAACTGAAGGTAATGCTTTTTACAAAAGGCAAGGGCGAAGTGGAAGTTATAAATTTCAATATTATTCATTTTATACCATCGTAAATTGCCTGTGAGGTTTAGTGAAGGAGAGAAAACAGAGATGAGAAGTCAACACATATAATAAATGTGTTGGATTGTCTTTGGACACTGAATAATTATGTTTCATTAGTACAGAAAACCAGGAATTGTTAGAACAATTAATCTCAAATTTAATGCATATGGAGATCCTGGGGATCCTATGAGGATACAGGTTCTGATTCAGTAGGTCCAGGGTGGGGCCTGAGATTCAGCATGATTAAAAAGCTCCTGGCGATAGTGAGGCTTGAATAGTAGTAAGAGATTAGATAAAATTAGAATTCAAGCTATACTTACATATATATGTAAATGAGTGTATAGTTTATTGCTAACAGGTAGGAATATATTTACTACATATCGTATGCACAGATATTATATATGTATGTATACACATATCCCCACATGTTGTAGCTGGTGTTGCTGGTTTCTTCCTGTGGTTCTGCCACAAATTAGTGGCATGGCTTAATTTCGTCTGGCTTAGTTTCTTCATTTTTAAAAATGAAAGTATTGAACAATATATTTTTTACATTTTCTTCCAGCTCTAGCTTTCTATTTGAACTTTTTTCCCACTGGGGGAAAAAAGAAATTTATTATAATTGCATGGGATTTAAGAGACATAGAGAAAGTAATTTTTCATCCTCAGATATTTTGTTCATCTACCTCTCAGGAAAATCTTCTTGGAAACCACTGCTCTGGAGTCATTTGAAATGCAGAAAATGTAATAAATGTTTTCTTATAACCAAAATATGAATGTCAATGAAGGGAACACATATAGGTATTATTTGGAAATCAGCATTAGATTTCCATTCTAAAGACTTCCGTTAGGCTCAATGTCATCAACAAAGCCAAAAGCGCTCAGCTCCCTATTTTTAACAATTCTAAGGAACTTGGGGGTGGAGGGAGGACAAGGAGGGAAGTGCAGCAAGAACCTTTAAAAGCATCACAGAGAGAAGTTGCTTTAGCAAATATTCCCACTCCAAAGCACCTCTCCAGCTGGCGTAAACACTTAGACATGCTTGTTCCTACAACACAGCTATGCAAATTGTTCATATTTTCTTCTTACATGTTCTATTCAATTCTGTGTTGTTTATGAGCTAACCAACTTCATAGGTAGCCTTTCGCCTTGTATTTTTCTACATTTTCAGAGCTAATCCAGTCTGCCTAACACCTTTCATGGCTGCATTGTATGACATGAAAATAGAGCCTTTAAAAGCATTCTCCGATAGGAAGGGAATCTGTAACTAGGCACAAGGATTATACTAACGAGGGCGTCAAGACCATTCTCAAATCCACTGACCTTCTGTTTTCTTCCTTTCTTAAAAAAAAAAACAAAAAAAACTTTTTCTTTTTCAGACACTGTGCAAAGTATTTAGATGCATGGACAAAATAAAACATGGTTTAAATATTTTTAGTTTTTTAACCAGAAAAAAAAAGACTCAACAGACATTTGAGATGACCTGTCCAAGATTGTCTGCACAATCCCTTAACTCTAAAATATCCCATTTCCAGCATGCTGGTTAGTACTGATTTAGGCTGTGAAGAGCCAGCCCGGTACATAATGCTGGGTAATTTTGCACAGAGACAATGTATTTATCCATTTCAGAGGTTGTGTTAAGAATCAACATTCCTTTCATTATGTTAAGAGTAATAACAAGTAGATAAGCATTTTCAACCATATTAATAATAGTTATTTATTATAAAATCTAAATGAGTTCTTTAAGCACCTGGAGCTACAGCCATGTGTAAGATTTAAATCATTAAAATACTTTAATGATAAATGGGACTAAATGAGAGGTGTGAATAAATTAGGCATACCAATACATGTGCACATAATTACACAGAATATGTACATATGACTTGCCTTTAACAGTATTACAATCTATACCTAAAATTCCCAAATGTCTTCAGACAAGTACAGCTTTGTGATGTCATGCCTTTAATGAGCCCTGTTTCCATGGGGACATCAAAGCTCCTTCTCAGAATGGCATTTCGTTCTGACAGTTGAAGAAGTTGGAGAATTTCAGTTACTGTCAATAGACTTTGTACCTTCCAGCACCTACAAATTTGAAAGTTATCAAGTTCTGAAGTACTGCCATTTTGCCTGAGAAGACTTTGACTTCCGGTCATATTTCAAGAAAGTGCACATATGTAAATAAATATGCAATTCTTAATCCTCCAATAGTCTATAATATAGATGTATATATTGCTAGGGCCTTTCTACTCGAGAGCAACTGAATAGAACCCATTAATTCATTGACTGTTCATTCATCAATGTATATATTTGCATGCCTTGAAACTATCTCCAGTACCCAGCACAGCCCATATCATCTAGACTAGATATAAATATATATTTTATATGTATATTATGTAATATATATATACACACACATATATATACATATTTATTTCCCTTGATGACCTTGAAGTACTTTGGATAATATTATGTGTTAAAAGATGAAAAAAAGTACATATACTTTCAAGAGAAGTAGGAATCGGGGGACTAAATAGGTACAGGGAAGGGATCTTGTAAGCAAGCGGGTGTCTCTAGCAAGATATGGCAAGACTTCAAAAAGAAGATGGTCCATCATCAGCCAAAGTGATTAAATTCCTCTTCCCACTCTGGCCACATTGAAGAGCATTTAGCACCCATGATGGTCTTAGGTCAGGAATCTATTAGTCAACAGTTATGTGGCCTCCTGTTTTCCACAAGGAGACATGGGGGAGGCATGCAGAAATCACAGCTCAGCAACCAGAGAATAAAGGCGAGATCCAGCCGGAGGGAAAAGCTAATGGTTCCTCTGTGACAAATATGGGAGGAAATTTCTGTTTATTTTCAATATGCAGAGCTTGCCATAGAAGGACAAGAAGCAGCACAAAAATCAGCATCCCTCAGTGTCCCACAAGACTATCAGGTCTCACTGCCCAGTGGAATAAAGTAGAATGAACTTAGAATACTAAGGTCCTGTTGGAATTCTCAGCACCCATGTACCCACTTAATGTTTGTTATGTAGCATTTTCTATTAGCTAAATTTCTACATAGACTATATGGTAAGATGTTTATTCTGTATTTTGGACATTTCTGAGGACTGCTAGTACAAGAGAAAGCAAGGCAGGATTATGTTGAGAATGTGAAGAAAGAAAAAAGATCCCTCTCTGCCTGACATTTAAAGCCCTGGTGATTTGAGCAAGGAAAACTGGTCCAAAATAAGCCCCACCATGGACCTATCCCTCACATACAAGTGGGAAAATTTCAGAATGTTTAGATTGTTACTCTACTTGGGAAGAAAAAAAAAGAGGCATTAATTGCATTTCTCACTTGGTTTTACTTTCTGAGAGTCACTACAGTGTGAAAGTTAAGACCTTGGCTTCTGCAAATAAAGAACCTGACTCTAATGCTGGTACTTTCCAGCTTAATATCTGCCTGATTTTGCTCCTTCATCTCCCTAGGCCTTAGTTTCTTCATTAGAAAATTAGGCTAATAAAAATTAGCTTATTCATATTGAGTGTTTTCTGTGCCAGATACCATGATACTTTTAAACATTAACTCATTTAACCTTATCCACACCCAATAAGATACTACGTGTATTATTACTACCAGCTTACAGATGGAAAAACCTACACACAGAGATATTGAGAACTTTCTCAGGATCATATAAGTAGTAAGTGGTAGGGCTGACATTTGAGGTCAGGCAGTTGGGATCTATAATCTATACTATTAATCACTATATTGAATTCCTAAAATAATACCATGTTCCTCATTAAGAAGCTTATTTGAGCTACTTAGATTTATTAGTATACTAAGATTGCTGTAATAAAATACCACCAACTGGGTGGCTTAAATGACATAAATTTATTTTCTCTTTATTGACTCCTAGAAGCCAGAAGTCAAAGACTAAGGTGTCATCACAGTTGGTTTCTCACGAAGCCCACCCTCCTGGTGTGCAGAGGACAGCCTTAGTGCCATATGCTCCTGTGGCTCTCCCTCTGTGCATGGAGAGAGATCTCTGCTGTCTCTTTCTCTTCTTATTAAGAAACACCAGCCCTACTAGATTAGGGTCCCACCTTTATAACCCCATTTAACACTAATTACCTACTTAACATCCCTATGTCCAAATATAGTCACATTGGTGGTTAGGGCTTCAACATAGAAATTTGGGGGGCAGACAACTCAGCTGAGAATACTATATAAAGAACTTACTATAGTAATTAATACACATAAGTATTTGCATGTCTCAGTCCCTTCAGGCTACTATTGCAAAATATCATATACTCAGTGGCTTATTAACAAAAGAAATTTCTCACAATTCTGGAAGCTGAGAAGTCCAACAAGGCTCCAGTAGATCTGGTGTCTTGTGAGGGCTGCTTTCTGGTCATGGATGGCACCTTACCACTGGAAGGGCTAGTTAGCTCTCTGCAACCCCTTTTGAGGACACTAGCCCCCTTCATCAGGGTGCTACTCTCTTGACCTGATCACCTCTCAAAGGCCCCATCTCCTGATTCCATCACATCAGTGATAAGATCTCAAAATATGAATGGGGGGACACAAACATTTCAGACCTTAGCACATAGTAAGCTCTCAATAAATAGTACCTATTGGTACTTCATGAACTTATTTGAAAAACTCTAGAAATTATGAAGTTTAATTGAAAGATATGGAAATAAGATGTTGAGGTCCCACCCAAGAGCAGGGTCTGCTAAGACCCATGGAAACTGGTGGAGATCAACTTAAGAATTATAAATTTTAAAATTATAAAAATGATGGTAAAGAAAGAGATATGAGACAGTAAAGATGGGAGCTCAGGGGTCCATTGCCCATTTGTGGGCATCTGGCAATGGCCCATAGTGTTCCCCACTCTGATTTTATTGAAGTCTATTTGCGCAGAGGGTAAGATGAGGGAGGTAACAAAAATGCCAGCAGTTCCTTGGATTGATCATATCAGCTCCTATTGTTATTATTAACCTTAAGGGTAGCCTTCAGAAATCTGAAATCTGAGCCTTGTATTGGGAGAGCCTCCTACTTGAGATCACACACACAGATTTCTAGGGAGATGTTAAACTCTGCTAGTTCTTTGTTCAGTAAAAGGCCATCTGCATTAATCTCCTCTGAGGGATCTGTGGGAGGGAAGCATTTTCCTCCCATCACCATCAAAGAGGATCTTCCTCTGCCATAAGGGATATAAGCTCTTCTGCCCATATCTCAGGGCTTGAGCTACTCACTTGATCTCTGCCCCAGGCAAATGCAAGTCTCCACAATGGGTATTTGCCTGTTTGATGGTCAGGAAATATCCTAGAAGATGTATCTTTTCCAGAAGTTGACATAGTCTCTTCTATGAGCATTATTCTCCTCAGAGTGCTAACAGACCCAGCAGGGTGTTTGTAAGCTGTATCCCCAATAGGCTAGAATTTCAGAAAAGACAGGAAGCTTGCTAGCAATGGCTAGCTTAAATGTAAACTAGCTGACTTTTCTTTGTTCCAACTCACTCAGCTTACTTTGTAATTTTCCTCTTTTTCTGCAGGTGCTTTCCCTTGCCAAGAATAGGGTCCTCAGTCCTCATTCTCCCAGCATAAGAAATTAGAAATTTGAAGATTGCTAATGCCATTTAAGCAAATCACTTAATTTTTATCTAACTCCTTTTCATTTTTTTTTAAATCTACCTCCTTTTCTTAAACTGAATTATAATACAATCATCATTACACATTAGCATGGCCATGTTTACAGTAATATTCTTATAGAAATAATAGCGTCCAAGAAAGAGTTACTTTTGTAAGTACTAGTTTTTTTTGTTTTGGGGGGTTTTCTTGTAGAAACTACTTATAGCTTGGGGGCGCTAGTAGTTCCTATGATCTTTGTGCCTGCAGATTTCTACAATCCTGATTCATGGAAAATGTAGGTTATCTTCTTTTCTAGAGCTTCTGAAGCTTATCCAGGCTACTGTGTATCTCTATCCCAGCACTTCTGTCCATTATCCTTCACTTCCAGTGGAAAGCTCATTAAAAATTGGCCTGTTCTTAGCCAGGCATTGTGGCAGGTGCCTATAGTCCCAGCTACTTGGGAGGCTGAGACAAGAGAATCACTTAAGCCAGCGGTTCTCAACCTGTGGATCCCAACCCTTTAATAACAATAAAAATATATCCTGCATATCAGATATTTATGTTACTGTCATAACAGTAGCAAAATTACAGTTATAAAGTAGCAATGAAAATAATTTTATGGTTGGGGGTCACCACAACATGAGGAACTGTATTAAAGGGTCATGGCATTAGGAAGGTTGAGAACCACTGACTTAAACCCAAGAGTTTGAGGTTGCTGTGAGCTGTGAAGCCATGGGAATCTACCCAGGGGGACAGCTTGAGACTCTGTCTATAAAAAAATTAAAAAAAATTGGCCTTCTCTGAAGCTTGTTAAACATGCTGCAAGTTCATAATCTATATAACCCTGACTGTTGTCAGTAATTCTAGGATCTCAGGAAGAGGGACAAATACTCTCACCATATATCAAGATGAATATATTAGATGGACCTACTGTAACTCAGGTTTTCCCACAATCTCTCTGGCCTTTCTGTGCTGAGAGTTATGTCTAGCCTAAAATTGATTTCCTAATGAATCAGATGTAAATGTGAGTTTCCTCACAGCACTGGACACTCATGATGTCTTTCTTTCTATGAAGTTCATCTTAACCTCGAGGACTTCTAAATACTATAAAAAACAATATAATGAGGTTGTGGACATATTCTTCTAAGAGTTTTTAAAAATGTATAAATTTCCACTCTGGGGTAGACATGATATTATATTACCTGAATGTGGGCCAGATGACTTAGAAGGGCATTGTCCTACCCCAAGATAACCGCAAAGAACATCATCTGAGAGGATGGAGACATGAGGCTGAAATCCAGTGAGATCTTTGCTCATCAACATTTGTACCCTGGCTTAGGGCTATCTATGTCTACCTGGAAGAAAAATACTTTTTAAAATTTGCACAAAGGTACTATAGAAGGTAAGGAGCCCCAGCTCCAACCCCAATCATCTATGAGTTTAGATTTTGTTCACCACACTCTTCAATTTCTTATAATAAGTATCCTATTCTGTGACAATTTAATGAGTATCATTACGTGCCATGGTCCGTGTCCCCCATTTTTCCTGAAACATGTGAAATCATTAGTGCTACTTAGAAGCTCTGGTCCCAGAGCATTATTCCAAACTAAATATAAAATAATCTCTATGCCTGTGACTAAAAGGAGTGAGAATAATTCATAGTGCTAGATATTATCAACTCATCAAAAGCATTTTTTAAATCTACAAACTAATGACATTTCCAAATCTGGACCTTGATGTATAATGTTATCTTGTGTGTTTAGTACCTGTTTTGAGTTTTTCTAACTATATTTCTTCCCTAAATATTGTCTCTTTAAAAAGCCACTAGGTAAGGAGTCAGAACACTTGAATTCAAGCCCTGCCTTTACAACCTGACTCAATTTTTGACCTTGAATGCAGGTCACTTGAATTCTCAGGGCATTTCCTTCCCTGTAAGCCCATGAACAGTCAAAGAAAAACTAGCCTCCGACTCCACAGGGATGTTGTAAAAATAAATGAGATGTAGACGTCTATAGTCACTCTAAGCTCTTGGCAATGAAAAAGCTTAAAGAGATATAAGGTTTCCACAGTTATTCTTTATTTTTTCTGCCTTACAAGTGAGAAACGTTCCACCTTGGCACGTTTGGAAGAATACAGCCTGACTGACTACTTACTCCCCTTGCTCTCCTCTTCTACATTTACAAAGGTGATTGTAATTGTGACTGTTGACTCAGTGAAATTAATAAGGATCTGCCACAGCCTCAGGCAACAAAGAAGAGTGGTCACACTCTGTGTGGGATGAACTATCTGCCACCAGTTGGACATCACACAGCACATGCCCCTACAGTGGGTGTTTTAAAAAAAGTCTCTAATGAAACAAAGAAAGTGTTACATTGCAGAAAAGAGGAAGTTACTAGGATAGAGTTCCTACAGAGAATATTGATCTCACAGAGTCTACAAGTACAGAGGTAGGAGACTTCCAGCACTGTCTTTTAGGGAAAAAAGACATTTTGCCAGTATCAGAGATACTCTCTCCTAATGCTGAAGTGATTGCGAAAGAAAACCACAAATAACTAAAGTTCGTGATACTCTTCCCCTGCTCTAGAATGAAGAGTCTGAAGAGTCTTACAGATAAGTACTCTATAATCCATGGAGCTCACATAAACTCTTGTGTGGCTTTGATCCCGTTCTGACATTCAGTAGAAAACCTGACCCATAGATTAAAGGAAAGTACCACAGTGAAGAGATGCTTACAAAAGGTAGCTCTGATTAAAGATGTGTTTTGGAAAACATTCGCTGGGAAGACACGTTGGTGTGCCAGTATGGATTTCTAAGCCTAGTGCATCAAGCTAACATCTTTATCTTACTCTCACAGGGGCCCAAAGTTAACTCACAGGCTTTGACCATCTTCATTTACTCTTTCCATAAATGTGCATTGAGCACAGTGATGGAAATTGCTGGTGGTATCCCCAAATCTATTCTCACCTCCTGTATAGTCAGGGTTTTTCAGAGAGACAAGGCCAATAAGATGTACAGAAGCAGACACAGATACTTGAGAGGGGATCTATTAAGGGAATGGCCCACATTCTGCTCCCCCCCCCCAACAGGCCATCTGCACACTGGAGACCCTGGCATGCTGGTAGCATGGCTCAATCCAACTCTAAGGCCTCAAACCAGGGAAGCTGATATGTAACTCTCATTCAAGAACCTGAGAACCTACCAGGGGTGTGGGAGATAGTCATGGTGCTCATAGAATTCCTGAACTCCCAAGGCCAGAGGGCTTGGAGTTCTCATGTCCAAGAACAGGGGATAAAGACTGTATCCCAGTACAGAAGCTAGATTAATATATATTCACCTTTTGTCTCATTTTGTTCTGCCAGGCCCTCAATAGAATGAATGGTGCCTGCCTACCTGGAAGGAGGATCTTCCTTACCTAGTATACTCAAACTTACATGCTAATCACATCTGAAAACACCCCCACGGACACACCCCCAAATAATGCTTTACCAGGTTTCTAGGTTTGAGAGGTAGATAGGTTGACTTCTCAGCAGAGCTCCTCACCTCAATCTTGGGGTATATAGGGGAAAGTTGCAGATGTGCAATCCCTGGGGACTCATCAAAACCACAGAAGATGAAAAAAGCACAAGGTGCCAGGACAGGCTGGACTAGGCCTGGGTGTTCCAGAGTCAACAGGTGGGAGGGGTTAAGCTCTTAGAACTTCTGATATGTAGTTAGATTAGGAAACGTGTCTTACTTCCCCTGCAGAGATAAAACTAGTTTCTCCTGGGCAGTGCCTGTGGCTCAAAAGAGTAGGGCACAGGCCTCATATACCAGAGGTGGCGGGTTCAAACCCGGCCCCAGTCAAAAACTGCAAAAAAACAAAAAAAAAAACCTAGTTTCTCCTCTCCCTTTCTAAGTAGCCATGGCTGTCTAGTCTGTTAGCAACCCCCTACCTTTTACTCAGCCTCTCTCTCTATCCAATCTTCCTGGGGACTTGGGATTCTTTCAACCCTACCTTTTGGCATTTTTGCATTTGCATATGCACCTTTGTTAGAAATCAATAAAAGCAGGGCCCAAGCTCAGTGGCTCATGCCTGCAATCCTAGCACTCTGGGAGGCCAAGAGCCAGACCGCATCTCTAAAAATAGCCAGGCATTGTGGTGGGTGAAAAATAGCCAGCTACTTGGGAGGCTGAGGCAAGAGAATCACCTAAGCCCAGGAGTTTGAGGTTGCTGTGAGCTGTGACACCATAGCACTCTACTAAGGGCTACAAAGTCAGACTCTGTCTCAACAAAAAAAGAAATAAATCAATAAAAGCCTTCTGAAGAGGCCAGAGAGGGGCTGCGTTTTCTCCATTTACTCATCCTGAGATAATGTAAGCTTTCTCCAGGTATTTGTAGACTTTTCTGTTGTTGTTGTTTGTTTGTTTGGTTTGTTTTGTTTCTTTTTGCAGTTTTTGGCCAGGGCTGGGTTTGAACCTGCCCCTCCAGTATACGGGGCCAGCACCCTACTCCTTGAGTCACAGGCACCACCCTGTACACTTTATTTTAAACTGGCATAAATTATTCTTCTTCAGCATCATCTTCCCAGTCAGCTTTCAAACCAGGTAGGGGTTCAAGTGCAAAGACCCCTGACACCTAGGTATTCCTTACTCCCATCAAGTTGACGATCTGAAATGAACCCTGGCACTTCCTGCCTAAGCTAGTAGCTGTCTAACTAGAACCTAAATTTTCCAGCCAATCTTCCAGGGAAGGGTGGCGACCTAAGTTTGCCCTGATGGAAAGTGAACGGAAGAAATCAGGGCAACTTTTGTATCACTTACTTTAAAGAAAATCCTTGATCTGGCAGTGCCCCTAGCTCAGTGGGTAGGGCACCGGCCACATACACTAAGGCTGGCAGGGTAGAACCTGGCCCGGGCCTGCTAAAACAACAATAACAACTGCAACAAAAAAAATAGCCAGGCATTGTGGCAGGTGCCTGTAGTCACAGCTACTTGGGAGGCTGAGGCAAGAGAATTGCTTACCCCAAGAGTTTGGGGTTGCTGTGAGCTGTGATCCCACAGCACTCTACCCAGGGCAACAGCTTGAGACTATCTCAAAAAAAAAGAACAAAAAACAAAAAAAAAAGAAAGAAAGAAAGAAAATCCTTGACATGAGCTTCTGCTCTCTCTTGCCTGCTTACTAAAAAAATGGCAAAATCAAGCCCTCTGCCATGGACTATGATGTGAGAGGGAAATAAAGATCTGTGTTTTGAAATCTCTTTGTTGTGTCAGCTTAGACTGCACCTTTACAAAGAGAAGCGCCTTCTGAGTGCTAGATCCTGTACCACATGCTGAGGATTCTGCTTGGCAAAATACACACTGCTCATGTCCTGATAGAAAGTATTAACATAATCTAATGTCTATTCTAGTCTTCTGTCTGGGAACAAAACCGGTGGGACAAGTGTTATCATACTCAACAATCAAAATAAAACGGGGGAGGAAACAAGAGTATAGCGTAGACGAGAAGCTGGGCTTCGGTGCCGTACAGTTGTAAGTTCAAGGTCTTGTACTATCCCTACTAAAATATCCTTGGGCAAATCATTTAATGTCTGTAAACCTCATTTTTGTTCTTGTGAATCCAGCATAATATAAATAGTAATATATACCTAACGAAGTAGGGATGACGATAATAAAAGAAAAAAAAAGAATGTATATTAAACTCAAGGGCTTAAACTGGGGCTTGAGTTTACCATGTTGATATCAGAGTTCAGTCCAACCCATGTTACATGAAGCAAGTATCATCATTCCCACTTGGTAGATGAGAAAATGGAATCTCAGAGAAAACCTTACTTAAATAGCTAAGAGAGCATTTATTTCCAGGTTTCTGATTCCAAAGCCCATACTACTGCACCAGACATAGCTCAGGCAGAACCAGTAATCACTGCTCAGCTACTAATCCAACGAGGGCAATTCTTGAAGGTCGTATCAGTTTCCTTCCATGGCCTACCACACAGGTGAAAGCCTTGTGAGAGTAGAGTGTCCAGCTGTCGGCCTCAATGGACAAGTTAGCACCCTTTTCCGTGTTCCCCATAGCACTTGTATGTCTGTCATAATTCAGTTCGCTCTAGTTTATAACTGTTTGCTCATCTAATATCCCCCAATGTGAGCACACAAAATTGGGACTGTTTCTTAAATATCTGCCACAGGGCTTAATATGATCCCTGGCATAGGCACTCTATGAATGGCTGTCACAAATAAATAAATTAATGAGCATTAAAACCTGGAATGTGAATGAAGAAAACCCTGCCTACCAAGGAAGCTGTTTGATACAAAGGAAATGGGAGCTCTGGAAATAAATAAATGGCAACTAAATTAATCATGCATAAGAAATTAATACATCACAGCCTCTGGGGGTGGAAATGAATATTTTCCAAAAGTTATATGCCAAATGCTTTGACCTCAGAGACATAATAAAATGTTATATATCATCCTTTAGGATGCAGTTAACAAAAGCATTTTTAACCTCAACTGAAACTGAAATATTATACAGTTGTATTAGAAAAATTATAGCAAGTAATATAATTGAGGCACTAATAGGATAAACAAAACAGAAAAATCAAGATTTTGTTCTTTAGTTAAGGTAGATTTAATTAGAAGGCAATAAGGAAGAAATTGTTGGCTGTTAAAAACCCTGACTGCATTTATTGTGCATTTTCAGTGGGTCTAGAAGTTCAAGGCACTGAGTCTTTATTCTCCCTAATTCCACATCAAAGCTTCCAGCTTTCACTCTTTACTATAGAAATATTTCCAGCAATACTCTAAATAGAATGGTCTGGATTAGCCCATTTTTTTCTCTCAAATGTGACAAAGAGAGGGAGACAATCTTTCTAAAATAACTGGAAAAAAATTAGAAACAAGCAAACCAAAAAAAAAAAAAATCTGTAAATTGCATAAAGAAAGCTAAAGGGGAAGTAAGTAAACTGCCCAGAAAGAATAGTGCCTGGTGTGAAATTTACTGACTCACAAGGAATGAAATGTTAGGAGAATAAAAATAGCAACAAAAGCTTCAAAATACTTTTTAAAACAAGAATAGGAAAATGTAGCAGGAAAGACAATAACTCACAATATTCTTCCACACTGGCCAGCAAATATGATCATCAGCCCAAAGAATTTTGGTTGGTGTTAAGAACAAACAGAAAGACCAGATACCTTATTGTAGGAGAGGAAAGGAGGTGTGGTAGAAAATTTTCTATGTACATAAAGAGTTTAATTGCAACTTAATTTATTTTTAAATTCAGAGAAGCTAAAGGAAGGTTCTCCATGTCTGTGACAAGGAGAACACAAAGAAACAATGGGTATTTAAATTTTCTGGAAATCTAAGAAATAAACTCCCTAACATGACACACATACACAGGCTTTTGTGGTGAAATGAGAAATCAATGTGATAAATGCAAAACTAAGGCAGAAAGCATTTTGAACCTCTCATCTCAAAATGTGGTCACAATTGAAAAGACATCAACTAAATTAATATGTGAAGATTCCAGAAAAATCTTCGAAAAGTTATCCATGGACTTAGCATAGTCAAAGTGAGGCTCACTAGTTAAATGAGTAAGAGAGGAAAATTTTTTCTGTATCATGAGTAATGCTCAAATTCTCCCTATCTCTCTCTCTCTCTCTCTCTCTCTCTCTCAGCACCAAGGACAGCAGCTCTCAGTTTTACACAGATATCAAAGACATTCAAAACAGAATGATACTCATCTCAGGTGCTCATTTGGATTCAGATTACATGTCCTTGTCACTAGCACAAAGTTTTAAGCTCCTGACCTGCAATGCTACTTTACTTATTTAGAATATCATTATCTGTATTTATTAAAATAGCAGACATTTTACCACGTTCTCAGAGTAAATTTTTAACAAGACTGAGGATCAGAAATTATCAGAGCTAGAAAGATCCTTCCAGAGTCTTTAGCCCAACCTCCACTTTGTAAAGATGAGAAGAATGAGGTCAAGAGGTCATCCGCATTTCCCCTACATAGAGCTAATGGGTTTAGTAGAACTTGTCAGGATATTATGGAAATGATAGTGCTTATACGTACTTAAATTTTTTTTTAATCCTGAGGGTTTTTTTTTTCTACTGGTTCATTTTACTCAACTATTTGGAGTTTTTATTCAACCATACTCCAATGATCATTTGTAACACAGAAAATGCCACAACCAAAATGAGAAAATCTAGCCCTTGACCCTAACATGTTTCCATTTCCTAACAATAATTTAACAATGATATGCCTATTTATGAAACTTTCTATTTTTCCCAAACACATGACCAATGTCTCCACACTCCATCTGCCACATGCCAAGGGTTTCAAAAGTATAACTTAAGTTTATTCTTAATTTTTTGTCACAAAGAGGATCATATTACCTGAATTACCATTTGATGCGAATTTAGAGGAAATGCATCCAGTAAGTTAATACATTCATATTCAATTCCGGTATCTCTTCCAGAAAGCCAGGCACGTGAAGTCTGAGCTAGGCATTCCACCTCTTCACTTTCAACAGGCCCCTTGCCTACCTGTAATAATACATTTACCTCATCATATCAAAATTATTCTTTTAGGTGTATGACCTCCAGTTCTATTAACAACTTAAGGACAAGTGCAAAGTGCTTTCTATTCATTTGTTCTCTGTATTCTCAAGATGTGCTACCTGAAAGACAATGCTTTATACACTAGAGCTATAACTATGATTAAGACATTATTCCTTTCCTCAGATAATTTAAAGTTGAATTAAGTGAGACAGAGAAGAAACTTATAATACTCTATCACAAGAGAAAGTAAACAGTCTCCAGTGTCTCAAGGTCAGGGTTTAAATCCTAATTCTGCCACTCCTAAAACACTTGGAAAATTAATTAAATGTAGCTGAAAATGCAATGATGGTGATAATACTTCTAGGAATTATTTTAAAGATTAAATGATGATGATGAAAAACTATTCTTGGCCATAATAAGTGCTAAATAATACGAGGATCTACACAATGCAGTAATACTTGTGGTGTGTGCATGAATACTGAAAAAACAGAGGGGAGGAAAAAATCCAAATAAAATTTTTTAAAAACACAGAGAAAGGGTGCATAGATTTATTATAGTTTTACTCAAGACTTAACTACCTCCTACTACACTATATATATATACATATATATATACACACGCATACATATATATGTAAATGAACAAAATATATATATATACGTATGTTCTGGAAAATTATGAAATAAATCATTTTATTTAGCAATAGGTGGTTACTTGGTTAAGCCATTAAAGGCTGCAGGAGAGTTATGGAAGGCTTCCTGAAGGAAATGGTATTTCTGTTAAGGCAGGAAAGATGAGTAGTATTAATCACTTAATGAGTGGCAGAAAGCAATCCTGGTTGAGATAGTACTTTTTGCAAAGACCTAGAGATAAGAAAGCACATCATACTTTCAGGGAACTACAGACAGTTCTGTTTAACTGTGGCGTCAAATCAGAGGGATGCTGAGGATGACCCAGGGTGAGGCTGGAGGACAAGCAGTAGCCAGCTCCCGAGAATCGCAGATGCTCTGTAGATAACACTGAGAACAGGAGAGGACCACCAAAGAGTTTTAGTCCTGGAAGTAACATCATAGGATTTGCATTTTTGAAAGATAACACAAATTATAATCCAAAGAACAAATTGGGAGGTGGGTGTAATGGTGAAGTGGTAAGACCAAAAGAGAGATGCTTGGCCAAGAGACTGTTGCAATAATCAGTTAAACAGTTAAGCAGTGCCCTAAATATTCTGTATCACAAGTACAATTATTAGCAAACAGTGTCTGATACTAAATGGATGCCTAATAAACCTTTTTAAACCTTTGTTGAACTAAATTGACACACCATAGTGAGTACGAAGTAGCATCTCTGCTGTCTCCCCAAAAGTTAGCTACATCTATTTCTCACCTCCGCATCTTATGGGGTCCTATAAAATTAAAGGTTTTGACAGTCCTTTATAAGAGGAAGGTAGGGAGATAAAATAAGAAAATTGGGATCACAAAATGTAATCACTTTCCATTACTGGTGTTTAACAGGATTAAAATTCACTTTCATGATAATTGTGATGCTTTAGGTTTTATGTGTGTGCATAATTTATGTTTCTTGGAACATGATTAGACTTACAATCTGCCCAACCCATGAAATAGCAGAAGATAGCAGTGTGTATAGATCTATTTATTTATAGCAAAGCAAACACAAATGCACATTTCTAACTCCATATTTATACATCACATCTAATTTTTTTAAAAGGCTGCAATATTAAAAATAAAAAAGCATCGGTTACTTAGATCCTCTAAATCTTTCACAGTGTCTATTTCTGGCTTCATAAATCTTCTTCTCCTGCACTGTTCAGTTTGTTCACAATGGTGCTTGATGTGGGATTCTTAATACTCACAAGCACAGCCACATAGGGCATCCCCTCCTTGTGCAATCTATTACAATTCCGAAGGACTTTCAAAGGGCCCTGTGGCTTCCAGTGGCTTTCCAAAAGCTCGGTGTATCTAATTTCCTCCTGACCCCTCATTTCTTGGCATCTGTGTTGGAACAGGTGTGAGCAGACAAGGGCAGGTCTATAGAGCTCACAGTTCAGTGCTGGCACATGATAAGGGTTACCTTCCTAGAGGAGATGACTCTGACAATGTTTGCCAGGATGCCAACTTCCAATTAGTGTCATCTTTTGCTCCATGTCCTAGGGCAAAAGTCCAGTTTACAGTGAGTAGACTCAGGGTGTTCCAAGAGATAGGCACTAGTGCCAGAGGAGAGACGCTTTTTTCTTTTCTTTCTTTCTTTTTTTAGAGACAGAGTCTTGCTTTGTCACCCTCAATACAGTGCCATAGTGTCATGGCTCACAGCAACCTCCAGCTCTTGAGCTTAGGCAATTCTCTTGCCTCAGCATCCCAAGTAGCTGAGACTAAAGGCACCCACCACAACACTCAGCTTTTTTTTTCTTTTTTTTTGCAGCTTGGCTAGGGCTGGGTTCCAACCCATCACCCACCCTCCATATATGGGGCCAGCACCCTACTCACTGAGCCATAGGCACTGCCCAAGAGATGCTTTTTTCCTGTGGTCAAGGAAGACTGGTCCGTCTACTGAAGGACAAAGTCACTGCTGCCCAGTGTAAGGTCAGATTCTTATTCATGAACTGGGATACTAATGTGTTATCCAACAATGAAGCCAAATTTGCTTCCAGATGTTGAGCTTTAAAGCAATTATGATTGCTGCAAATACACAGAAAAAAAGAAGAAGAAAAAATCTCACAGTTGAGACTCACAAATTGTCTTTGGGGATCATTTGTGTTGGAAGAGTGTGTTGATATGGGCAAGCATGCAAATCCTTTTGTCAACCAGATCCAGAATAGTCTTTTAACAGTCAACCCATTGTTACCAAAAAACAAAAATTCTCATAGTAAATTTTCTAATGATGACAGATTTCTCTGTAGCTAATATGTATAGTAAAAGTGAGGGGGGAATATTTTTTCCAAGATTATGTTCACATGATGCCATAACACTGCTGGTTGGGTCAATCAATGCCAAATATATGAAAAGATTATTTCACCAAATCAACCAACGTTTGCTTTATTAATTGTTTTGGGGGGTTTTTCTTTGTTTTTCCTGAATGAATGGAACAAGTTATGGTCAAAAGGGTGACGGAGAGTTTTTGCCTCAGTTCAAATGCTAATTATAAGCACACATCTGACATGAGTTCAGTAAAAGAACCTAATCCAGGGACAAGCAAAGACACTCATGCCTGCTCCTTTCCCTTACATGGGCCTGGCCCATGTACAAAGAAGACTCTGGCAAGCTTTAGTCTACTCTTCCATGTCCTTATATATGATATGAAGACAAGGTATCTACTTACTCAGCAACAACCGTTGGTAAGCACCCTCACATGTAACTTTGTACTCACATTATGGTTCTATACACCATCAACTATGAACCACACTTCAACATTCTCCCCAACCCTTGCCATACCAATAGCAGCCAAGTCACCCTCTTGCTTTGCCTTCTCTAATGCAAGAAAAGGGTGGATATCAAAAGTCAACTTTTGTGCAAAAAACAAAATTTTTCTTTGAGACAGAGTCTCTCTTTATCACTCTCAGTAGAGTGCTATAGCATCATAGCTCACAGCAACCTCCAGCTCCTGGGCTTAAGTGATTCTCTTGCTTCAGTCTCCCAAGTAGCTGGGACTACAGGCACCTGCCACAATGCCCAGCTACTTTTTGTTGCAATTTGGCTGGGGCCAGGTTCGAACCCACCACTGTTGGTATATGGGGCCAGTACCCTACTCACTGAGCCATAGGCACCACCCCCAAAAACGATTTTAGATATAGAGTCACTTTAGGTGTTAAAATATTTGGTAATCTTTACCTTTTTAAAGTCTCACCTAAAATCCCATCTGAATTCTGCCCTCTATCAGCAAAATATAAAGCGGAGACATGAGAATAAGAATATTATAAGTGAAACAGTGTGGGGTAGCTTGGAAACCAGAAAGACTTGATTCTGAAATCCATCTTTCCATGTTGCACTTGACTGCTATGAGAACTTATGCAGATTCCTTGAACACCTCCTGCCTTAGTTTCCTCATCTGTAAAAACAAGGATTACAGGAGAGAAACATATAGGGACATGAAGCAGAGGCTTTAAAATATAGAATCACTTAATTCTTCCTTCTTTTTTACTTTTGTGATGAGGAAGCTGAGTTCCCAAGGAGTGATATTAGCTTAATTCAAATACATTTGTGTGTCAATGATGGGAATACCTTCTGAGAACACTGTGGCTAAGCGATTTGTTGTTGTACAAATGTACTAGAATGCACTTAACACAAACCTGGGTGGAATAGCCTATTACACACCTAGGCTTCCTGGTATAGGCTGGTGCTCCTAAGCTACAAACCTGTCTAGCATGTTACCACACTGAATACTCTAGGCAATGTTAACATACTCGTACGTATTTGTATATCTAAATCTATCTAAACATATAAAGTGTTCAGTAAAAATATGGTAAGAAATATTTTTTAAAAAATGGTAACCCCTGTATAGGGCATTTACCATGAATGACGCTTGCAGAACTGGAAGTTGCTCTGGGTGAATCAGTGAGTGAACGGTGAGTGAATGGTGAGTCAAGGTGAGTGAATCAGTGAGTGAATGGTGAGTGAATGGTGAGTGAATGGTGAGTAAATCAGTGAGTGAATGGTGAGTGAATCAGTGAGTGTATGGTGAGTGAATCAGTGAGTGAATGGTGAGTGAATGGTAAGTAAATGGTGAGTCAATGGTGAGTCAATGGTGAGTGAATCAGTGAGTGAATGGTGAGTGAATGGTGAGTGAATCAGTGAGTGAATGGTGAGTGAATCAGTGAGTGAATGGTAAGTAAATGGTGAGTGAATGGTGCGTCAATGGTGAGTGAATCAGTGAGTGAATGGTGAGTGAATCAGTGAGTGAATGGTGAGTGAATCAGTGAGTGAATGGTGAGTGAATGGTGAGTGAATGGTGAGTGAATCAGTAAGTGAATGGTGAGTGAATCAGTGAGTGAATGGTGAGTGAATGGTGAGTGAATCAGTGAGTCAATGATGAGTCAATGGTGAGTCAATGGTGAGTGAATGTGAAGACCTGTGTGACTGGCAGCTCAGGTGTGCTTACACCAGCATAACCACAAACACACAAGTAGTGCATTGCACTCTGACTTTGCACACTAGCATCACCACAAACATGCAAGCGATGCATTGTACTGCAATGTTATGCACTAGGACATGGTTAGGTGATAGGAATTTTGCAGTTCCATTATAATTTTGTGGCACCACAGTCTTATATTTGGTTTGTCATTGACCCTAATGTCATTATGTGGCTCATGACTACATAAGCAGAATGTAAATGATTATATTTTCCGAAAATAGCCACACCACTATTTCCAGTCTGGTTTGCTCTTCCAGCACCTTGCCTCCCCAATCCCTACATCAAGAGCTAGAGTTTATTTCCTCTCCCCACAATCTGGACAACCTCCATGACTTCCTGGGTAAATAGTACATGGTAGGAAGGACTCTGCATGACTTCCAAGACTAGCCCATACTAATTCCTCTTGACTTGCTCTACCTATAAGCTTACCTTTAGAACCCAGCTACCATGCTGTAAGGGAGCTCAGAACACACGGCAATGCCACATGGAGATGTTCTGGCCAGCAGTCCCAACCACCAATCTTATGAGAGAATGAGCATCATAATTCCAACCCCCAACTTCGGAGCTGCCTTACCTAATAATGACTGCTGTAGAGATGATTCTGGCCCAAATTGCAGATTTGTAAGCAAAATATATACTATTAATGTTTTAAGCCACAAAATGTTGGCATGGTTTGTTACATAATAGATAACTAGAACACTGAATCTCAGTAAATTAAGTGCACTGCTACTAAGTTTAGAGTCAAGAAGAATTTCCAAAGGATGTCATCAGAGAGTTTTTAAATATAAAGCTGGAATGCGTCCTCAAAAACTCTACAGCCCATCTTTCTTATTTTGTAAAAACCTGAAGATCAGGGCTATTTTAGGACTCACTGAGATTCCATAAGTTGTTAAGAGTATGTTCTGAACCAAGACCAGTTAATACTGCTCCTTCCACAATCTAGGATGAACACCACACAAGTTTGTTGAGCTCAAAATGCAAGAGGTTAATCTAGGGCAATTATTCTCCAAGTCTACTGGTTTAGTACAATGCTTCTATGCCCCTCTCTGCTTATTTCTTCCTTCCTACTTAACAGAAAGCCCGATCTGAACTTGGTTGATTTGGTGTGTTAAGGTTAGAAGCCTGGATAGGATCCAACAGGCTCAACTGAGCTAACAAGAATAAAAAAAAAATTGTGTCAAACTATGAAATCAGCAGATGTGACTCATAGGAAGGGAAAGAGAGAGCAAATACGCTGAGTGTGAAGCTGCAGTTTTCCTACAGTCACTTTCTGAGTATAAATGCCTGCGGATTCTATAACATCGATCAGATGATTTGGCAGAAGCCTGTTTTTAGCAGGCAGAGAGTTCCACATGATGGTTTTATCTTGTTAGGGACTAATCTATTATGATAGACTTACATACACATATAGCCCATCAATTAGAAAATGTTGCATCGCATAATGGATTGCAGACTCTTCAGTCATTGACATGGCAGTGGGGAAGGATGTTGACATGAATATCTTTCCTCATTGCTGCTAGACATGCAAACTGTCGGAAATAGTCAAAATAAAAGACTTTGCTTTTTGGTGTCAAAGTGTTCTTCCTATCTCATTCTAAATAAAAATCAAGCCAAGACGAGATGTTGAATATCTATTAAAGTTGCCCAAGCATTCTCACACAGATAGGAATGTGAGATGGACACAAGTCTAAAAATTGTGGGAAACAGCAAAGGAGAAAATCGGAATGGGAAGGAAAAGAAAAGAAAGGCACTTTATTTTTTTTTTTTTTTTTTT
>NW_003852415.1:8183987-8192720 GCF_000181295.1 Otolemur garnettii | reverse complement strand
ATTCGAACCCGCCACCTTAGGTGTACGTGGCTGGCGCCTTAGCCGGTTGAGCTATAGGCACCGAGCCAAGAAAGGCACTTTAAAAAAGAGATCAGCTTACTGCATTCATCACAGTAGTATAGTGGTTCAGGGCCCACTTCTCCCATTTCAAAAAGCATATATACCTCAATTAGAGAATAAGCTATAGCTTCTGTTAAAGTGTTACTCATTTTTTCTCCTGGAGTTCTAACTCAATACCTCACAGTAATTCAAAGATATTTTCTCTCTATTCTTTCCAAATGTCTGATGTAAACACTCCATCAGGGATCAGCAAACTGCAACCCTCAAGTTACACCTGTTTTGTAAATGAAGTTTTCTTGGCACATAACCAGACTCATTTATTTGTTATTGTTTATGGCTTCTTTTGAAAGGCAATGGAATAACTTCAACAGAAATATTATGAACACAAAGTTGAAAATACTTCCTTTCCAGGCTTAATAAAAGGAGTTTGCAGGCTCCTGGCTTAAATACCATGCAGTACTACCAAGTTTGTGGTGGGTGTTCTAACTTCTGAAAATTTGATGGAAATTTTTATTTTCATATGGTTCTCTTATCTCCTAGCTAGTTAGAGGGGCTGATTTTAAAAGGACAACTGACAGGACCACTAATTCTATTATTTCAGTGAAGTTGAGAATCTGCTCTGTAGAAACTTTCTACAAAGATCTCTTTGAACAGAATCCACTTAATGTGAGCACAGTTAAGGTTTTTCAAATTTTACTTCCCTCATTTTGAAACATTTACAGCATTAGTTTGTTGAACAAGAAGTGATGGGAACCTGGCTATCTTGAGCCATTAACTACAAACAGCAAAAATCACTTCTACTTGAACAAACTCTGCTTCAATAAGGAAGTCTGACTTGTCTCTGATTTAGCTACAAACCACTGATTTTCTTGTTCTAACAAAAAAAAAAAAAGATAAGAAAAGAAGAAAGTCAAAATAGAATGTCTCTCACATGGTTTGTTGCTAGATCTTTTTAGCCATAAAAATCCTAGGCAGAAACTTAAAGGGAAAAAAATAAGGTGAAAAGTGTAAAATAATGGGGTATAAAAATCATAGAAGAGAGAGAAGCTATTAATTGCTTTTATTGCCCTCACCTGGATTCTTCTAAAGAGTCACATTAAGTGGTTATCTAAACAAAGTGAATTATTTTATTTTTATGTATGTGTAAGACAGAATAAAATGTTGATACTTACCGGTGTTGTTGGTGCATCTGAAATTGCCCTAAAGGAGATAAAATGCAGCTGAGGAAAGACCCAGAAGTGACAACAATATTGGTATTTGACAGACAGACACAAAAGAAAATGGCTTGAGAATGAGAATGAAGCCGGACAATGGAAAGTTGCTGTAGGAAGAGTAAAAGAATGAGGAGGTATAGTGAGGCTGGACTTTGTGTTTTGCTTTGTCTGAATTCATGGTGTGGCTTTGTACATTGCTCGGAAAGAAAAGCAAACTGGAAAAACTTTTGAAAACATCTTCATACACACCTAGTGGTATCACGGCTTTCCAGCTCCTGCAAGCTGGGTGCTAATGGCTCATTATAGCACGTGAGATGCGTGTATGGTCTCATAACTTCCCATGAGTTACTCTGTACTTGTCTGTAGATGGCGAACTTCCATCAAGTTTAATCACCAGTTCTGTCAGCCCTGGGGGGTTACATTCCCAGATGGTGACTAACAGTAAGGAGGACTGATGGTCTTCCAGATGTGTTAGGTTTCTACCCATCTCTGTCAACTCCTAGACAGTATGTGAATGTTGTCTGAACCAATATCCACAGACAGATTTCTTCCAGACGTCTCTCTGGCAGAAATGCCCCTTTTTCTGGAGAAATCAAGTTGAGCCATGGTTTCCATAAACATTAAAGAGCTTTAACCACCACTCTCCTGCCAGTTACCAGTTGGCTTTATAAAAATGAAAAATAGATGCAAGTTAGCAATGGGTGATAACCTAGTCCAATCAGTCCAGTATCTTGTATAAGTAAGGCCTTAGTGACATTACAAACTAAAAAATCATCAGCCCTCTGACTTAAATCCAAACAAATTAATATTGGCATCAGAGCTAGACATAGTGAGTTAAATAAAATAAGCTTCTCAAAACTGTGTGGAAGTAGCTTGGACCTAGAAACTTCATAAAATACTGATCATGTTTTATTTAGTAATCACTTATTTCTATTTGCCTTTGCATTTTTTGATTCCAGACAAGAGTGCAAATTACCTTAATAGATGATGCTTGTACAGTTCCAAATTGGACAAGAAGTTTGGAGAGAGCTCGGCATCTGTAACTCAGCGGGTAAAGCACCAGCCACATACACCAGCGCTGGCGGGTTCAAATCCAGCCTGGGCCTGCCAAACAACAGTGACAACTACAACCAAAAAACAGCTGGGCATTGTGGTGGGCACCTGTAGTCCCAATTGCTCAGGAGGCCAAGATAGAGAATCACTTAAGCCCAAGAGTTAAAAGTTGCTGTAAGCTGTGATGCCACAGCACCGTACCCAGGGTGACATAGTAAGACTCTATCTCAAAAAAAATTTTTTTGAAGAGGTTTCAGCTAAACAACCTTCTGAATATTTACTAAAACCTAGTTAAAACTCTGGGCTTTCGCAAATCCTCAATTTTTGATAAATAAGATGTTCCACCAAGACAACAGAATCATTCCAAGCATAAAACAAAGCTTGGAATTATCCCATAGCAAATCTTCAAGAGTTTTTCCTTTTCCAATGGAGGAAGTCATTTGGTTTTTATTCTGTGCTGTCGAGTTTTTATTTCCACCAAAATGGAAGTGACTAGAAGATTATTTGGTAACTACAGTTATAGATTGTCAATGCAAACTCAAAGAACATATGTTACAAACAATCTTCCACTTTAACAAATGAACTACATTCACTCTGTGATGCAAAACATCTGGATATCAGTGAACACCTCAATTATTAGGCCTTTCCTAACACTCTGGATATCTAGATAATTGGCCAATTTCTCCATTTTGATCAAGACATTAGGCACCAAATAGTGCCTTATAGTGAACTAACTTCTTGTAGCCTTCAAAGAAAGAGTTTTTAAACTGTGCTAGGTTTTGGCCCCAAAGCACTCTTCTCACTCTCTTTTCTATTAACCCAGAGTTAAAGCAGTCATCAGAATATCATTATGGGGTTCTAACATCCATAGATTTTGTATAGAAATGCCACGTTACTGAAAAAAGCATCAAAAAGCACAGTTTAGAAGACGACGTCCAAGAAAATATACATTAACTTAAAAAAAGAAAGAAATCAAAACCCAAGTCCACATATTCTTTGCCAAAACTTTTGCCCGCTGATGTAAAGAGCTCTTCTAAATCCACTTGAGCAGCTTCTTTGTCAAACTACTTGATTTAACTCAGAGGCGGTACAGAGGGAGAGGACTAGAGAAAAGGAAAAAGAGAAAGATTGCAAAATTATGGAACTAGATTGTTCCCTAAACTGGTGATTTCCATAAAGGTGTGATCCATAAGGAAACGCCATAAGGATGTTTCAGTAGCCGCCACTGAGGAGAGCGTAGGCCGGGGAGAGCCTGTGGTTTCTTCTCACCAGCTCCACTTTTCTCTATTTTATACATGTATATGAACATTCCACATAATGCTTCACGTGATAAAAGGGGGTGTCTGCGGATGACATTTTGAAAGTGGTCTTTAAAGTACGGCCCCCAGGTCAACAGCACAGCACACCTGGGGATTTGTTAGAATAGCAAATTTTCAGTCACCCCATTCTTGATCTACAGAATCAAACTCTGAGGTCGGGCCCAGCAATTTGGGTTTTAACAAGCCCTTCTAACATTGTCTTAAACATCCTTGCTTTTATTTATTTCAGATGAATATGAGGGCACAAATGATGAAGTTGCATTATTTGTGTTTCTTAGGTAAAGTTCAAGTTGTATTTGAGCCCTTCTCTCAGTGGGTGTGCTGATACCTTTACATCGTGCACTATAGGCGATAGCTCACCAATCCGAATTAACAATCATTTTACCTTCAAACAGTTTGATGTGTGCTCCAGTTTGAGAACCACTGCATCGTAAGATCCCCAGGAATCACCGCCTCCCAGAAGCCTCTGGTGACCAAACCTTTGACCTCTGCCCCACCCCATTCCCACACACTTACAGACAGGCTCACCCAGATGCTCGGCTGCTGGGTGTCCTTCTGGGTTTACATCCACCAGAGTGTGCACCGTATTTTTTGTGTTATTATTTCATTATGTGTCAACCTCTCCTATGACCATAAAAACTCATCAAAAACATGGAGCATAAGGTACTCTCTTCTTTTCCATTCCTAGCATATAGCATAACAGCTGAGAAAAAAATAGATATTCAATGAATTATAAATACACTGATATTTGTGTATTTGATTTATTTGTATTATGCCTTCCTCAAATAAGTGATTGGAAGTCTTACATGCACATGCTCATATACAAGGTCTGACAATTAAGTTCAGGAACTTGCCACCATGCGTTTATATGGGCAGCATTGTACAAACAGCTTGGTAAGATTTCATAATCTTGGTACATCAGTTTCTTACAATGATGTTTGTGTCAACATGTGGTGGTGACTTGCCAACTAGTATTCATTATTGTTCAGTGTTTTTGTGTGCTATCACGAGAATGTCAGAGCTCAAGTTAGAACAAACATTTTTGAATTTCTTGTTAAACTTGGCAAGCGCAGAAGTGAAATCAGGAACACGTTAGTCCAAGTTTCTGGAGTTAATGCCATGAAGAAAATGGCAGTGTACAAATGCATTAAATATTTTTCTGACAGGAGAGAAAGCATCACTAATGAAGAGAGGTCAGGGTGGCCAGTAACTAGCAGAACTGACTAGGAGCTGTCTTTCTACTTCTATTAGTGTACGTAGAACCCAGTGGCTACACTCATCACCAGTGATTCTCATATTCCCAGGCTTCTTGTGAAAGTGAACTATGCATCAGGCTACTGAGCCGCCTCTCACATAGGGATGGTCATTTCTTCAAAAAGTAAGGACAAGGGGACTTCCTTTTCTAAAAATAGATAGATGAGAGTCAGTGTTATTAAAGAGATCCTAAAAAAAAAAAAAGAGAGAGATCCTTTACATGTTTTTCATACTCTTTTTACTATAACTCACAGTAAAATAATAAATTTTCCTTTTTGCCTTAATAAAGATATATATATATATACATATATATAGACATACACATATATGTTTTCAGAAGCCACTCATTCGTACTCCATGATTACACTTTGGTATTTTCTCTTCATTTTATATCATTGCATTGCACTAAGTAAATGTTTGAGATATACTAAATAAATGTCATGACCCACCATTCAGTTGCAAACTACAGTTTAAATGGTCTATACTATACTATATAATGTATCAAATGATTTTTAATGTAACTGGGTGGGGTGTGTTTTTGTTTCTCTTTGTTTTTAACTAAATGGATAATTTTTCAAATTACTTCCTCTGAAACTTCATCCCCTCCTTTATCTTCCAAAAGTAGAGCACATTAATACAATCACCCACCAACAACTCTGCAATTGTAATTTCCAGAAAGTCAGTTCTATAATCTAGTAGCCATGTGACTTTGAACAAGTTATTTGTCCACGTTGAATGTTGCTTTCCATAGCTATAAAGCAACAGTTTTAATCTTTCTCTTGTAGGATGAAGATGAGGATTAGAGAAAATGTAAAAAAAGGCATCAAAGTTCTGTGCTATAGGTAAAAATGTGCAGAAATAAAAAACAAAAGTTCCTAACCAAACTATGATTACATTCCTTAAGAAGGACCCTGATAACTGCAGAGCAAGTCGCACCTGTTGGGAGCCGGCAAGTTTTCTATTGTGATGAATGAGATATAGGCCTCTTAGGCCTTTCCAACCAGCATCTTACACCATCAAAAAAATGTACCATCTCCTCTCTCCAGAGAGATTCTTCAGAGCTTAAAAACCCATGTGCTTCCTAATCATTTGCTCCAGCTACTGGTACAAATTCCACATCCTTATCAAACCTGGTGCCTAAAGATTACTGTAACATGTCATTTGCAGAAAGATAGCTCTGAAAAAAAATTAATAAAAATTCTGAAGTTATATCTACTCATGTGATCCTGACATATGGGTTATTTAATAACTGAGCAGAATTTAAAATGCCTTTAGTTAAAGCATAGGAAAATAAACAGGAATCAAAGCACAGTACAGGCAGGCCTTTTACTTAAAAACTCAGGATCTGCAGTATTCCTTTCAAAGACACCCATCACTCCAATGGCACATGCTAAATACCCAGTCTCGTCCACTTTCCTCATGCCTTGGTAGCCACTGAAAAAGACACAGTATTGAAATAGAGAAAAACATATGTTTAAAACCAGACAAAGAAAGCTAGAGAGCAAAACTAGTTTAGAACCACCCAGTAGGGGTATGCAAGCTTTTAGCCTCTTTGCACCACACTGGAAGAAGAAGAGTTGTCTTGGGCCACACATTAAAGACACCAACACAACAAAAGCTGATGAGCAGAAAAAAAAAGGTTCATGCATAGGTTTCATAACATCAGCCACCACAGATTAGCAAAAAAGTCCTCACATAGGACCAGGCACGGTGGTTCCCTGTAATGCTAGCACTCTGGGAGGCATAGGCAGGTAGATAGCCTGAGCTCACAGGTTTGTGACCAGTCTAAGCAAGAACAAGACCTTTTCTCTAAAAATAGCTGGGTGTTGTGGTTGGCACCTGTAGTCACAACTACTTGGGAGGCTAAGACAAGAGGATTGTTTGAGCTCAAGAGTTTGAGGTTGCTGTGAGCTATGGCACCAGGGCACTCTCCCAAGGGTGACAAAGTGAGACTCTGTTTCAAACAAAAAAAAAAAGTCCTCACATAATCTGCAGGTGACCCATGGGACACCAACTACTGGGGTTTCGCCCTTAGACAAAAGTATGTCTAATTGTCAACCATATTACTCAAATATATTTTTCCCTACATTTACAGATTATGTTTGTCTCTCCCTTGTTATTCCTCTTGAAATTTCACCATTCAGAGATTTTATTAGTTTAATGAGCAACATTTATTAAAAGATGAAGAGTTTTTAGACTCTCAGATAGGTACATATTGGGGTGAATAAATTAAACTTGACTGTTTTCTTCATAATTTCAGGTTAAAATCAGAAAATAAATTCAAGAAATTATAGAGCATGATGCTTTTAAAGAGCTTCTAGCATTACCATTCCTATAAGATTGAAAGCCTAAAGGGAACTTTTCTTTTCCCTAAGGTCCCCAAAGCTGGACTTGGGGTACGAGGTGAGATGGTAACAGTCTGAACAAGTTGACTCTCTAGAGCTAGGATGAGAGAAAGAGACAAAGGAACTGGTTTTGCTGAAAACCAAGAACCTCTCAAACCAAACCAACACAAAGCTGAAGTGTGAGTATAGCTCAGGTGTTTGGAGATGTTCTTCTTCTCTGCCTATATCCATTCCCAGCTTCCTAAAAATAACAACAAAAACAAATAGCCAACATTAATTGGACATACTGTATGTGCAAGACCCTTCTGTACCCCCCCAAAATTATACTGTATATGATACCTTCTTTGCCCCTCATCTCAGTTCTGTGAATAAGCATCTGTATTATTCCCACCTTACAGATAAGGAAACTGAGGCTTTGAAAGGTTAAGTTGTCCATTGTTACACTGACAGTTAAATGCAGAACCCACTGAGATTTAGTGACTTCATTCACATTTCCTGTGAAGGGATCCAGACCAGAAAATGTGATGGAGAGATCTGGAAGAGGAGAGAGGAACAGAGAGGCCAACTCTCAGGAGAACCCTTAGGTACAGAGGTTGTTAAATAATAGTTTCTCCCCAAGATGGCCATGCCCTAATACCCAGAACCCATGAACAAGTTACCTTAGATAGCTAAAGAAACTTTGCAAATATGATTAAATTAAGAATTCTGAAATGGCAATTACAAGGATGTAGAAGCAACCCAAAATGCCATCAACACATAAATGGATGAATAAAATGTATTTGTATACCATGGAGTACTACTCTGCCATTAAAAAAAATGGTGATCTAGAATCTTTTGTTTAACAACCTGGATGGACCTGGAGACTATTTTTCTTTTTTTTTGAAGTTTTTGGCCAGGGCTGGGTTTGAACCCATCACCTCTGGCATATGGGGCTGGTGCTCTACTCCTTTGAGCCACAGGTGCTGCCCCTGGAGAACATTTTTCTAAGTGAAGTGTCTTGAGAATTGAAAAACAAACCACATGTACTCAATATTGAACTGCAACTGGCCAATCAACACTCGTTCAACAACCCCATGTTCACATATGGAATTAAAACCCAATGTAAATCAAGTAGGTGGGAAGTGGGATGTGGAGTTGGGCTAATTCACACCTAACAGGTATAATGCACACATTCTGGGTAAAGAGAACACTTATAAATTTGATCTGAAACACACAAAACAAACTTTGTAACCAAGACATGTGTAACACTGGACTATTCTGAAGTTAAAAAGAAACTTTTTTAGACTCAGCATCTGTATATCAGTGGTTAGGGTGCCAGCCACATACACCAGGGCTGGCTCAGGCCTGCTAAACAACAATGACAACTACAACAATAACAACAACAAAATAGCGAGGCATTGTGGTGGGCACCTGTAGTCCCAGCTACTTGGGAGGCTGAGGCAAGAGAATCGCTTAAGCCCAAGAGTTTGAGGTTGCTGTGAGCTGTGA
>NW_003852415.1:8123715-8183237 GCF_000181295.1 Otolemur garnettii | reverse complement strand
GGAAAGGGAAAGGGAAAGGGAAAGGGAAAGGGAAAGGGAAAGGGAAAGGGAAAGAGAAAGGAAGGGAAGGGAAGGGGAGGTGACGGAAGGGGAGGGAAGGGAAGGGAAGGGAAGGGGAGGTGACGGAAGGGGAGGGGAGGGGAGGGGAGGGAAGGGAAATGTATCAACTCCCTTCTATTCAGATAACATACAGGTTTGTTTGCCTACCAGTGCCCAGCAGAGGCATCTCACAACAGTGTACCTTGTGCAAGTCCAGGGGAGGAGGCCTAACCTCTCCTCATAGCATCTTCTCATTTCTCCACCACACTGAGCCCAAGTTTGACACCTGGACCTCCTTCCCTGTTTGCTGAGGCCCTGAGCTCCTTGGAGCTCTCAGCAGTTGTGTATTCACATCTGTTGCAGCAACCAGAGCATTGCAACTTTTCTGATTTCATGTCTCCCTCTTCCACCAACCTAGTCTCCTCAAAGGGAGATACCATATCTTTTCCTCACTCCTATGTCTCTAGCAACCTAGCACAGTGCTTGGCTTATCGGGGTATCCAAGCCCCGAGAAATGGGGAGGGGAGAGGGAGAAAAGGGACATGGGCAGATGACCCAAATATAGGATAAATTCTTGGACCTACATGTGTCCCATCAGTCACATAACTGCCCTCAGAAATAAACTTGCCTGTACCCCAATATGGAAAACGTTTACTGCTTTCCCCAATACTCCTCACTCAGACTTACATCTTCTAAATCTCACTGAGGTCCATTCTGTATGGCAAACTAAGCCTGCAAAGCCCTGAATTATGATACCTAGCAGCGGAACAAGAATCATGCTCTTTTTATCTAAGCTTTGAAACTGATTTCCACCTCCAGGATCCAAAAGGAATTTGACACTTGTTTTTTAGTCATTTAAGGTAAATCTTCCCGTCTCTGTGGAAAGTTTCATACCTTTCTGCCCAAAGAAAGCCGCCTTCTCAGCAATTCTACAACAGCCTACTGATTTGATATCAAATTTTTAAGTCTTGCATCATTGGGCATCTTTCTTAATGCCTTATGTCTCTAGATACAAAATAATATTCTTTCATCAGCCAACAGACATCCCCGGGGGGATTCTGCACACCAGACATTGTGCTAGACTCTGGGGACACAGTGTTTTCAAAAAGTCAGTTCTGCCTTTCATGGGATTGATGGAAAACAAGAACCAGGATTTTTATCTCTTTATTATCCCCCCACGTGGTGCCTAACACAGAGAATGTGCATAATATATGTGTTCCTTGATTGGCCTCTTGAGCAAAATAATAAAAAGTCTAATTATAGATATCTCCACTTTAACATTAGCTTAGACCCTCAAGGATTACAAGACATCTAGCCCAAATATTTGGTTTTATGAATAGAGACAATGAGGCATAAATAAGCAATGTTACACAACAAATTATACAACTGAGGACAGAATTAATGTTCCATCCCTGTCTTCTCTCTCCTAATCCAGTGCACCTTCTAATTGGACCCAAAGATGACAGTCAAACTAAATCCTAAGAACAGCTCTGTTTGACTCAGTCTGAACTTGCTGCAAATGTCCCGGCTTACTAAGCCATGCACATGTCTAATTCTACTCCCAAGACTTCCCCTGTATCATTTCTCCTCCCTGTCATTCTCTCTCAGCAGTATGAGGCCACAGCTGGTGCTAATGACCTCTAGGGTCACTGGGAAGCAATTTATTTCATTTTTTTAAGTAAAAAAAGTGTTAATATCACAAGGTCTATGTCTAAAATACCCCCGGGCAAGTTTCCTCTCTGACTTTATTCTCTCTCATTTTCAACTTCCTTTTTTCCCCCCTTTCTTCATGTCAAATTGTCAGGCTGACTTTGATCTCGGATACATACTTCTTCTCCTTTCTGACTCCCACCTGCCACCCTGAGACAGTTCCACAGAAGCCCATTAATTCTTTCAGTCTAAGATTGGTCCCTATACTCTGCCCACTGGAGCAGGGGGGATGGCTCCCAGCACAGAAGGCAGAGGTGATTCTAAAGAAACGTGTAAGCATGGATGCATATCAACTGGTCCATAACAACTGAAAGCAGTTTGTTTTCACTGAATCTCAAGTTCACAGTTTCTCAGACTTCCTATTTTAAGACAACCTCTGGAAACCAACATCTAAATCAAATAGAAAATATATAGTGAAAAGAGCACTGTGTGATATTCAAAACAGTAGCTACACATCTGAACTGTGGCCCAATTACTTCCAGTTGATAAGAACTGAATTTCAAGTGGAAAGGACATGATTTCAGCTTTGGGAATCCCACTGGTTACAGGAAAATAGAATAACTTACAGAGAAATTATCTCTTTCCACCTTCCACTTTCATAAACAGTATAGTTAATTCTGGGTAATAAAAATGTGAAGTTTAATCACTGACAAACAAACATTTTGGTAGGAAACTGAAAATGGCTTATTGTCAAGAAGCAAACAAAAGGGAATGATGTATTTAACAGTCAAGCCAGTTCCAATTTTTCTTTGCACCTTAGTTTTTAACTCTTCCCCCCATGACATTTCTGGTCCGGAAGGCAAGTAAGGATAGAAGGAAAAAAGAAGAGAGATATAAATTTAAACAGAGAACTGAAAGAACTGGATGATTGCCTTATGAATAATAAACCTCTATTTGTAAATTACCTACGTTTAGAGAAAATTCAGTTCATTTAAAATGTTTAATAGATGGAAAGAGCTTTGAGTCCTACAGAATAAAAGCAACTAAGTCAAAATATCTTTGAAAACAAATATGACAAGGGAAATATCCATCACTCCCTCACCCTTTCTGTCTTCTAAGAAGTAGCAATCTTAGACCCTGGGAGGGGAACCGTAATTTTTATTTGAAAACCTCTCAGGGCGGTCTTTTTGTATTTCCCTTTCTTTCTTTGCAGATCACAGCAGCAATTTTCTTTTATTGTCAGCTATTTATAGTTTTCTTTTCTCAAAACCATGGCCAGAAAGAAACTGGGCAAAAAGCATTTCTTTCAACAGCCACATTATCTTGCAGCACTCTTCAGGACTATTAAATACAATCAAAAGAGACTACAAAAAAAAAAATTCCCAAACTTGTTCAACTGGGTTTCTTTTTTGCCACTTGGGCTGTTTTACTTAAAGAAGTGAAAGCCGGCTCGGCGCCTGTAGCTCAACCGGCTAAGGCGCCAGCCACGTACACCTAAGGTGGCGGGTTCGAATCCCCAGCCCGGACCCGCCAAACAACAATGACGGCTGCAACCAAAAGATGGCCGGGCGTTGTGGCGGGCACCTGTGGTCCCAGCTACTTGGGAGGTGGAGGCAGGAGACTCGCTTGAGCCCAGGAGTTGGAGGTTGCTGTGAGCTGTAATGCCACGGCACTCTACCCAGGGGGACGGCTTGAGGCTCTGTCTCAAAAAAAAAAAAAAAAAAAAAAAAGAAGTGAAAGCCAAACAGAAATTCTTATCCTGCCCCATGATGGGGAGAAAGACGGGGAGAAGAGCCACTCACAAGCTCTCTTCGATTCAGAAATGAACCTGCAGCAGTGAAGGAAGACACTTGGTATAATGGAGTTGGCATAAATCTCAGTCCTCTTTCCTGTGTCTCAGACATTTCACAGAAGCTTCAAAATACTCTGGAGAGATTGGGGTGAGTATAGTCACCCAAGATTTAGAGACCTGTCTGCCACCAACAACCCCCTGGCATTCACTCATTTCTTTTGTACTCATAGTAGAGTGGTTAGACGCATGATTTATAATCAGACTTAGTGACTCCAAATTCTGGCTCTACTTCTTGCTAAATCGTGTGACCTTGGGAAAAATACTTGGCCTCTCAATGCTTCAGGTGCCCCATTCATAAAACAAGAATGATTTAGCACCCAGCAAATAGATAGGATTTCACATGTGGCGGCTACTTGAAGCAAACACAATGCTTGTTCCCCACTATATTGCCTCATCCTGGGCACAGAGATGATGGTATTTCACAGGCCACTGCAAGCTGGGACCATAGCATGTGGGCAGAGGTAATTCAAGCCACTTTGCAGACCTTGCTATGAAAGTTCTCTCTTCCTTTGTAGCTCTTCACGGCAAGCCTTAGAGGCAAGTGTAGGCCTGGCCTCCTGTCAGGTTGGGCACCTATGAGGAGTAGCGCCTCCCCACCCACCTGCATCAAATATGGATCAGGGGAGAAATAAGATGGGAGAAGTTGACCTTTGTTTATTAAGCCATTGAGATTTTGAGATTAATTTGTTATTGTCGTATAGCCAAGCCTTTCCTGACCAATGGTTCCTGGTCAGTTCAAGTCCTCCAAGAAGCAGACACTAAGACAGAGGCAGAAGCCCAAGACATATATTGGAGGAGACCCCTATAGCAGATGCAGAAGAGAAGGAGCAGGCATAAGTAGGAAGAGCCTGCAGACCATGATTCTTCCCCAACACAGGTGGAAGGGAAGGAGAAAGGCAGCATAGGCTGCAGGAGTCTCAGAAGGTCTAGGCCAGGCAATGCAGAGCCCCAAAGTGAAGACTTCCCACTAAAAGAGTCCTGTATTGGGCAGCAACGTCCTGGGAGAACGTGGTCTCAAGGTGGACAATGCAGTAGGAGGCCACTGCATAGGAGACTGTCAACTAACCATGCTCTATCCAACTCCCTTTTACAGGGATATGCTGAGCTAGGCTGCCAGAGTCTCTCAATAAAAATATAGCAATTTTTACCATCCTATAGATTTTTGTTTCTCTCTGTGTCTCTCTTGAGCGGCATTCATCAAGGGTGTCTACCTCACGAGAAAGTGAGCTACTGTGAGGCCACCATGAATGGCATACTCGTCATTACATGTCAGTGTTTAGTTGGTGTGTAGGAAGAACTTGATAAATGCCTGTTTGGGGAGTGAGTGACTGACAGAAGGTGAGTCCCACACAGAGTGTGAGTAGAGCTAACTTTTGAGGTTATTAGATTAGAAGACCTAATCTTGGGCACAGTGGGCTACTTCCTTCAGGCTACAGTTATGCCCTTTATACACCCAAAGTCATAATGTCAGAGCCAAACTCGTGAGGTTTGTATGCTCCAAAGTACATCAGGCTACATGGAAAAAAAAAAAAACTGTGACTGCTTCTATTTCCTCCTTCTGAGAAGCCCTACCTGGCTTTCTGGGAGCTTTATATTTACTGCGTTGGGATAGAGGAAAATGGAATAAAGTCAGACAGACAAACAAGGGCAGATGAAGATGCAGCATACAATGGCAGAGCACAGACCAGGAGAGGAGCACTCCAATCAGAATTTGAACAATACTGGCAGGAGGTGGGTAGGTGCCCTGTAAGATGTGGCTTTTTGAGAGACCTCAGTCCAACTGTCCGTCCTGAATACTTGCTTAACCCCATGCAACTCATCTAACCTCCCTAGCACCGAGAAGGTGGGGTTCCTTGTTTAAGCTTGGCCCTATGTCTGCCTTGTTTATGCTCTGCCCTCAAGGCCTAGCATGGTTCTGGGAGCATGGTTGACACTCAAGGTATGTCACAGTGAAGGTCTCAGAATTAGAGTCGAACTGTTTGAATTTGAACTCTGGCCCTGACATTTACTACCTATGGGACTTGAGGTGATTTACTTAAACTTTCTGCTTGGCTTCCTTATCTGTAAACTGCTTATACCAGTGGTAACTGCTTAATAGGGTTGTTATGAAGATTGAAATAAAATAATCCACATAAGCACTTACAACAGTATCTGGCACATATTATGTATCTAATAAATGTCAACTGTTATAATTATACTTGACCAACTAAGGGACTGTAACGAACTAGTCAACATATGGAGGTGGTCAACATAAGGAACTAAGCCGACTGTACTGATACATACATGTGGTATATGTCTGGTCTATAAAAATTAGGGCAACTTAAGAAAGTAGTCAATGTGGGGAGATGGTCAACTATGGAGGTTCTACTGTACTGTATGTGTCAAATGAGAGAATCTTATAGACCCTCAGTTTTCTCACCTGTAGAAACAGACTAAATATCTACTCCTATACATTTGTTTGGAAAATTAAATGAGATAATGTAAGTAAAATGCTCAGTTCAGTGCCTGGCACAAAAGTGGTATGAAGAAGTAGAGTTCTTGTTCAAAGTTGCCTTGGTCCTTCCTTGAGCCTGAAATACATATCTGGGTCTCTCTGTAGCAGAGAAGTTGGAAGATACAAGCCCCAAGCCAGGATATCCTTGAACTCAGGATTAGAGTCTATCAGCTACCTGTACCCCACCCAGCCATGAGAACTTCCCTCTCTCCTTTTAGGCTCACACAGAAGCTGCTAGTTGTCAGTAATTTTTTTTCCCAGAGCGGGGGAAACAAGTCTCAGCAAACATATCATTCTCCTTGGCTCAGGCCCCTCAATTGCTCTGTATGGCTGTCACCCTTTAGAAATGTCTCAATCCAGCTGCCTTCCGGGTGCATTCTCCCTTTGGACTCTTCTCAGCTTATAGCTGAAGCATTTTGTGTGTGTGCATGTGCCCCAGCTTCTGTGAAGAACATTGTGCGAACTAATGCTACATTCAACCCTATTCTACATCTCTCACTTCAAGATACTCTTCTAGAAGTTTAGAAGTCCCAAAGTCAATAGAAATCACAGCAATCAAAAATCCCACTGTCTATTTTCTCTTGCAGAGAATGCAAACTCCACCACTGCAGTGTTTCCATTATAGACACATTCATGTTTAATGCTTCAGTAAATGCCAGAGAAAAAGAACCGAGATTAGGTAAAAGCTATCTGGCTCAAATCACTGGCACCAAATGCAATGGGGCATTGAGACCAGCACCTTTGCCTCTAAGAAATAAAATCCCTTACTCTTCCCTTGTGAGATTCGTATTACACAATGACATCACCAGGATTTGTTTGTGTCTTTTGTCCATTTTTTTAATGAATGTATACCCAGAAGTGAGATTGCTAGATCAAATGGTAGGTCTACTTTAAGTTCTTTGAGTTTTCCCCATACAACTTTTCATAAAGGTTGCACTAGTTTGCAGTCCCACCAACAGTGTATAAGAGTTCAATGGATAAAAAACTTAAACCTAAGGCAGGAAACTATGAGAATCCTAGAAGAAAATGTTGGAGAAACTCTTATAGATATTTGCCTTGGCAAAGAGTTCACGAAGAAGACTTCAAAAGCAATCTCAGCCATAACAAAAATAAATAAATGGGGTCTGATCAAATTAAAAAGCTTCTTCACAGCCTAAGACAGAATCAAAAAAGTGAACAGACAACTCATAGAATGGGAGAAAATATCTGCATTCTGTATGTCTGGTAAAGGATGGATAACCAGAATCTGCAAACAACTTAAGCAAATCAGCAAGAAACAACCAAGCAACCCCATTAAAGTGGACAAAAGATGTGAATAGAAACTTTTCAAATAAAGATACTAGTGGTCAATAAACTCAAGGAAAACTGCTCAATGTCTCTAATCATTAAGGAAAATAGGAATCAAAATCATAATGAGATATCACCTAACTCCAATGACAATGGCTCATATTAAAAAGTTGCCAAACAAGAGAAATGCAAATCAAAACTACTTTGAGACATCACCTAACTCCAGTAAGATTAGCCTATATGACAAAATGCCAAAACCAGAGATGTTGGCGTGGATGTGGAGAAAAGGGAACACTCCTACACTGCTGGTGGGAATGCAAACTAATTCGTTCCTTTTGGAAAGACATCTGGAGAACACTTTGAGAACTAAAAATAGACCTGCCATTTGATCCTACAATTCCTTTATTAGGTATATACCCAGAAGACCAAAAATCACATTACAACAAAGATATTTGTATCAGAATGTTTATTGCAGCCCAATTCATAATTGCTCGGTCATAGAAGAAGCCCAAGTGCCCATCGACGCACAAATGGATCAATAAATTGTAGTATATGTACACCATAGAATATTATGCAGCCCTAAAGAAAGATGGAGACTTTACCTCCTTCATGTTTACATGGATGGAGCTGGAAAATGTTCTTCTTAGCAAAGTATCTCAAGGGTGGAAGAAAAAGTATCCACAAGCTATTGGAGGAGAAAAGCACAGCCCTATTTTGAAAATAATTTATAGCTTTCATAGGGAAGCTATAACCTAATTATAGCCTTAGAATATGGGAAGGGGAAGGGATAGGGGAAGGGAGGGGACTGGATGGGTGAAGGATTGGTGGGGTCACCTCTATGGTTTATCTTACAAGGGTACAAGTGATTCTAAAAGCAGAGTATGAATGTCTGAACTCAATAACTAAGAAAATGACATGAAGGCTACGTTAACCAGTTTGATGAGTGTATTTCAAATTATATATGAAAACACCACACTATACCCCATGATTGCATTAATGTACACAGCTATGATTTAATAAATGAAAAAAAAAAGTTCCCAAACAACAGACACTTGCATGGATGCAAAGAGAAAGGAAACTCTTTTCCATGACTTTAAATACCCTATATATGCCAGTGAAAACCAAAAGTTACCATTCTGCTCCAGACTTTTACCTTAAGCTCAGACCTATTCATCTTTCTACCTATCTGTCTCAGAGGCACCTCATTCTCAGTGGGTCATATGCCATATTCATAATCCTCATGTTGCTGCCAACCATCCAGCCTCATTCTCCTGCCATGAATCCAGCTGCATAAGCCAGAAAACTTCCCTCACCACTATATAGATATATGCACATGTATGTATGTATATATGCACATGTTGATTTAATCAGTGTCCATTTCCCCTATTAGATTCATAAATGCAGGGACTGTGAACTTTGTTTATTTATTTTTTATAAAATCAAAACTGTTACATTGATTCATTTATGGGTTTCAGTGTACTGATTTGATATACAATGTGAAATGCTTCCATTGTACTGATTAACACATCCATCACAATTATACTCTTTTCTTAATAGTTTTGAAATGTACCATTGCATCATGCACATTAGGTGAAGTCCCCCCAAATACTCTCTCCCCTGTCAACTCCTCCCTCCCCTCCCCTCTCTCTCCTCTTCCTTCTACTTTCTGGACTATAGTTATGTTTTACCATTCATATGAATGTGTAGGTGATTATATATTGATTTCATAGTAGTATTGAGTACATTGGATACTTTTTTTCCCATTCTTGAGATACTTTACTAGGAAGAATATGTTCCATCTCTATCCAGGTAAACATAAAAGATGTGAAGTCTCCATCTTTTTATGGCTGCATAGTATTCCATTTTGTACATTATACCACAATTTGTTAATTCATTCATGGGTTGATGGGCACTTGGGCTGTTTTCATGTCTTGGAAAGTATGAACTGGGCTGCAATAAACATTCTGGTATAAATACCTTTGTTGTATAATAATTTTTGATCATGTGGGTATATACCTACTAGAGGAATTGCAGGATCGAATGGTAGGTCTACTTTTAGTTCCTTGAGTATTCTCCAAACTTCTTTCCAATAGGAATGCAATATTAGCTTGCATTCCCACCAGCAGTGTAGAAGTGTTCCCGTCTCTCTGCATCCATGCCAACATCTGTAGTTTTGGGATTTTGTGATACGGGCTAATCTTACTGGAGTTAGATGATATCTCAAAGTGGTTTTGATTTGCATTTCTCTGACGATTAAGGATGATGAGCATTTTTTCATGTGTTTGTAGGCCATGCACCTGTCTTCATCAGGTTTCTGAGAAGTTTCTGTTCAAGACTCTTGCCCACATAGAAATAGGGTTATTTATTCTTTTCTTATTGATTAGTTTGAATTCTCTGTGGATTCTAGTCATCAGACCTTTGTCAGAAGCATAACCTGCAAAAATCTTCTCCCATTCTGAAGGTTGTCTGTTTGCTTTACTTACTGTGCTCTTGGCTGTGCAAAAGCTTTTTAGTTTGATCAGATCCCAGTAACATATTTTTAGTGTTGCTTCAATTGCTTGGGAGGTCCTCCTCATAAAATAGTCTCCCAGGCCAATTTCTTCAAGTGTTTTCCCTGCCCTCTCTTCTAGTATTTTTATAGTTTCATGAGACTGCGAACTTTATATCAAGAGCCTTGTTGGTACCAGTATCACAGTTCCAGCCACACAGCAGGTTCTCAATCAATATTCACTGAATAACCCAAACAGATAAAATAAATATGTAAACTGCCTAGCACTAGCAAATACTACCCTTCTTTCTCCAGGTTCAATGATCCCTACAAAAGTAAAGTGGTAGAATCATAGGTGATATAAAACAATGAAACCCCACAATAATTTATATCCAGTTATAAAATATTTTTCCACAAATATTAAGAATTCTTCTTAAAAAACAGCAATAAAACCATACTATGAGCATCTGTCTTTGACCCCAACTGTCACTCTCCACATGGTCTCGGAAAAGACACTCATTTATTCCCAAATCCAAGAAAATGACTCTTTCCAGGTTTTGACATAAACCCTCTTTTGTTCTCCATTGTTCTCTGATCTTCTGTGTTTCCCTCTAAGTAGGAACCTTCAGAGTTCGTAAACTTTTTGCAGAAAATGTAATTACAGTATGCAACTGCTCAAACGTCAGGCCTTACATAGAGTCACTATAAATACAACAAGGTGAAAACATGTGAAAAATCACCTGCCTCCTTAGTGCAGTAGGCAGCGCATCAGTCTCATAATATGTGAAAAATCTACATAGTGAACATCTTCCTCACTAGAGAAAAATCACGACTTCTCTGCCCTTTCAGGTGTTACCAAATCAAATGCTCTAACTCAACAATAGTGCCCCAGCCTTTGTAGTTCAATTATTTCATTCCCACTTGTCTGTATGCTGGAGTATCTCTTGATAAACTTGGGAAAGTTTCTGCTTGTAGCTATAGTGTGGTTACCCTTAAAAGTTTGGGACACAGATCTTAAACTGGACTTTTACTCAAGAGATGGGGGAAATTTTCTTGATTTGACTCAAGACTCTCATTTTGTTTCAAAAGCAAAATGAAAATAAAAACAGAAAGTAAAGATAAATTTTTCCATCCCAAATTCCCTCAAGCTTAAGCACCTGATACCCAAATGTGGTTCAGAGTTCATCCCACCCACATACCTCCCAGGCTCAGAACCTTGCTGCACTTTGGAGGATTGCTGATTGCAAATAAATCTGGAAGAAATATGGTTTTTATCCTTAGGGTTGTCTCATTTCCAACTTTTACTGTTGTACACATTTCTTCTTTCCTTCCAGTTATGTGAATCCATTGACCAATATAAGCATTGTTCACTCCTGACCCCTCTAGGCCTTGTAGTAGGCCACCAATTATTATTTCAGGTGGCCTGAGGGTCAGGCAGGAGATCTTGCATGTTACAAATGACATGGAAGAAAAAGACTCAAAACTACAAATCGCGAATCTAGGAGATACGGCTCCCAAAATTTCACAGATGTTATTACCCTAAGATAACCTTTTTCTCCCTTTTTTTATTTTTTTTTTTTTTTGGAGAAGCAGATCTTTGTTTTAACCCTACACATTCATGCCTGCCTCTCCTCTGTTCCTTCATCTACTGAGTGAAATATAATTCTTTGGTAAATTTAAGTTCATACAAGAGAATTAATGCTTTATAAAAAGGAATGACTAGAATGCTGGAGCTGGATCCCAAGACCTAAATTCAAGGGACTGGTTCTTTCAATCACTCCCTAAACTAATTGGGCAAGTCCCTCAACAACTTCAAGTTTAATTAATCTCACCCCAAAATACAGAAAAAAAGTTTCCCTTCTCCATCTTCCTTGTATACTGCAAACACCAATGAGAAAACAGCAATACATTTTCATTAGAATAAAGACCGTGCATAAATCTGAGAGTATATGCCTCACTCACTATCATCATCATCATCATCGTCATCATCATCACCACATCATCCTTATTTTCACTCAGTTATGCTTTCATGTTGTACTGCTGCCACCTAATGGAATAGCTGGATAGATTTGAAGCTTTCTTAAAGTTACACACTCTACTTTTGCATTTGCTTAAATTTGTATTCACCTGGACTGAAGTCAGAAAATGTGCAGGCTGGAAAAAAAATAAACAGAAATGATTGCACTTGTTGTACTTGGCAAGTAGAATTCAGCCCCAACCTTGAATAAATGGGGCAGAAATGAACCCAAGGTCTAGATTAAGGGAAAGCCCACCAGGTGGTCTTATCCATTTTTTATTAGTCCAAATGTGTTTTGCATGTAACAAACCATGCTTCTATTAACTTCCAGACATAAAATGAAAACATTCAGAGCAAGCTGTGGACTGATTGTCAGAACTGGAAGGAGTGTGGCATTTTGAAACACATGAGACAGAAAACGGGGTCCATTGGTATAAGAAGGTGTTAGTAGCAACAATTAGCAGGAATCATGTGTACGGCCTGGCTGAACATCTTTCTGAGGAGTTACAGACTTTGCAGTCACATCCAAAGGGACAAGAGAGTTCCTCACATATTTTATGAAGAAACAAATGCTCTGACTCCTCTTTAGTCTCCTTCTCAAAACATTCTAGTTAGATATTCCATAGGGCAATAAAAACTAATAAGTAGCCATTTGCACTTTTCATTTCCATGGTAACTTTCCTAGTGAAGTTTTCCAAAGTTCTAACAAAAACAGGGAATGCTGATTGAGCTACATCCAGGAAATGAGGCGATAGTTTTATTTCAGCCCCATAAGTAGAAACCTAACCATTTTAATATGAGTATCTGTCTGCAGAAAGTCAATGGAGCTCCAAGTGCAAGGACAACGTGCCACACACTTAGACAGAAATAAGTCTTCTTAAGACAGCTAAAGGTAACTGCTTAACTCAGACTTCCCTCCAAATGTGAGGAAAGCCCAGTTCAGCAGGGTGAAAGAATCCCTCTGCCATAGGAGAACTTGGGACTTCATGAAGATGGCAGAAGATTTTGGAGAATGACTAGATTTATTAACCTATGGAACTAGATCTAGATATATTTTAATGTACATTAAAAAGTGAATAAATTTTCAATATGATAGAAAGTCTTACTGAAAAATGAAAACCCATACTTAAGAAAACTGGAGGATAGAGATATAAAATGTTACACTGGAAGAATCAATTTGAACTCATAATTTTAAACCAGAAATATATTTTTCCAGCTCTGTCAATGATCCAAAAGAAGTAACTTCACCTTTTCCTAGCACTCAGGTATAATCCAGTCAGTTGGCAGCCCAGGATCTCCAGCTTGGCTAGTCTGGGAGAGTATTGTTTTTTAGTTGAATCTGATAAAATTGACACAAGCCTAGAATGAAAATAGAGTACTGTAGAATAGAAAACCCAGATATAAAACCATCTACCCGCAGCCAACTGATCTTTGACAAAGCAGACAACATACACCGGGGAAAGGGGTCCTATTCAGTAAATGGTGCTGGGAGAATTGGATAGCAGTATACAGAAGAATGAAACAGGACCCCTACCTCTCACCACTCACAAAAATTAATTCAAGATGGACAAAAGGCTTAAGTGTAAGGCATGAAACCATAAGAATTCTAGAAGAACACATAGGCAAAATTCTTCTAGACATCAGCCTAGGCAGAGAATTTATGACTAAGACCCCAGTGGTAATTATGAAAGCAACAAAAATAAATAAATGGGACTTGAATAAATTAAAAAAGCTCCTGAACAGCTTCTGCACAAATAAGGAAATAGTCAATAGAGCAAATAGACAATGTACAGAATGGGAGAAAGTATTCTCAAACTACACGGTCAATAAAGGGCTATATGCAGAACTTATTAAAAACTCAACCCAACCAACAATAAAAAAAAAACAATCTCATTAAAAAGTGGGCAAAAGTGGGCAAAAAAAGACATGAGCAGAGGTCTTTTAAAATAAGATAGATAAGGCGCCAGCCACGTACACCTAAGGTGGCGGGTTCGAATCCCCAGCCCGGACCCGCCAAACAACAATGACGGCTGCAACCAAAAAATAGCCGGGCGTTGTGGCGGGCGCCTGTGGTCCCAGCTACTTGGGAGGCGGAGGCAGGAGACTCGCTTGAGCCCAGGAGTTGGAGGTTGCTGTGAGCTGTAATGCCACGGCACTCTACCCAGGGGGACAGCTTGAGGCTCTGTCTCAAAAAAAAAAAAAAATAAATATAAATAAGATAGACAGATGGCAAAAAAACATGAAAAAATATTTAACATCATTATCATTAGGGAAATGGAAATTAAAACCACAATGAGATATCGCCTTATCCCTGTTAGAATGGCTTTTATTTAGAAATCCATAAACTATAAATGTTGGCATGGATATAGAGAAAAAGTAATATTTATTTATATTATGTTGGTGGGACTACAAATCAGTACAACTTATATGGGAAACAGTATGGAGATTTCTCTAAGAACTAAAAGTAGACCTACCATTCAACCCATCAATCCTACTGCTGAGGATCTACCTGAAGGAAAAGAAGTCATTTTATAAAACAGACACCTGCACCTGAACATTTAGTGCAGCACAGTTCACAATTGAAAAGATCTAGAATCAACCAAGTGCTCATCAATTCACAAGTAGATTAATAAAATGTGTGTGGTATATATATACCATGGAGTACCACTCAGCCATAAAAATGGATTAGTAATGCCTTTGCAGCAATTTGGAAGGAATTGCACACCACTATCACTTCACTTCACTAAGTGAAGTATCTCGTGAATGTAAAAACAAACACCACATGTACTCTCTAATACATTGGAACTAACCAATGAGCATACAAGTACACACAGGGAAGTAAGTCACTGGAAATCAAGCAGGGAAGTGGGGTGGAGAGAAGAGGGGGAGGGTCAAAAACCCACTAACAGGTACAATGGACACTATTTGGGTGATGGCCATATTAATAGCCCTGACTCAAGCCGTGTAACAAAAACATTTGTACCCTCTTAATATTTTGAAATATTTAAAAAAGAAAATAAAGTACTGTATATGATAAATTTACTGTAAGCCTAGAAAAGTTACTCTGGGAAGGCCCAAAATTAAGGCAAAAATAAGAACAGAAATCAGAATTAGAACAAAAACAGAAATAAGTTTAGAAAGGGGGATAAACATAAACATAGGGAGAATAGATATGGGACATTTCAGTTCATGCTATTTGCATTACGGTAATAAGTTTTCCTCTATGTGTGACAATTTGTTAATTATTGAAATATTTATTTTGTGTATCTTCTGTCAATATCCTAGCATATTTAAAGCATTTTTTGAAACATCTGATGTTTTGTGCTTTTAATCAAGTCATCAAAAGGGTTTTATGAAACAAGCTTAAGTTTGAAGTCACTGTCTAAGCATTTAGGAATACTTACTTTGTTAAATTCATAAGTTTTTATGTATATATCATGATCTACTAGTAGGTGAATAGTTAAAAGATTGTTTTGGTTTTTTTTTTTTGCAATTTTTGGCCGGGGCTGGGTTTGAACCTGCCACCTCCAGTATATGGGGCCAGCACCTGACTCCTTTAAGCTACAGGTGCCACCCACCTCCAAATTATTTTTCTGTTAGAAGGAATATAAAGAGGGTGCCAAAAAATATATATGCACATTTTAAGAAAGGAAAAAAACTGTATTAAAGTTGTAATACTCGATATATACCAATAGCAAAAGATGAATACAAGTCACATTTAGGCACCTCTTGTAATTGCAAAAGTCAAACGCGACTTGAGAATTACAATTTCAATACATTTTCCCCCCTTTTTTTTAAATGTGTATGTAATTTTTTGGCACCCTCTGTATTTCTCCTACTGAGCCTTCTGTGTTTTTCCCAGTCTCTGCTTTTGACCAAGGTCACACATTTAAAAACACTAGCTAGTACTCCTTGATGGCTTGGCACCTCTGCCCAACTCAGATGCTGAGGAAGAAATATCAGTTGCAAGAGTTTGCACTTACTTCTAGAAGTCTGTACCGAATGCCCGCAAAGCTAAAAAGCTAAATACTTAGCCTCAAAGTCCCAAGTACTTACCTACCTTATTCCTGCAAACATCCTCATTTTCCCCAGTAAGCCATAAGCCAAGTGCCAAAGTTTTCAAAGATTCCATGAAAACTTACTGTGAGCCAACATTTGGTTCCTAGATCAGATCCCAACAAGGAATTTGCTTCAAGCCCAAAAACAAGGACTCAGTCATGTAAAAAAATTACATCACAGATGATTTAAGAAGGATATTTCAATCTACTTTTCCAAAACCAAGTTGAGAGGTGCAAAGATACCACCTTGTGAACCTACCATCATCTTGGCCTCCTGCCTTAGCCTTAGGAGCCCATGAGGGAGGACGTGTAGATCAGTGGGCAGCCGTCAATAGCTGCGACAGCAGCCACAAAATGCAGACACCCACCACCCAATTCCTTCTGTTTGGGATCTCTGGCTTGCATCTCCTCATCACTGTTCATTCTTCTAACATGTACTGAGCATTGCAGCCTCTGCTCTAGTCTCTGGAGGTACAGCTACGGCCAAAAACAGAGGTGGTCTCTGCCCTCATGACATTTCCATTCTGAAGGGGACAGCCAGAAAATGAACATCTAAAACAACAAATCAGATCATTGCCAACAGTGCCTACGACGCAAATAAAACAAAATGGAAAAATAAAAATAATAGTAATAATAAGGGTGAAAGCATGGGGTTACTTTATTTTTTTAGATATGATCTCATTTGTTTGTTATTCAAAAAATCTTAGAAGTGGAAGCTCTCAGAGAGGACAGCCTGCATCTCTTAGTAATCTGTTCCTGGCACTTTTCTTTGGCCTTCTTCATTCTCTAAGCCAAAAGTTTACTCAGCAGCCTCTTCCTTATTTTTCTTAGTATGCTGTTTCTTCAGCGCAATCCACCGGCATTTATGTTGCAGGACACATGGAGTTACAAGATGCTGAATCTTGGGTGCTCTGGTCCTAGGTTTCTTACCTTCCTTGTTTAAAGGCCTTTCTCACAAGATATGCACTCACATCATCTTCTTTAGACAGACTGAAAAGTTTGTGGATTCTGCTAGCTCTTTGGGGCCCTAGATGCTGAGGTACCGCAGTATAAGTCAGTCCAGGAATGTTCTTCTCTCCTTTTTTTACAATAACCAAGTTGAGAAAGCTCAGATTGGCATGCACAGTGCAATCTGGAATAGACTTGGCTTCCTTTCTCTAGTTCTCCTTGGTCTGTAACAGGAATGCCCCTTACTCAGCAGCAGGTGGACCCGGTCATGGGTCAAGACACCCCGCTTCATGGGGAAACCTTGCTTGTCATTCCCATCACTGGTTTGGACCACATAACCCTTCCATTCTTCACCCTGAGTATCAGTAGCAACTTCTGTGGGTGGCTGTATGCCTCTCATAGTAAGTAGGAAGTTTACATTCAATGTCCATTCAATGAGTTTCTGGCAGCCAGTGGCTGGGAAGGGGATACTCAGCTTCATTCTGAAGCAGCTGCTTGTCTCCAAGGCACCACAGAAAAGAGCAATGGGGTTACTTTAGATTGGACAGTGATAGAAAGTCTCTCTAAACCACTGATTGTCAACCCTTGTGCCACAGCACACACTGGTGTGCCCTGAGAGGATCTTGGATGTGCCTTGAAAAATTTTAAAGATCATTAATTAAATTATTTTTGAAAGAAGTTCAAAGCGCAGTAAGTATATTTTGTTTCGTACTCGGTTTTTTGATCAACATAGTTTAAGTGTGCCACGGAAATTAACTATAGGTTCAAGTGTGCCTTGAGATAAAAACGGTTGAAAACACTGCTCCAGAAAGTGACATTTAAGATGAAACCTGAATGATGATAAAGCTGATGATGACACATAGGCCTGAAAGAAGAGCTTTCAGAGAGAAAGAACAAGGAGCACATGCCACTGTTGGGAAGGGCTGGGTGGCTGGAGCACACTGTGCATGGGGGCCCCGTGTGGGTGGGGTTGAACAGAGTAGTAGGAGACAGAGAAGTGGGTGGAAAAGAGAACAGGTAGAGCCCCAGGGAGTCTACCCCATTACCACCTACATCCTGCCAGTATTATACATGTAACAATATATTCTAAAAGTTAATTTACTCCTCTCTCTGAGTAGATTGTGAGTTCCTTAAGTACACTATATCTTATTCATGATAATAATTATAGCTCCCATTTATTGAGCTATACCAGGCACTAAGCTAGCTACTTTGCATACATTATCTCCAATCTTCACAACAACCCTGCAAGGTAAGTATTATTAGCATAATTTTACAGTTGAAAAAACCAGCTAAGTGATTTACCCAAGGCCAAAAAGCTAGCATGTGGCAAAGTAGGCATTTGAATCTATGTCTTGTCTGGCTCTGAAATCCAGCCTCTTTTCGTTACTCCACAACAGTCTTAACCTCCCAGCACTTACTGGCTTTGTAGCCCCAGCCCCTAGCACAATACTTAGCACATTACATAGACTCAGATGCTCCATCAATGTTCCCAGTATTGAGTTGGAGTGAACTGAACGTAACCTCACACAAGAGGAGACTGAACTCACAAGGCCACAGATTCGGGGATGCTTGATAGGAGCATTTGTGGTGGTTATGGTAGTCTTCTGTCACAGGATGAATTTGAAGCATGGTGGAAAGTGGCAGGGAGGAGGAGGCCATACTTAATAAAACTAAATGAAAGCTACGGGGCTTCCTGAGAGCTAATGTATGACACACTGACACAGCTGCATATCGTGTTCTGAAAAAATTAATGGGATTTTAAAGAGAGAGGCTGCTCAACGTGCTTGCAAAATGGAGATACAGAAGAATGCACCCCGATGATGAGGAGAAAAGAGCATCAAGAGGGGAGGATGGGGCTGTCATAATTGCCTGTAATCTCTCCCCCCTCCTCCTCCTGACTTTAATTAGGACACTGGCGAGACACACACATTTGTAAGAGTGACAGAGCTAATTGAAGAAAACCACATGTCTCATCAACAACAAAATCAGGAATAATAATCAAAGCCGCAGAAGCAAAATTGGAAACCATGGAGCTGTCAAAAGCAGGAGGAACTCAAATACAATGAGGCATGTAATTTAGAAAAAGTAAGAGGGCTATATGGAAGCATTAAAAAAATGGGACATGAAATAAAATAGTTAACATGACTCAAACTGAAACTTTCTCTCCAACAGTCTGGTCACAATTAAATCTGGTCAAAATCCATCCAATCCTTTCAACCTGTGTTCTGGGGACACCTGCATTATTTCATTTCATTGCCCAGAATGGCACAGTCAAGTGCAAAATTGCGCAGTCCCTTCCTGAGCTCTTCATTAATTCACATTGCTCTCCTGTCACCACATTGGTTAGTTCTGTCCTAAGTAGAGATGGAAAATGACAGTGACTCATCCCTAACTTTTAATATTGCTTACATGTGGAAGTCATTATTAAGTTATTCCTATCCTCCATTTGCAAACCGATAATAAAAGATGAACTATAGAGTTCAATTGGGAAGAAATTCTTCCTACTCCTCCAGTTTCTTAACTAATTAGATTTTTGTTGCTTGCCTCCCTGGCATCCATTCTCCCTTCTCTCAAACCCTTTGCCCACCCTCAGCCAACACCCTCAAAGTGGGGGAACACTGTACTCCTAATCCCCAGGATGTGGTTTGCCTTGGAGGTGGGTGTGGCACCCAAGACGGCTGATCAGAATCTCAACATGTTAGAGGTTTGTTGGGACAAAAATGCTTATGCTCAATCTTTTTTACAATAAAAATCTTGGAGCTGTTTAAACAATCCTGTTACCACATCGAGATTGAGAATAAAGTTATAGCTCAAGAAAAGAGGAAGGAAAAAAGACATCCTTGTCCCTTTGTATCAATCCTGAATCAGTCATTCCTGAAACAAGATCTATACCCAAACTTTTCAGTTACATAATCCAATAAAGTCTCCCTTTTTATGCTTTAAGCCAGGTGAATTTTGATTTCCCATTGTTTGGAGACAAGTAGTCTAAGCATAATTAATGTAACAGTGAACAAAACAATAAAATAGAAACAATAATAATAGCTGGTATTGTTGAATGCTTTCTATGTGCCAGTCACAGGGTCATCTTAATTATTTCAACAGGTCCAGTATGTTTTATCATTCCCACTTTACCAACACAGAAATTAAAGAACCTGTGTCATTTTCCCCATGCTGATGAAGATAAAATTAGAACCCAGAATTTCCTTTAGAAAATCCACAATCTCCAAATCCATTGTAGTGACAAGAAGAGTGTAAGTCATAATTCCAATTCTAAACCTCTTGTATTAATCAGTAAATAATGCCTGCCTTTTTCTTCTCAGGTTACCTCTAAATGTTCGGATAAATTCCTTTAGGCTTTCTCATTCTGCCTATTTCATCACATAGGATATCACAGATTTGCAGATGTTTTCTCTAAGCAGAAATCCACAACAGAAGTGCACTACAGATGCTGAAACCCTTACCACTACTCACGTTCTCAGCCACCCAAACAGATGTGCACAAGAACTCACAGCTCCAGAAAGAGAAACATAGAATGATAGAGGCAGCTCAACAGAAGTTGAGAATTGTCCATTGCAGCATACAAAAGTTATCTGAAACTAACCACGCAAATTCATAACAGAATGCTACTTACTGGATCACATTTCATAACTAATGCTAAACTGTCATGTTCTAATACTGTTATTAGATGCAGAAGTTACTAAGTGATTCCTGTGATTCCTTTACCTTGATACGGTCACCATCTGTACATCTGTACTTATGCCTACTTACAAATCTACATCACTTTTCTTTCCATTTCATTCCTCAATGCAGCTAGGTCCATCCTTGCCAAGCATAGCCTGCCACTTTTCAGATGTGAGGCAAGGTGGAGGTAAGAACGTGAGACAGACCATGAGCATAGATTTTATTTTCCTCTTTGCAGTGGGGACCATCACTTAAGGACTTCCTATTAGTTTTACCCAAGCACCTCGGCCAAGTACTCATTAGTTTTACCTGAGCACCAAGGATAAGTACAACAAAAGCAAAGGAAATGAAAAGTGCACCCAAGGGAACCCACTCAGCAATCCAAGAATGGAAGAAAACAAAGAAATTCCTGATTACATACCTTCAAGAGAGACAGGATTTCTGGAGGAGACAGCTAAATTTCTAACAAAAATTCGATGAAATAGCACTGAAAGAAGTTGGTTTTGGCACAATAGAAATACTATTCACCTAGAAATCATGCCTTTCAAATTTATAAGGTAAGTATGTGAATCGAAGAAGAATATTATCAGCATTGAAAATTAAGTAAGAGATCCAGAAGATTTAATTTAAAGAAATATCTCACAACCTACAGGAAATAGACCTAGAGATGGAAATAATGAAAAAACAGGTAAGAGTCAGGTAAGAGACAGACAAGTAATGAAAGTTTCAGAAAGAAAAAAAGGAATTGTTAAAGAAGAGGCCAAAAGAACAAAGGGAATATCGCTGGTCAGAACGCCCAAGTCTATAGATTAAAAGGACTGAGTTCCAGAGAGATGAGGAAAAGAAGTAGTAAATGAGAGGGAGGGAGGGAGGGGAAGAGAGGTACTTTTACAAAATGAAAAGAATAAAATTGTTATGGGCTGAATTTCATTACCCCAAAATTCATACATTGAAGTCCTAACCCCAAATACCTTAGAAAGTCGCTGTATTTGGAGATAGGGCCTTTAAAGAGATAATTTTGCTAAATGGAGAAATAGGGATGAAGCTTCGTCTGGTATGACTGGTGTTCTGAGGATGTAGACGCACACAGAGGGAAGACCAGGTAACGTCTCCATCAGCCAAGGAAAGAAACCTCAGAGAAAATCACCTAGCTCTTGGACTCCTGTCCTCCCGAACTGTGACAAAATAAATTTCTTTTATGTAAACCATTCAGTCTATGGAACTTTGTTACAGCAGCCCTGGAAACTAGAACAGTAACATCAAATTTTCCGTCTGTAATTTTAGATGGTAGGCAATGGGAAACTAACTTCTCTGGGTTAATGAGGGGAAAGGATTATAAGAAAGTCATCTTATACCCAGAGAGAAGTGTATTTACAGACATGCAAAGGATTCTGAGAGCATGTCACCCACAGAACCCAACTAAGGAAAATACTGAGGAAAGGACAACAACCAAAGCAGAGAACAGAACTGGTGGCAGGACGGGGGAAGAGAGCAGGGAGGGAAGACAGCAGTCAGCAATGACCCCTGAATAGATGACAGAGTCGTTAGGCTTTGTAATATTAAGAATTATCGATGGAAGAGTCACAGAGAAAAACTGAAACTAACAATGGCACAGAACTGAATGTAACAAATTCTCTGTGACTTTGGAGGCACCCAGGAATCATAGCCAACCATTTTGTGGCATGTATTACTTTTGACATAGGTACTGCCCCGGTCACTCTAATTAAATCATCACAATACTAGGAAGTAAGTGATATTATTATTCCCTTTGTACAGCAGAAGCAAAGACAGCAGCTCTTCCTAGACTGTGTGGCTAGCACATGGCTCTAGTGTCTGGTTTTAACCACCATATCATGCTGCAAAAAGGAGAACATTAAAGGCATCCTTGTGGATGTGTATGTAGGAGGAGTGTGGGGAGGTAAAAGTGACCTAAAACATTTAGTTTATTCTGCTTATTTAATTGAACACACAGAATTTAGTGTACAAACTGAAATAGTTTTAGATTAAAAGAGGGCACAATTACTAATTATGCCAGGGAAACAGAAACACGTGTAAACTAGATTTTCAAAAGCAAATCAGGACATATAATCACCCTAATATCTATGGTTCTCAACTTATTGATTAGGAACAGTAAATAGCCTACATTGAGGAATATGGTTAAAATCTTTCATTTAATAATAGAGAAATACTGTATATATTCAATTATGTGTACTGGAAATCAGAGAACTGCTACTGGCAGAAGGGACGGCACCAAGAAACAACTAGACTAACATGAATAGAAAAGAAAATGATTAGTAACCTGATCAAACACACAAAAACAAAGAAGAGAAGGGCAAAAAAGATGGGGGAAACAAAACTAAGTTTTTGATTCTTAAATGTAAAGCGCTTAAATTCTCTTATTAAAAGAGAAACCATCAGGTTACGTTAAAGAACAAGGAAAAATAGATTAGATGTTTTCATGCATAGAAAACATATAACACAAAGCAAAAAAGAAAAGTTTAAATAAAAGCATAGCACTAACCCAGAAAAAGATTAATACAAAACTTCACCAAAATTTAAAACTTGTACTAACAAAAAGGTTTATCATTGAGAAATTAATAAGCAAACCATTGACAGAGAGAAAATGTTTATGACAGATATATATTTATATACATGCATACATATATATGTAACAAAGAACTAATATATAACAACTCCTGCAATTCAATAATAAAAGGCAAAAGCTTTGTTTTAATAAAGGTCAAAAGAATAGGCACTCCACAAAGAAAGATATACAAATTGCCAGTAAGCAAGTGAAAAAGTGCCTATCTTCATTAGTCATCAGGAAAATCTAAATTGAATCCTCAAAGAGTTGCCACCACCTACCTACTAGAATGACTAAAATCACAAAGACTGACAAAATCAATTGTTAGTATGGATGTGGAACAACAAAACTTTCATACACTGGGGTAAAAAATACTACAACTACTTTGTAAATCATTTCACAAGTTTTCCTTAAAGGTAAACATATACATACTCTATGATGTAGAATTTCCACTTCTGGGGATTTTTACCCAAGCAAAATTAAAAACATATATCCACAAAGAGACTTAAATATGAATGATTATCATGGCCAAGAATTGGTAATACACCAAACATCCATGGGCGGAAGAACTGACAAAATTGTGGTATATTCATCCATGATCTACTTAGTAAATAAAAAAAGAAAACAATAAATTACTGTTATATAAAATATGGATAACTTTCTTAGGGAAAGAAACCAGGACAAACCCATATACTGAGCATATTCCATGTGAGTTCTACAGACAAAACTAACATATAATTACAGAAATCAGATCATTGGTTGTCTCTGGAAGAAAAAGTGAGGAATGCCTGGGCACAAAATACTTTCTGAGGTGCTAGGTAGATTCCATGGCTTCTTAGGGGACTCATTAGACACATCCAACTGTACACTTAAAATCTGTGCCTTGTATATGAATGTTATAATAATATTTTATGAAATTATACTCTATAAAATAAAGTCATGAGTAAGGTATTATTAAGCAATTTAAAAGCACTGAACAAGAAAAATTGGACAAAAGAAACTGGGTTTCAACAAAACATAGCAGGTTTCAGGGTACGGCAGCAGGAGAAAGTAAGATTATGTGTCATCATCCTTCACAGAATTCAATAGTTTCATTATTATGTTAAAGGAGGAGTAAAAACAAGTTTGCCCTATAGATCTTAAAGGAAACCACTGAAAGAATAAAACATGTTGTTTCCCTGTTTATGAAGAAGAGTAATTTAAGTCTGGACAACAAAAGAAACATCAAGAAAGCATAAAATGCGGAAAACATAAAATCAGGTAGTAAGTATATGACCTAGCAGTGGAGATGTCAATAGGTTCTACTCTTTGACCCAGAAATCCCTCTTCTGAATATATACTCAAAAAGTTGAAGCCAGCACCTTATAGAGGCAGATGTGCTCCTATGTCCGCTGCAGCATTACCCACATTAGCCAAGACATGGAAACAATCTAAGTGTCCATAAATTGATAAACAGATAAAAAAATTGTGACACGCACACACACAATGGAAAACTGCTCAGCCTTAGAAAATAAAAACATCCTGCCATTTGAAATAACATGGATGACCGTGGGGGACATTATGCTCAGTGAAATAAGCCAAACACAGAAAGAAAAACATTGCATGTTCTCACTTATATGTGGTGTTTTTAATACATAGAAACAATATAAATGATTTCCACTGATAGGTGCAGGAAGAAATGGGGAGATGTAGGTCAAAGGGTACAAACTGGCTGTTAAGTAAGATGAATAAGTCTAGGGGTCTAATGTGCAGCATGAGAACTACGGTTAATAAGATTGTATTGTATATTGAAAGTTTGCTAAGAGAGTAGATTTTCAGTGCTCTCACCACACACAAAAAAATGGTTGCAATTATGAAAGGCGATGGGTATGTTCCTTTGCTTACCTGTAGTAATCATTTCACTGTGCATATGTATATCAAAACGTCATGTTGTATACTTAAATATACACAATAAAAAAGTAAATGAATTTTTTGAGGTGAGAGGAATCATAAAAGGGGAAGATAGACAATAAAATTGACAAACCTTGGCTTGTCTAAAACTCAATGAGAAAGAAAACCACAAAATTAGAAATAAGAAATGATTTATAAAACAAGACCTTTCTCGGGAGGGGGGAATGGGTGGAGGGAGGGAGTTAGGAGGGATTACTTCTGAGGTTTACCTTATAGGGGTACAGGTGAATCTTTCTAAGAGTAGAATGTGAATGTTTTAAAGCAATAACTGAGAAAATGACATGAAGGCTGTGTTGACCAGTTGATGGAAGTATTTCAGATTGCATGTGAAGACCCCACACTGTACCCTAGAAGTGCATTAATGTACATAGTTACCGTTCAATAAAAAAAAAAAAAGGAAAAAAAAAAAAGACCTTTCTCATAGAGTTTTATGACAGCACGCACCTCTTTCATCTTTTGCCAGATCATGAAAGCCCAGGGATGGATGTGGAAGAGGAAGAGACTTCAGAGCAGAAGGCTGATGATGGTAAAGAGACCCGACCTCCCAAATTGAAAGCATCTCCACAACTTTGGTGTTAACCAGTGATCAAGGGTCAAACCAGACAGTGGATGTCAGCAGATCTTGAACGAACATATGACCTTCAGGGCGACAAGCCCACACACACACACACACACACACACACAGCTGATGCTACAGCAACGCTTAAATTGTCCTAAATTTACACTTGATGGAGAATCTAGCTCAATGAGGAATTTTAAAAAATGATGCTACTACAAAAGAATGAACAAGCAATATTCCTTGTACACCTGATTGTGTGCTACACAAGTCTTTCACCCCTTGTCAATGCAATTCTACTTAACAAAACTTTGTTTTAGACAACATTATTTCTGTTTAATCTAACTCCCTTGCTAGCAAGAGAACTTAAAAGGTTGTGAAATCAAATATTTAATGCTACATTTATTTTTGCCAGAATGGTTTAAGAATTGACAGGATAGGCTTCGCACCCGTAGCTTGGTGGTTAGGGCACTGGTCACATTCACCAGGGCTGGTGGGTTCAAACCTGGCCCGGGCCTGCTAAACAACAATGACAACAAAAACATAGTCAGGCAGTGTGGTGGTCACCTGTAGTCCCATAGATTTGGAAGGCTGAGGTAAGAGAATCACTTAAGCCCAAGAGTTAGAGGTTGCTGTGAGCTGTGACGCCATGGCACTCTGCTGAAGGTGACATAGTGAGATTCTGTCTCAAAAAAAAAAAAAAAGAATTGACGAGAGAGAGACAGAGAGATAGAAAGAGAGATGCTGCGCTTAGCTGATGGCTAAAGTCTTCCTAAGACTATTAAGACAATTCCTAAGACAATTCTATTTAGCCTTAGCATCTTATTAGCAGCAGAAAAAAATTAATAAGGAGAAAAGATCTTTAAAATAGCAAAGTTTTAAAAAGTAGAAACCAAAACTAAAATACAGACTTCCCAATTTCAAAATATGCATATTAAAAATAAAAATTTATAATTCTTTGAGCAAAATTAAGAATTATAAATTTACATTTACAATATGCATAGAAAACCCTAAATACTCCTCCAAAAGGCTCCTAGAATTGATAAATGAATCCAGTAAAATTTCAGGTTACAAAATTGATGTGTACAATCAGTAGCACTACTCCAAAAATGACCAAGCTGAGAAGCAAATCAAGAACTTAACCCCATTTACAATAGCAGGAAAAACCCTAGGAATACATTTATTCACAGAAGTGAAAGATCCTTTCAAGGAAATGAAGAAAGAAATCATAGATGTCACAAACAAATGAAAAAATATCCCATGCTCATGGATTAGAAGAATCAATAATGGTAAATGACCATATTGCCCCCAAATTCTACAGATTCAACCCAATCCCTGTTAAAATACTAACTTCATTTTTCACAGAATTAGAAAAGACAATCCTAAAATTTATAAAGAACCAAAAAAAAGCCTGAATAGCCAAAGCAGTCCTAAGCATGCTTCTGGAATAAAAGTAGACACAGATTAATGGAACAGAAAACAGAACCAAGAAATAGCTAAGCTCAATGGCTCATGCCTGTAATCCTAGCACTCTGGGAGGCCAAAGCAGATGGACTGCCTGAGCTCACATGTTCGAGACCAGCCTGAACCAGAGCATGGCCTCTTCTCTAAAATATAGCTGAGTGTAGTGGTGGGTGCCTGTAGCCCTAGCTACTTGTGAAGCTGAGGCAAGAGAATCCCTTGAGCCCAAGAGTTTGAGGTTGCTGTGAGCTATGACACCATGGCACTCCACCTACGGTGACACAGTGAAACTGTCTCAAAAAAAAAAAAAGAATAAAATTAGAGAATTAAGGCCAGGTATGGTGGCTCATGCCTATAATCCTGGCACTCTGGGAGGCCAAGGTGGGTGGCTTGCCTGAGCTCACAGGTTCAAGACCAGCCTGAGTGAGTGCAAGACCCTGTCTCTAAAAAATAGCCAGACGTTGTGGTGGGCACCTGTAGTCCCAGCTACTTGGGAGGCTGAGAAAAGAGAATTGCTTAAGCTCAAGAGTTTGAGGTTGCTGTGAACTATGACACCACAGCACTCTATCGAGGGCAACAAAGTGAGACTTCATCTCAAAAACAAAAAAAAAGAGAGAGAGAACAAAGAAATAAAGCCAAGTACCATCTGATTTTCAACAAAGCAAACAAATACATACAGTGGGGAAAGGAAGCCCCATTCAACAAATGGTGCTGGGAAAACTAAATAGCCACATGTGGAAGAATCAAACCAGATTCCTTTCTCTTACCATATACAAAACTTAACTCAAGATGGATTAGTGACTGAAATGTAAGACTTTAAACCTCAAAAATTCTAGAAGAAAACATAGGAAAAACCCTTTTAGACATTAATGTATATAAAGAATTTATAACAAAGACCCCCAGAACAAATGCAACAAAAATAAATGGAGCTTTATAAACTAAAAACCTCCTTCACAGCAAAAGAAACAATCAATAGGTAAATAGATAATCTACGAAATGGGAAAAAATATTCACAAACTATACATTTAATGAAAGACTAATATCTGGAATCTACAAGGAACTCTCACAATCAGTAAGATGAAAAACAAATGACCCCATTAAAAACTGGACGAAAGACATGAACATTTTTCAAAAGAAGAAATACAAATCACCAACAAATAATGCTCAACATCAGGGAAATGCAACTTAAAACTACCAAGAGACATGACTTTACTCCTGTCGGAATGAGCCATTATTAGTAAGTCAAAAAACAATAGGTGGGGATGAAGATGTGGTGGAAAGAAATGCACATACACTGTTGGTGGGAACGTAAATTAGTACAACCTCCATGGAGGACACTATAGAGATTTCCCAAAGAATTAAAAGTAAACCTACTACTCTTTAGGGTTTTGTGTGGCCTGGATATATATACACACCTTGGTTCCTTTGCTCTCTGAAAGATTCTCATCTCCCTTATTCTCACATTTGATCTTGAGATAGGCTAAATGAGTCCCAGGCTCTGACTGTAACCAAAGAGCCTAATCAACACACTAAGGAAGAAAAATGGAGTCATAATGTGTGTATGTATATGGTAGATGTATTTATCCATGCATATATATTTATATATATGTATTGTATACATATGCATACATGTACATGTATGTGGATATATATGCATGTGTGTATATATGAGATTTTTAACGTATATTTTACATATATATTGCAGTATGTACACACACAGAGGTTTACATCAACATCAATCTCAATAGCTGAACATTAAAAATTACATTGAACTCTCTAATAGAAATGGCTTCCCATGTTATATACTTGCTCAGTTATGTGATGGATCACGTGATGGCTTCAGTTCATATTTATCTAGGGATTTCCCATCAATCAGCACCCCTGAAATTAATTCCATTTTTATTTAAATAAATGTCAACTATCCCAAAACTAACAAAAGATAGAATTAAGTGCAATTCTGACTTCCTCTCCTTTAGTTTGCAAAGAGCTGTTTCGCCTGGTGTCCAACACTCTGGAAGCTCTTGTTTGGTCTGAAAGTCATTAGACTACAGCTATCAGCTAATGAGGCGGTAAGTGTTTGGAAGCAGCCTGAACTACTTCAGCATATCCAAGTTAAAATAAGGTGAATTAGTAGTAAAATCAAATTGGTTTAAACTGTGAAGTGAGTGTGAAAACTATTCCCCTGAAAAGTGGTATTGGGTCAAATTGCTGCACTGGGATGTTGGAGATGATTTCAGCTTGTAAGAGAAAAATGTTACTTTTATTGAATTTCATTCTTTAAAAGGCAATGTCTTAACTATCCTGGAAATCCAAAGGTTTTATTGATGGAAGAAAAAAGATACCTAGAGAGATAAGAATACATTGTTCACCCTTCAAGGGGATAAAATGTATTGCCCAAACTGGAATCTTTTGGAGAATGAAAGTGGGGAGTGATAGTGATACTAATTCCACTGGGTTAACAGATGCAAACCAGGGCCACCCTTACTCTCTGATGCCTTTAGAAAGAGTGCCAAAAAATGATGAGAGAGAAGAATCTCTATCCCCAATACTCACGAAAATCTAGAAATCTGCTTTTTCAGCACTTTTGGAAAGGAAGAAAAGAAATTAAGTGCTATTTACTTAAATGTGGTACTAAAGTCAAGAAAAATTAAACCTCCTCCACTTTCCTCTCTCCCATCCATATACAAAAAGTCTAATTCTTCTCTTAAGTAAATCATGGACCAATATTAACAGAGATACAAAACAAATAAAATAAAATCTAACTTTACATGCAAGGATTAGAGGACTCAAACTCTTGGCCCATTCACTGAACTTGGCCCACAGATGAGTTTTGTTTCACTTCAGTGGTTTTCTCTTAAGTTTGAATTATTTGCCAAAGTAGAAAGATTGGAATATTTTACTTACATGTTTGCATTTCTAGCTTCTCTTGAAATACAAGATCTGATAACAATGGGCCTCCATACCTGTGCCCGGCAACTTTTGCTGGAGCTCAAGGGTTGCTATCCCTTAGGTTGTCTTAGATTAGGATGGAAAGTTATATGCAAAATGTTGATTGCAGGTTGCTTTGCAGAAATACACTGTAAGGAAGGAAGGAAGGAAGAAATTGACCTAGGGAGAAGCTGGCCTGAAATGTTCTGGCCTTGGAGATCCCAGACAATCTTATGTGGAACTCTGGAGTGGAGATGAGCCTTCAGGATTGTCCCCCATTGAGACACAAGAGGTTCTTTGTAATTCTTCATCTGCTAGTCTTTGGCCACAAGCCTGTGGCTTAGAGCAATAAATGAGTATTTATTTAGTTATGAACCATTAATAGCCAATATTTCCAGGAGGGAACAGGTATCTTGTCCCTGGAGAGGGAAATCTGAGGAAGACACCACAATATAAACTATATCCCTTCAAACCAGACTTAACCACTCCAGTGGTCACTCATTTCCTGAGACCACAGGCATTGGTATTTACAACCACATCTCTAGCGGAGCCCCACCGCTTTTCATCCTCTACTCATATTTCCATGAACTCAACTCACTTCATCTTTAGAAAGGGAATGCCGGCTCGGCGCCTATAGCTCAACCGGCTAAGGCGCCAGCCACGTACACCTAAGGTGGTGGGTTCGAATCCCCAGCCCGGACCCGCCAAACAACAATGACGGCTGCAACCAAAAAATAGCCGGGCGTTGTGGCGGGCGCCTGTGGTCCCAGCTACTTGGGAGGCAGAGGCAGGAGACTCGCTGGAGCCCAGGAGTTGGAGGTTGCTGTGAGCTGTAATGCCACGGCACTCTACCCAGGGGGGCAGCTTGAGGCTCTGTCTCAAAAAAAAAAAAAAGAAAGGGAATGCCTCCAAGCCACTTCCCACTTGCCAATTTCACTGTTTTTTACTCTTTGACATCTTCATGTTAACTCTAAACCTCGACATACAGTGTCATTTAGCCCCTTGAATGATCGACTTCATTTGGTTTTGCTATTTTTAAACTTCCCCTTCTGTTAACTAGCCCTCTGCCTTCATACAACCTGACCATAATTAAAGAGTCAAGACCTTTCCGACCAAATCATAGTTTCCACCTCTCACCCTCCCCTACCAGAGGGAGGAAGAGAATGGATGTCCTCTAGAAGATACTGGAATACTCTAGATTTCTCCAGTATTCCAGGCATTTGTTTGCTCCAGGTTTATGATATTAGTGCATAGGTGTTACAACATGGATTGTATTAATTGTCTATTGTTATATAAGAAATTGTTCCAAAATTCAGCGGCATAAAAACAACAGTCATTTATTATCTAACAGTTTCTTTGTATCAGGAATCTCCAGGCACGGCTTACTTGGATGTCTCTGCCTCAGGGTCCTCACAAGGTTACAATCAAGGCGTCAGCTGGGGCTGCATTTTCTTCTGATAGCTCAACAGAGGGAGAATCCATTTGTAAGCTCACTTGGGTAGTTATTACCAAGATTGAGTCACTCATAAACTGTTAGATGGAGGGCCTCAATTTCTTGCAGGCTAATGACTAGAGGTTTCCTTCAGTTTCATGCCATAGGGCAGTTCACAACATGACAACTGGATTCCATAACATTGAGCAAGAAAGAGTAAGGCAGAGAGTGCTAACAGGAGAGGAATCAAGGATTTTTTGTAAGCTAGTCTTGGAAGTGACCTCCTGACATTTTTGCCTGTCTCTATTCATTAAAACCAAGTGACAGAGACCATCACACAACTGGGAGGAAGAGATTATACAAAATCATAAATACTAGGATGTGAAGACCACTGGGGATTATCTCAGAGGCTACCCACAGCATGAACCCTAACAAGAAATTTACAGTCTAGTTGGAAAGATGAAAACAGACACATATATTAAATTCTGAACAGTGATATATATGTTAATAATAAACCTAGATGAAAAAGCACAAGTTTTATTTTTGAGGCAAAATATATATGAATGTTAAGTGAGAGGTAATGGCAATTGCTGCCCTTCAAGCAGTTCAAATAAAGAACTCACTGTGAACTGGAGTAATCAGGGAAGACTTCATGGAGGTGGTGTGTCTGGAAGTGAGCTATTTCGATGAGTGGCTGCAGTCAGACAGCCCCATAACTACACAAACATTAATCAAAAATCCTCTAATGGTATTTGCAAAAATGAGCTATACAAATGTGTCATGAACATGTGGCATATGGTAGAGCACCAAAAGTTGGTTTAGATATGCTTCTAATTCCAAACCAGGGGGTTTCTTGGTGTGCAGCCTGTTAAGACTTCATTAGATTCTTCCCTTAAGCAAAAGATCAAAGAATAATGCAAAAAGAAAGTGTTAGGATGGGGAAAAGACAGAGAAAGTTGAATGAGAATGATTTTCAGATCCCTAAATTTTATAGAGTCACTATAGCTTTAGAGCAGGGAACCTGTAGGTTTAACTCCAACATGACATGATCAGAACCTGCCAAAATTACACATAAGAACTACTAACATTTATTGAGAGCTTGCTGTGTGCCAGACACTGTGATAAGCATTTTCCATCTTACTTTGACAGTGAACAAGAAATGAACAAAGTTGGCCTGGCTGTTCCCCCTGCCTGCCTCTCTTTCCTTTCTCCCTGTTTCTTTCTTTCTTTCTTTCCTTTTTTGCTCTTTCTTCTCTCAACCATTAAAGTTACTCTCAGGAGAATCCAGGCTCTCGTCACTCACACCTTGGTGTGTTCTTAAGTCACACCTCAGGTGCTTTCATTAGAGCCTTATTACTGACTGCTCAATGAAAGAAACCTTTCCTATGAAAGACATTTCAGGCATCAGTGAGCACATAGGAGCTGTATTTGGCATTTCGAGGATCGAGGAAGTGATATTTCAGTCCCTGAAATGAAACCATATAGGGAGTTGCTTACCCATCAGGCTGGCCTTGGACTTGACCCATGTAATGGGTATTTGGTTAATAAATAGGGTCTTTCAGTCATATACCCATTGACCTCTTGATCTGGCCCAAAGGGGCCACTGTTTTCCATTCACTAATGAGCTAGACTTTGGTTTCTTCCTGCACCAGTTAGAAAATGTGTGATATTTTGCTTCTCTTTAAATCCCTAAAACCTGTGAGAACAAAGTTGTCACAAACTCCTGCTGCTAAGTAGTGAAGACAATCTGAGCCATTAGAGGGGAAAAATAATGTTTTTCCTCTTCCCAGGGAAGCTGGTGAGGATCACGTAACAAGCCAACTGGAGGCTGCATCTCAGCCGTAGCTGCAGACACCGTCTCTGCTGTGGTCTGCACTGTGAGGTGGACAAGCTTCAACCAGGGCCGACAGCAACTTTTCAAAACCCCCACTTTGCCTCTTTAGGAGGGAGAAGCCACTCATCTGTGTCCCTACCAAAAGAGTCCAGTTTGCAGCTCTTCTGCTTGAAAGAATGGGGTTGAAAGGAAGCAAAATGTCTGCTTTTTATCCATGGTTATCTATGGTCAGCAGGGCGCTGCCTTTAACACATCTCATTGCCTTCAACAACCTGTGATGAACAAGGGATTTGTATTTTAAACATTCATGGTTGTACCTTTTTACTTAACATATTTATACTTAAAATTATGTATGTATGTATGGAGGAGCATTTTTTAAATGGGGAGATTATGTAACCACAAATTTTTTCCTTTATGGGCACACCCAACTGCACTAAACTTCAACAGATAGGAGTTGCTATTCTTATCTGAAGTTCTTAAAATTCTGCAAGACTCGAGTAATAAGTCTAGGGCTCTGATTTGGCCAGAGAAACCACCATGGTGTCTGCTCAGTTCACAAAATGTTATTTTAATTTGCTTGTGCATTTCCATGATAGGTAGTTTTAAAATGGCTAACTCTAATGTATATAGAATGTAAAGTGGGTGAATCATGCACTGGGTTTTGTGGGGTGGGTCAAACCATTTTGCAATATAACACTTTAGATTAATTCCTTTCTGTTAGTCCTCACTTCTCCTTGCCAGGATGGTTCCAGAAACCTTGACACACACATTCACACCCATAAACACACATACACAGGCATCATGCTCTCATCTGTCAGGAATAGTCCTTACCTTGGCTTACCTAACATATTCTGGGCTTCCACCCAAGGAAAAAATTCTTACTCCACTTTTAGCAGCAGGACTTTTTCACACCTCTGCAGAAGCTAAACATCACATAGTTTATGGTACAAGTCTTTAAAAAAAAAATGTCTGTGTTTTCCTTACTAAAGAGAAAGAAAAGTCAATATAAATATTGAGAGAGAAAATTGCTTCTGGCGGCCAAGAAAAGAGAAGAGTTAGGATTTGCTAGTACCTACTATGCGCTGGATCACTCTAGTGTTTTTGTTTTGTTTTGTTTTTTCTCATTTCAAGAGAATTTCTCCATGGTGCGTGAGTGTGTGTGTGTGTGTTGTGTGTGTGTGTGTGTGTGTGTGTGTGTGTGTGTATACGCGTGCGCATGCGCACACGATGGCCTGCATGGGTCACATACCAGAACGTTTTCCTCCTTACAGTAACACTGATGTAGATGCCCACGCAACCTAACATATCTACCTCATTTGCCTTTTTTGATGAAAGAAGGAGATCAAAATGTTAGTGCGAATAGAAAAGGGAAAGAGACACTGTAGAATTTATCAGGATAAGAGATTTGTAACCACATTTTTAACCAGAGAGGAAAGAAAGACTGACAGTATTCTCTCTGGTGTTAATCGGAAGATAATGCAGTCTTCTTTCAGAAGTTCTCATTTCTGTTTCTGATGAAGCGTAAGTCAAGCTTCCAATGTAGAAAACTAGGCCAAGAAAGGTGAAACTGTGAGAAGATTAAATCTCTATATTAATTAGTGTCTTGCAATTATTTTAAGACAGACAGCAATTATTTATAGTCTAAGAAAGGAAGCTAGGAGATACCACACTAGGACATGAGACTCTTTTTCTAATTTCAGTATTTATGAAACGTAGTGTCAGACATGGTTTTAAGCATGTCAAAAATATTTGTATTTAATTTCGAGATAGATACTAATATTTTATTCCCCTTGTTATAAGCAAGCAAATTGAGAACAAAGAGATTAAAAAATTATGCACTGCCTCATAGCTGCTAATTTTCTGGGCTGGGATTTGAACCAGACAACAAAACTAAAAAATTCACCCTGTCAACCACTAGGTAATCTTTTACACAGCCTCTGTTCTAAGATGATTGTAAAATACAGAGCAGATCAATCAAAAGTCTTTTATATAATGAATTCACAAAAACTCTAAATGTTTGTGTGTTCGAATTTGAGACTGTGGACTGAAGCAGAGACCTTCTTCAGGTGCTTGAAAGATAAGTCTAGCAGTCCTACCAGCAAAGGTCAAGTATGAGGACGCTTCCCTCCAGGAAATTAACAAAGCATCGGGCCAATCCACAGCAATCGTGAATTGAGAACATATTTGCTTTTCTGGTTTTCATGCTTCATGAAAAATTATGAATGTAAGTAAAGCCTAGAAATGGCTAAGGGAATTAGAGGCCTTATATTTAAAGATAATAAACAAAGAAGATGAGGAGACCTCAGCCTAGAGAGATGGAGGGGGGAAATCAAACTCGGTACTGTTTGGATGAACAAATAAATCAAGATGCCCCTTTCCCAGGAATACTGGGGATACTGGAATATTGTTTAGTGTGTTGACTCAGGAAATGATACAAGCTGAAAACACTACAGAGACTTAAAAAACAAACCTAACGAGAAGATTTAAATTCATAGGTGACACATTAATGGTGAGTTACTAGAAGAAGCAGGTGTGCATGAGAAACACTTCTTTCTAGAGCTCACTTTGCTCTATACTTTAACACTTCTAGAGTTAAAGTGTCTGGAATTTTATGGGTCCCCATTCAATGCCTAATTCAGAATCTCTGTTGCCCCATCTATAGTCTAGATTCCACACTAGACTATAAGCATCTTGGGAGGATGGACTACATCACTGACATCCTCGTATTCCCCGTAGCACACTCTTTCATATACACGTATGTATTAAGTATGCCGACATAGTCATAAAAAAGTGGAATGAGAATCCAAACCCCAAAGTTAAAACATCAATTCTACACCCAGGAATATTAATTTTGCTTTTGACTCTCCTACCTTCTCTTACTTCTTACCAAGTTCATCCAACTGTATCTTTTCCAGAGCATTAAACACTTGGTGGATTATCCATAAGGGGATAAACGTGAAAGGTTTGAAATTTTACAAGGTCTGCAAAAATGTCCATCAGAATTTGAACCCATGTCTGCCTAATTCTAAAAGCATTGCTTTTTAAGCTTTATGATGCTGCCTTTCAGAGTCCTCACTATGTTGGACTTACATCAAGGGTCCCTGTCTACACTTTCCACCACCTTCCTAGGAACACCAACAGAGGGCCTCATACCCCTCTGCAGTGGGAATGCAGGAAGGCTGAAATGACCAGCTTATGATGCTACCTGTGCAAAAAAAAGAGTTAATGTGCCAACTATATGTGTATGAGGCTGCTCTAGTTAGAAAGGCCTGTTTACAAGGCTGGCTCTTGACTAACACCTGGGAACTCGGATTTTGGGAGAGTCCCACCATTCCCACAACAGGCATAAGAATGGTTCACTGTACCTAAACTACTTGTGTATACTACATGGTTTATGCTGAATACCTGTGCTTCTTCTGGAGGCTGGATTTGGGTACTCACAAGGCAAAAACTGCCTTTAGTAAAGAGCCTTTAGTAAAAAAAAGAAATCTTAAGTACTGAATATTCTAGTTAGCATCCTTATCCAACATTTCACATGTGCTGTTACAACTCTTTGCTGGGGGGATTAAACACAAGCTCTGACGGCCCTGGGAGAGGCTTGCACCTGGTTTCCTCCAAATTTGGCCCCATGTGTCTTTTCCCTTTGCTGATTTTGCTTTTTATGTTTTCTTTGTAATAAATCACTATGGCTGCCCCTACATGTTGGGTCCTTTGCATCTTCCTAGCAAATGATGGAAGTTGGGGGTGTGCTTGGGGAACCCCAACATACCCTCTCATGGCAACATCACTGAAAATTTTCTTGGGAAAAGAAAGGATTAAAGAATAAACTGAAATTTAGAGTCTGGAGATTTCTAGGTATATGCTGTCCTCTTTCCAAGAGCTATTCTGGAATGCTATTACCCACACTATGCTATTTAAGGTTATTTAGGGAAACAAAATTTGTATTATCCTCAAAAACAGTTTACATTTCCTTAGCTATAGAATAAGGCTTTGCTGGCATTCCAAAATGGCTAGAAAGCATGATTACAGAGAAGCATCTAGGACCTGACTTTAAGAAGATAGACAATGTAAATACTCTAAAAACAGATTCAGAATGTTTACAAACCATGATCCTTAGAGATGGAAAAGCTCACTATAAACAAAAGGTGATTTGCCTGTATTTTGTTCTCAAACATGCTTTTGATGCAATTATGGTCTTTCTTGCTGGTAAAAAAATAAAAAAAAATTTTTCAAGAGTTTCCTTTTTCTCTACTTCCAATGATTAAAATAAGCACATATCTGGATTGGTGTTTCTAATGACAACAAAAAACATACAGGGCCACCACCAACATATCAGTCATCAGAACATCTCTTGAGGAGCAAGGGAGGGTGATAAACAACTGTGGCAAAGAATGCCCTGGCAAATAAAACTATCTTTGCAGGGAACAGGAAACTTTAGGAACTTTTTCCATGCAAATATTAAATTAGAAGCAGCAAACGGATTTTTTTAAAGTCTATAATCCAAGTTCAATTTTCTTGATGAGTGCTGTTGAATTAGTTGTTTTGTAAAGGCTTTTTTGTTTTAATCGTTTTTCTGTACTGTGATAAGGTTTGCATGGATTTTATCCAAACTAGGCTAGCAAACTAGGGCTTTCTGCATCTATTGCCAGATTAGATCCTTGCCTAATAAATTAGTTTCGTGAATCTTGACTTAGGCAATTTACTCCAGAGAATTTCCTGCTGTCAATTTCTCTGGAGTGGGGAGATTGGGTGGAGGGAGCGGGAGGAAGGTAGGGGGTTGGGTTTATTACTCCCAATATGCTCTGTGCTGTTGTGCCTGGCTGTGCATATGCCTGGGACTCACCACATATGGCCCGGGGGCTGCCAGTGGCCCGCTTAGCAGCTGTCTCCAGTATATTTTGACATAAGAGCCATTATATTTTTGGCTAGCTAATTGCTTTTTATTAAACAATTGTTGGAAGTTGGATGATAACTTTTATGAATTTAAAATGAAAGCCTCACTGCAAACTTCTGAAAGCAAACAGTGCCTGGCCCACCTGGGAAAATTTGAAAGGGCTGGCATTCCATCTGCCAAATAGAACTCATACCAGGCACAGCAACTGAGAAGAGCAGGGTGATAGTTTCCATTTCTCATAGTACTAGTTTCTCCTAAAAGACTCTGATAAAGGACAAAAAAAGAAAGAAAGAAAATGCCCTCTTTAAGGTCTGCCAACCCAAAAATCATCTCCACAAAGGTAGTAGAGAGAAATCAAAAAACAGTTCTATTACCAAATAAAACAGAATGTAATATGCATCACAGGCAATCTGCTAAGAAATTGCAAAGATGGAAAGAAGTCAAAGAAATCCGATACAACTCGTCATGTACATGTTGTCAAGATAAACAATAACTTGTCCTCAAGTAAGAGGACTGCACAGCACTACTGGTCACACACAGGTCACCCTAACTTTTCCTGATATTTGGAGTGAACGTCTTTCTTCACGGCATGAGGTAGTTTGACCACGGAGAGCAAAGCACCCACTGAAGATAGGTTCCTATCATCCCTGAGAAGCTGGGAAATGAGGCTCTTTCTTCTTTGATGTTTCCATATCAAAGAGATAAATCTCAGGTCCTTAAGAAAGACATTCCTGAGCTGACAGAAGTCTTATTTAGTTTCTAAAAAGATGCATTTCAAAAAGATAAAGTACTTACATTTACAATTTTTCTAAGGTAAATGTTAATAAAAAAAAAAAAAGTAAGGAATATATCCTCCCTTACTTTTAATGAGAATAATTGAGCCTTTTTTTTTTTTTAGATAGAATCTCACTCCATCGCCCTGGGTAGAGTGCTGTGGCGTCATCACAGCTCCCAGCAACCTCAACTCTTGGGCTCAAGCAATGCCTCAGCTTCCCAAGTAGCTGGTAGTACAAGTTCTTGTCTCAACACTCAGCTAATTTTTCTATTTTTAGTAGATATGAGGTCTCGCTCTTGCTCAGGCTGATCTCCAACTCCTGAGCTCAAGCAATCCACCAGCCTCGGCCTCCCAGAGTACTAGGATTATAGGCATGAGCCATTGCACCCAACTAAGCCTTTTGTTTTAATTCATATATTTTTTTCTTTTCTTTTCTTTTTTCTTTTCTTTTCTTTTTTTTTTTTTTTTTTTTTTGAGACAGAGCCTCAAGTTGTCACCCTGGGTAGAGCACCACGGCACCACGGCATCACGTCTCACAGCAATCTCCAACTCCTGGGTTTAAGCGATTCTCTTGCCTCAGCCTCCCAAGTAGCTGGGCCTACAGGTGCCTGCCACAATGCCCAGTTACTTTTTGGTTGTAGTTGTTATTACTGTTTGACAGGCCCGGGCTGGATTTGAACCCACCAGCTCTGGTATATGTGGTGGCGCCTTAGCTGCTTGAGCTACAGATGCCAAGCAATTAGTATTTTTCTTTACAGATCTTATTCACCAATAGATACTCTATAGTAGAGTGTCCCTAGGAACTTGGGCTCTTCCTCTAATTTTCAAACCAGTGAGTACAAAATTAAGTGCAATAAACTATTTAGTTATTGTAATATCTGAGTCCTTATTAAGAAAGAAAAATAGAGAAGACAGGAAAGGATAAGAGAAAATAAGGGAAATTACACAGCAGTTCGTGGATTTATTGCAAGTTATTTAGCAGTTATTAAACAGAACTCTATTGTAGAAAGGAAACTTAGCTTTAAAAAAGGAAAAACTAAGAAGGTGGTTTTGTCTCCATTAATTTTATCCTATTTCCAGGCTATTTTATCCTATTTTCCTCTAGGGGGAGCAGAAGAGTATGAAAGACTTTGGAGGAATTTGAAAAATTCTTCAAAATGCTGCAGGTCCTTTGGGCTCATCACTCCAGACAGGCTGAACTCTCTATTCCTAGCAGACACCAAGCCTCCATAATTTTCCCTGACCTCTCACATGCCCCCTATACCTGAAACACTTTTCTCACCAAGTCCACCCCCGTCTCCAACTCTTTGCCTAGTCAGCGCCTTCTTGTCCTTCATCTCAGCTTCAATACCATTGGTATTGATGTCCTATAGGTCAGGTCTCCCTCTTGCAAGCTCATATGGTCTCCTGTGCATCCCTCTGTAGCATACCACCCCTACATTCACAAGTAAGTCAAGTTCAAGAGCAACTAGGTGCCAGGCAGTAACACAAATGAGTTAGCTTGTGGGCGTCTGATACCACAGCAATGTTACTGGAAGTTCGGTACTTGTCTCACAGCCAAACAAAAAACAAGGACAAGTGGTTTGAGAAAAAAATAAAGTTTATTAATTTGCCAGCACATAAGGAAGATGTCGGAGTTCCATCTTAAAGAATTATCATCCTGCTTTTAAGCAGAAATAAAGGTGGGGTTGGCTTCAGGCTATTGCTGTTTAACTATGGTTGGTCAGCCTTATCTATAGAAAAGATGACCTCATGCCCTTTGTCCCAACAATTCCCTGAGTCATGTCCTAGGGTTTAAAACAAAGAACAAAGAATAGTCTCCTGGCCACTCTGATTACTGCCTAGGGTAGTAATGCAGGTTTTAATTTCCAAAAGGAGAAGGGGAAGTTTTAAAGAGACAATCTATAATTGTCTCTTTACAGTAAGATTGGGTCACAATAGTTCCTACCTCAAAACGTATGTTGAGAATTAGATAATAAATTACATTTTGCCCTTACTTCTGTTACAGCATTACATGCTCCATGTAAAGGCATTCAATTCACCCTCTTTTAAAGCATGCACTGGCTAAACATGCATTGATTATCTGTGAGCCAAATCCAGCTAAGTGGTTGTGGAGCTATGGCAGAAGAGAGTGAAGGTAAATGATAATTATGTAGCAAAAGTTAAGAGATTGACTTTATTGGAGAAACCTGCAAGCCCAAGGCACAGCAGAAGAGGCCTATTGTCCAGTTATCTCAATGTCCCTCAGAAAACAAGCAGAGGGGAAAGTTTGTGGACTCATAAAAGGTTTCTATTCCAAGAGGGACACTGCCCTCCTGCCACTCTACCTTCTTATAGTGCAAGCATGAGAGCAACCCTATGGAGGGGAGGGGGGAGGTGACCCAATCTAAGGGACACAGGTCCCAGACAGTCCGAGTATCAGTTCTACAGAGCATTGTCTAAGAGTGAATGCCAGCTGCCAACACCTAGTAACCTTGGGAAAGGGGGGTGGATGCAAGATGCTGGGAAACGGAGACCCCAGTCCCATAAGCAGTTGTGTTAATGTGCATTGCCTTCTACTGAGGAGGGAGATGCCTTTTTCCAGCACTCCAGAATGACCTTCTGCAGTCATTCATCAGACTCACATCACATCTTTCTTCCAGCATGTGCCACCACTCAACCTCATCATTCAATCTCTCTTCTTTACATTTCTGCTTTTATGTAGTTACGTTCTTTTTTGGTTTGTTTGTTTTGTTTTTTGAGACAAAGTCTCACTTTGTCACCCTCAGTAGTGTGCCATGGCGTCACAACTCACAACAACCTCCAACTCTTGGGCTTAAGCAATTCTCTTGCCTCAGCCTCCCAAGTAGCTAGAACTACAGGCACCCACCACAACACCCGGCTATTTTTTTGTTGCAGTTGTCATTGTGTAGCTGGCTCAGGCTGGGTACAAACCCACCAGCCTCGGTGCATGTGGTTGGTGCCATAACCAATGTGCTATGGGCAACAAGCCCAGGTAGTTATATTCTTGGAGCCTCAGTGTCCAGCATGTAGTAGAAGCTAAAAAATATATTTGTTAAAGAAAGAATCATCTTTATGATATAAATATCAACGAAAAAGGACCCATACTCTATAAAACAATTTAAAGAGGTTTATTCTGAGCCAAATATTTGTGACCATGGCCCAGATAGCCATACCCAAGAAGCCTTGAGCAAGAGGTCCAACTGTGGTTGGGTTACAGTTTGGGTTTACACATTTCAAGGAAATAGGAATTACATGTAAAGTCATAAATCGATACACAGAAGGGGTACATTGGTTTGGCTTAATAAGGTTGAGCATCTCAAAGTTGCTCAAAGGGAATTACAGGTTATAGGTGGGTTTAAAGATTCTATCATCCATAATTGGTCAAAGAAATGAACCTTTGTCTAAAGGTTGGATTGTTTTAAGTTAAGATGAAAACTCTGTTAATCAGAGACCAGTCTCGGGACATCGACTCAGAAGATCTGTTAAGTAAATGATGTGATGACCTGCAAGAATGGTTTAAGCTTTGTCTTGTGCAGGGATCCACGGCAAAACCAGCCCTTTTCCCTTTCATTGCTTCGTTGAAAGATCAACTCACAATTATAGTAGATTAATAAGAGAAAGGTTTATTTCCAAATACCATGCACATGGAGGGAATCACGAAAATGATCACCCAAAGTCTCAGTGATGGTCAGAGACTTTTATAGATGCCTTTTGGCAGGGAGAGGGGGCAAAGTGGAAAGTATTGGTTGCAGCAAGAGGTTGCTAGAGGGGGATGTGAGTAGATGACAGAAAACAGATTAATTTGTAGATTAACCTGAGAGACAGTTCTCATGCTTCATATGACCTTGGAGCCAGGCCTATTAGCATGTATTAAGGAAGTCAGCAGCCCCTTCTGAGTCTAAATCAGGTCAGTCAGGTCTTATGTAGATGGAGGAGAGGCCTCTTGCAATGCTTTCTGATCATGAACGTCCTTAAATCCAAAATATCCTTTATACCAAGGAATCATATTTTGGGCTGAAATTTCCTTAGTTCTTTCACTTGCATAGCCTCAGGCCTGTTAATGAGTTATAAAGGATAACTCCAAGAAGGGAAGGGGCATGTGGAGGCATGTCCGATCTCTCTTCTCATGGTCAGCAACTCAGCTTTAGGGTATTTTTAGGGTCCCCTCAGCCAAGAGGGGGGGTCCATTCCATCAGCTATGGGGGCTTAAGATTTTATTTTAGGTCACACAACCAAGTACCTAGTTGCCTTGGATTGCAATCTAGATACCCCGCTGTCTACCAAAAAATTATTCTGTAAAAATCATAAAGCAGGAAGCAAAAAGGAAAATGCTGTGAGCTGACTGTTTGACTCCCTGCCGCCCTCCTCCCTGTAGTCAAGCCTCCTTCATTCTCGAGGGCTTTGCTCTACCTCATTAATGTTAATATCTTATCTAACCTTTCCTTGGCTCTCTGCAGTGATGGGACTTCTATTCCACTGCCTAATCGCTCTTACTCTTCATCTTTCAAAATGTCCACCCTCAACTTTTTCTCTCTTTAGCTTCAGGCCATTTCATGCCTCTTCTGAGATTTAATCATCTTTCCCTTTGCCTCGTTTTGCTGAGAGAAGTGGACTGAAAAACGCAGAAAGGCTTTAAAAAAATAAGAGAGACATCCTGTATCAGGCACATTCTTACGAGGAGTAAAAGGATTCATTCATCACTTTTCCTCCTCTTTCCACTGGGAATTGAGGTCCTCCCAAATCCAGGTGGTGGATTTGATGTCAAATCACAAGCAGGAGAACAGATAGATCTGCCTGCCAACCTGATCCCAGAATAAAATGGAGAGCTTACAGTTCCTTGTAAGTTCCTATTCAGCGATCAAAAGACCCATAGTTTTCTATCAAGGTCACCCTCTCTTCTGATCAATAACCAAACAAGATCTCAGATTTTAAGGTGCCTTTTGGATGGAGCTAAGACCATAAGGGAAGCATAAGGAGGTGAGAGAGTTAAAAGCTGAGTTCACAGGCATTTAGATCTTTAATGTTTCCAGATATAATACAGGAGCATTTAGATTCCTCCGATGGCACCCGTATTCAGGCTATTTAAGTCTGATAAAAACCATAAAACAAACCATCAAAACAGGACCATGACCATTACCACAACCCAGGTGCTGCCATTATTACTGCACAGTTTGAGACACCCAGAGGCTTTTGACAATGGAACTGAGTAGGGGAAGCAATCAGATGCAAAAATTTCAGTCGGGGAACAATTTCAGATTGCTCACCCTCTGATTAACTGCTCAAAAAATGGAGTTCTTACTTTGTATTCCATCCCTCACTCTGAGTCATGATTGCCCTGTAAAATGTCCTTATCAAACATGAGGGGGAAAATTAATAAGCTCAAGGAGTGACTGATACTACTTTAGCAAAAGAAAGAAGGCAAATAAGAAAAAACGCCTCTGATGTAACTATGAAGGTCGGGGCAAGGCATGGGGAGCAGAAAACAATACACCTAATGATAACGGAACACGTGCAACTTTGAGTAGACAGGACCAGGCTGGAAAGAAGCAAGAGAAGGAAACGCAGAAAATAAACAGTAGCTCTCATTTCTGTCTAAAAAGTGCTTGTCAATAATCTTGGTAAACTGTGAATAGGAAGATATCATGAACATGCGCTGACTGCTGTATTTACTCTTGCTTTTCTCTTTCCCTAAATAGCCCTAAAGGTTGCAGTCTGAGCTCACCTGCAAGAGATGCAATATGAAAAGGCAGTATCAGAACAACGGGGCATGCTCCTGACATCTGACAGACAGCCTAAACGTATTTTATCTTATCAGCCCCTCTCACTCTCGCCATCCTCTTTTTTCATTACTCCCCTTTGCAGCTGTCTTTTGCTCCTCCTCAACTCCCGGAATCCCATCTCACACACGGAAGATTTTAAAAGACAAACATATTTGTTATTAAAGTCATATACCAAGCATCCCTGTGTCTCTCACCCTCTGGCAAGCATACATATTAGTTTGCTTTGTTTGGGGAAAGAAATCAGTGGCATATTTTGCTCTATATCTGGATGCCAAGATAATTAAACTGGGTATCTTCCTGTCAGTTGCTGGTGCTTACACAGAATCATGCCAATCAGCGGGGCTGGTTTTTATTCTGGGGGCCCTGTGGATAAAAATAGTTTTAAAATTGTGATTCCAGGATATGATCTAGATCTATAGAAAGATATATTTTGGTATGAACACAATTAAACTAGATTGAGAAAAGAAGTGAAAATTAGGAGGACCAAAGTAAAGTGAAGTAGGGGAAATAATGAAATTATTCAGATAATTCAGTACAGCCAGTAAATTAGGATGAGATGTAATGGAAGGTAATGTTTCATGAATTATATGATTTAGCTATCATCAATCAAATTCAAAGAAGAAAGAGCATGTGTGTGCATGTGTGTGTGTGTGTGTGTGAGAGAGAGAGAGACAGAGAATAAAGCCATCATCAAATGGATAAACAGGGCTAAGGGTTCCTTTATTTAACTGATCTCTGCCATTGTGATGAGTGAATGACAGTAAAGCAGTATTTTATTAAGTGTGACAAAAATAGATAATGTGCTATTGTTGGCTTTATCCCCAAAGATGATAGGGAGAAAGAAGCTGCATATAAATGTTAAGAGCATGGGTTTGGGAGTCAGACCAGTAAGACTCAAATACCAGTTCCGCCATTTACTGAATTGGTAAACACCTTTCCAAGCCTCAGTTCCCTACATGTAAGATTGGGTCACAATAGTTCCTATCTTAAAACATATGTTGAGAGTTAGATAATAAAATAATCCATGTCAGTTCTTCACAGAGTTACTGGCATACTATGTGCAAATACAGGTTGGTCACTACTCGGGGTATGCCAGCTGCTATTATTGATATTATGAGCAGTTCTAAATCAAAAAGTCTTAAAGAGACTTAGCATATCAAGGGCAGATTGAATAAACAAACCATCAGCGTGAGAGCAGAAATGCCTACCCATACAGAATCTACACATGTATTAAAGGTGAATAGCATTTTTCAGATTGTAAGCATGGGTATCTATGAACATTTTTTTCCTCCATAAATTGGTTGAACAAAGAATTATTTCCAACAGAAGGACTCTGTGTACAGAAACAGATCATTTCAGCAACACCATGAGATAATGAGCCATTAGTTGCATAAATGAATTTCCTAAATGTGGAAAGGTGAAACCATTAATAGAGAGCCGGAGATAGAAATAGAGATGGACAGAGAGACACAAGGAGAGCTAGAAAGAAAGGATAGTTTTAATGGAAATCATTTTTTAAGGCAATAAGTACTCACTTGGGTTTTAAAATGTAACCTTTTCTGAATGACATGTCACTGATAGCAACATGAGCTATGGCTCCATGCTGGCTCCTATTTTCCCTAAATAGAAATGTTCTCACTGCACAGTAGAGTGTGGTACAAAGAACTCTTTGCCTCTGCGCAGAGCAGCCTCTGCTATCCTTTTAAAATTCTTTTTCCAATGTTGCATGGTTCCATGTCTCCCCACCCTCTTCCTTTCATTTGTTTGTTTGTTTGTTTGGGCAGTGTTTATTGAATATAGTGTGTCAGGAATGGCACAGCAAAGATAAATAGGGCACTGTTAACTTCCCTAAAGGAGATTGCAGCATAAAAAATATATATAAATGTTGGTTATAGTATCTTACCCTACATAATGTATGTGTTTCTCGTTTCTTCCTCACACCTACCCCCACCTTCCCTCTCTCTTCCCTCTGCCGAAGGCAAAGAAACCAATTAGCCAAGCTGGTTGAAATTATATTTTTAATGGATGCAAGCAGGTTCTGAGTCAGGGCTTCTCCTTTTAGTAAAACACATGAAATTTATTTTTAATAACTTTGATGCATCTAGTTCAAGTGTTTGGAAGCCATTTGTTTTTACTTTATTATTTTCTCTAATGTTCCAAACAGATGAGGTTGTCAGAGTAATTACCTCTGGATAAGTGAGGAATTGATGTATCACAGTAAATAAAAGCCTTTGTAGTTAGCCAACACTCCCAAATGAGTCTGTATCATAAAGGCTGAATACTAACAATGTTTGTGATATCTTAGCTTGGGCAACAAAAGCTGTCCTTCAAATTATCATATTACAAATTGGTATCTAACTTTAGAACAGTCGAGAAATATTATTTTAAACAATAAATAAACTCATCACCCCATAAGCTGCACATATAAATATGTTTAAAAATGACTTAGGGTGGCTCGGCGCCTGTAGCACAGTGGTTATGGCGCCAGCCACATGCACCAAAGCTGGCAAGTTCAAGCCCAGCCTGGGCCAGCTAACCAACAGTGACAACTGCAACAACAACAACAACAAAAAATGACTTATGGAGACAGAGATAGATGGCAGTGTGCCTAAGCTTTGGGGTTTTTCTAAAATAACTGAAAACACAAAGTAAGCAAAAATAGATGGTGCCACTGGAAAAGCAAACGAACAAAACAACCCATAGATATTAAAAAAAAAAAAAAAGAATCTTTTTTTCTCATGTTTAAATTCTTTAAAAGATAGATGCTTGAAGCAAACATAGTGATGGTAAATCAAGGGGCTAATATATAGAAGTAGAATATATAACAATAGCACAAAGAATAGAAGAGAAAAAACAGAAGGAAGTGACATGATATTATTTGAAGGTAGACTGAAATAAGTCAAAGATGTATATCGTAAATCCTAGAGCAATTACCAGAAATTAAAACAAAAATATATACCTAATATACCAAGAGTAGAATCACAGGAAATAAGCAGTTAATTCATCTAAGACAGTGTAGGGGCCAGGAGAAAACGTCTCCATCACTCTCTGGAAGTTCACTGAAGATCACTGACAAAAGGCAGGTTAACAAGAGAAAAAGCTCACAAATTGATTTGGTCATAGTTTTATATGGCAGGAGCCTTTAGAATAAAGACTCAAAGATACAGAGGAAATTATCCATTTTTATGCTTAAGTTCAACAAGGTATGGACAACCATGCAGAAATATAATTAAACAAAAAGGGTGTGATCAAATGCTTTCTGTGACCTACCTCAGGGAAGAGGGCCTCTAGTTTCTATGCGTAACCGCAGGGGAGAGTGAAGAGCCAGAGAAAGAAGGGTTGGAGAAGATTAGAGAAAAACTTTTGATTATGAGATCTTCTTTTGGGGGTATTGTTTTCTGAGCCCCAACAATAGGAAAAGAGCTCAAAGGAATCAGAGAACAGAGGGACAAATAGAAAACAAATAGCAAGATGTTAGATTTAAGCCAGACCATATTAACAAATAATCCAAAAAAAGTAAGATCCAATTTTATTGCCATAAATAAGAAATTCACTTTAAATATAAAAATGTAGGCTCGGCACCCATAGCACAATGGTTACAATGCCGACCACATACACCAAGCCTAGCAGGTTGGAACCCAACCCAGGCTAGCTAAACAACAATGACAACTCAACAACAACAAAAAAAATAGCTGAGGGGTGTGGCAGGCACCTGTAGTCCCACCTACTGGGAGGCTGAGGCAAGAGAATCATTTAAGCCCAAGAGTTTGAGGTTGCTCTGAGCTGTGACACCACAGCACTCTACCAAGGGCAACACAGTGAGACTCTGTCTCAGAAAAAAAAAAAATTAAATTAAATCAATGAATAAATAGATGTAGAGATAACTCAAAGGTAAAAGTATGAAAAACATATACTACACAAGGACTCACGAAAGCAGCTTGAGTGCCCATATTAATATCAGAAAAAGCAGACTCCAGAACAAACAACATACCAGAAATAAAGAAGGACATTTTGCAATGATGAAAATAAAACATAAGAATCCTAAATGCATATCCAGCAAATAACAAGAGTTTTAAAATGTGTGGGAAAACTTTATAGAACTAAAAATAGATAGAAACAAATAATTATACTGGACAATACTCCCCTCTCTGTGATTGATAAAACAAGAAGGGAAAAATTCCAGTAAGTATATAGCTGCCATTTATAGAAACAACCCTGAAAAAAAACCAGCAAAATACATTCATTTTTGCTGTGAAAAACATATTTCATTTCAAATGTACATGAGATAGACACCATGAGAGACTCAAGTTGGGCCTCTCAAATAAAGGAAATCTCAGATAAATCAAAAAATTAAAGTAATACAGAGGAAGTTACCTGGCCTCAATCAAATAGAACCAAAATTTAATAACAAAAAGATATCTGGAAAATCTATAAATATTTGGAAATTAAGTAGCACACTTCTAAATAATCCAAGAGTGAATAAAGCTATCACAGAGAAAATGAGAATATACTTAGAACCAAATGAAAATAAAAACACAGCATATTAAAATGGTGGAGATGCAGCTAAAACAGTTCTCATACGAAACTCTGGTCATGAGGTGCTTATAATAGAAAAGATAAATGGTCTAAAATTAATGATCCAAACTTTAACTATAGAAAACTAGGAGAGCAAATCAAATCCAAATTAAGCAAAGAAAGGAAATGATAAAGGTAGCAGAAATCAATGAAATAGAAAAGACCAAAAAAAGAGGAGGGGGAATAATGTTTGCAAAAGATGCTTCTTTGAAAAGTTAAATAAAATTGATAAACGTTTACAAAGATTAATCAAAGGAAAAAAAGAGAAAGAGTGAAAACACAAGGAACATTTCCTACCCCCTACACCTCAAAATGTTTATCCAGTAATATTTTAAAATTGCCAGGGACCAATGACTGCCGTGTGTCACTCTCTTGTCTCTTTCCAAATGAGGATATTTATTGAAGTTACTTTGTCCCCATTCCATAACTATATGCTGAGGAGAGATAGGCGTAAACACATAAATTGTCCTTTTGTGTGGTGGTGATAATAGTTTGGGATTATTTTGTCTGTTTGTTTCTTCTCATCATTATTTTCCTAACCAAGCACCTGAAACTGATGAAACATGATTACAAAATCCTAGTCTTTGAGCCAATGACGAGATTAGATGGGACTTTGGAGATTTCCATTTTGGGAAAGGGTGAGTGAATTTCCATGTGGGAAGAAACTAGAGGGCAACTTTGTAGATTGTATTATTTTCCTCAAGCATTTACTACCACCTGCCCTGGTATATACCCCTCCACAAGAAAGGGACATTTCCACAGAGAATTACCTCCATTAACCCATTGCCATGACTTACAGGAGCCTTCTAGGAGAGGAGTACACTTCGCACCAGAACTCAGCTTGTAACTCTCTGGTTCATTATTAAAAGTCCCAGCATGGGGCGGGTACCTGTGGCTCGTAGGAGTAGGGCGCCAGCCCCATATGCCGGAGGTGGCAGGTTCAAACCCAGCCCCAGCCAAAATACTGCAAAAAAAAAAAAAAAAAGTTTCAGCATGTATCACTCCAACAGCTAAAAGCATAGCACAGTTAGATGTGGCCTGAAACCAATGCAATTTGGGTGGCTATATTTCAGAAAAAAATATATAAAAATTATGAAGTTAGAAGTGAAAATATTTATTTAAAATGAAAAAAGGAAGCAAAAAAATTACAAATGTTAAAAAGTTGACAAATTTATCACTAAATGTTTATGAAATTCAGTTTCTCCTTCACAAAACTGTTCTAATATAACCTTTTAACTAGCAATTCTATTTCCAAAAATTTATCCCAAATATACAGTGAAAAAATATATAAATTTTTGTGCAAGGCGGTTGTGTGTAATAGAAAAAAAAGGCTGCAAATTACTCAAATGTCATTAATATGGGACCAACCTAATAATATAATAAAGTACATCCACGAACGGCATACCATATAACTGCAGGAAGGAATGAAGACATCCTGACATATTATTGTGCAGTGGTCTCCTAGATAAGTTAAAAGCAAAGTGCATGTTGCACACCAGTGAGACTAGCATACTACAGTTTATCTAACAAAGAGTATGGGAAAGAATATGAACATATAAACATATTTCATCATTAATTTTAAATGGAAGCATAAACCAAAAACTTGTAAGAACATATAAGAGACAGAACAGGGAGAGGAAATAGGGACAAAATATTCTGCATATACTTTGTTCTGTAGATCTGACTTTGAAACTATGTAAATATTTATCATATGTTTTTAATTTTTTTTTTTAGAGATGGAATGCAGCAGCCTGATCATAGCTCACTGCAACCTTGAACTCCTGGGCTCAAACAATCCCCCTCCCTCAGCCTTTCAAAGTGCTGGGATTACAGGTGTAAGCCACTGTGCCTGGCCTAATAGCAGTTTTTAAATACAGTTTCCTAGGAAAGAGACAGAGCTATAACTGATTCTAGGCACAGGACAGAAAATGTACATAAAAGCCTAGAAACCCTTATTAAATTAGAAGGTAAAAAAGCTATAAAAGATTATTGAGGCTTTACCACAGAAGAAATTCAATTTGAGCACCAGAAAGAATAAAAACTCCGACAGAATGAAATACACACAATATGTTTATAAAAATAATTTCATAATAATACTTTTAAAAATGCACTTCCAGCTGAGTGCCTGTAGCTCAGTGATTAGAGCACCAGCCCTATGCACCAGGAGTGGTGGGTTTGAACCCAGCCCAGGCCTGCTTAACAAAAAAATACACACACACACACACACCCCTCCATCACCTTTACAGAATGCTGGCAGAACAACTCATTGGTCTGAAATTGATAGACAAAAGGAGAGATGAAGCATTTGTCTTATTCTTTATGTTTGTGTAAGAATGTTCCCTCCAACTAGACAAATACTAGATGTGGGAAAGGTTTTTTCTTTATAGAAATATTTCAACTAATAAAGCAGAAAGAATAATAAGATTAGCTTTGCAACATTTTGCAAATCTTAATTTTAGAAGGGGTCTAAGGATAATCATAAGTGCATAATAAAGTTACTAGGCGAAACATCAATGAGGAATTTTATAATGGGCAGCTCACCCTGAAAACACAAAGCTAACACCATAGAAAAGAGTCAACAAGATGTGCCTCCCACTGGATGAAACAAAGCACTCCCCATTACCTAGTGTCGAAACAAAAAACTTAACCCTCAGTCTCATTATGCCACTAGATCTAACTAGTATTTTCCCAGAAGTACAGGAGAAGGAACTATTAAGCAACACTGCAGAGATGTGATGACCAACATCTGAACCCAGGAAATCTTATGAGGCAAAGACACAGTTTCTTCAAAAACTAAATGGCAAAAAATAAAAGGAGGAGGAGATATAAATAATCAGGGTAAAAGAGACTTAAGATATATAAATCAACCAAGCACAAGGTACTTGTTTATTTGGATCCTGATCCAAAGGAACCAGTCACAAAAAATATTTGACACAAAATATGGGAATTTAAACATTGGCTGGATATTTGTTAATATTAAGAAATCACTCAATTTTTCGATATGATAATGAAGATGCAGTCATGTCAAAAGAGAGAGATTTCTTCACCTTTAGAGATACATACTGAAGTTTTTACAGGTAAAATGATACCAGGTCTGGGGTGGCTTTATAATGATCTTGTGTGTGTGTGATGGGAGAAAAGAAGAATAAGGTAGATAAAAATAGAGAAGAAACAAATGAACAAATACTTCTTAAAGTTGGGGACTGGCTACGTGGGATTTTTTATTATACTATTCTCCCCAGCTACATATACGAGATGGGATGATTAAGTTTGCTAACTCATCCTACAAAGATTGCTACATACCTCATTGCTGAATATCACTACAGTCGCCATCTATATATTCCCCTTGGGAAGCTATGCACTTACACCAGTGCCTAATCCACCCTTCAAAGCAATTTCGGAACCCTGTATTGGAATGGCCATCAGAGCTGTCACGTACAAAGTCAGACAATTAAGTTCGTAAACTCATCCTAGAAAAAGTGCTTTGAAGAGGGACTAGGCACTGGAATCAGGGCACAGCTTCCCAAGGAAGGGGATTATTTCAAAGGTGACCATGGTGATATTCCGCAATGAAGTATATAACACTTTTTCTAGGATGAATTCACAAGATTAATTGTCTGACCTTGTTTGCTTAAAAATTTCTATAACAAAAATTAAATAAAAGGATTTGAGGTAAAGATAACCTTTGACCTAGTGTTATCTTTATCTTTAAACCTAAATGCATAACTATGTATTTATAGAGGTATCTAATGCAGCATTTTTTATAATAGCAAATCAAAACAAAACAACTTGAAATTTCCTTAACAGGGTACTAGTTTAGTCAATTATTCTCTTATCAGGTATGATGTTCTTTGGCCCCGAATGTAGTAGAGGAATTCTCTAATGAGTTTTGTGGATCATCCTCCACAGCAAATAGATTTTCAGTGAAGAAACTTCCTTTCCATTTTAGAGCCCCAGAGAGTCATATATTTCACCTGACATTGCCCAAAGAGTCAGACCTCATAAATCCATGGATTATAAATTTGTTTATCATAAACAATCCTAATCCAAGGATATTCTACTCAAAGTATTCTACAGATAATAAGCCTCTAGCCAAAAAGTATCCTCAGCCTATTTACCTAAAAGTCTACTTATCATGGTCATAAAGACATTAGATTGAGTCCCCTGCACAGTTTTTCTCCCCTCTGGGTACGTCTTCTCCAGTAATTAGAAGAGAAATGGATCATAAGTCATATATAAACATACATTTACTAACATATATATGAAATAATTCTGGCATAAACATAGAAAGCTATTAAAGATGATTACATCTGAGAGGTAGGTCTGGGGAAAAAGAGAGAAAGAAATAAAAATTTTTACTTTTCACCTTTATCTATCTGTAGTGTTTGACTTGTTCTAAATACTACGAATATTGCCTTAAATATTTTTAAACATTTTGCCTTAAATGTTTTAAAAGGAACAACTTGGGATAAACTAATGGGTAATTACATCCATGATGAATTGCTTGGAGAAGTAGGAATATATCTGGTGAGAAAACCTAATAATTTAAGGGTGCATAATTCTTCTCATTATGCAGAAATTCAGTTTATTCCTCTGTAACAACTTAAGCTCATGAAAGTATTTTCCTGTTCCTTCATCTCCCAAACTCTGTCACATGGATGCTTTCCAGCCTTCTCTTGGCTATTGATATTGAAGGTGCATCCCATTTTTCTGTGCCAGCCCACTTAATAAATGCATGTCACCTTTGTCCAGGCGAGAGCAGACCTGGTGGACATAGTGATCAGCCCCTGGGCTGGATTTCTCACTCTTATAAATTTTAAGTGTCTATCTCCAAAGTCACTGTCACTTGTAAATACCATTAAGTATTCTGTTTTCAAAGACTCTTAATGACTTTTTGTAAAGTGTTGTTTATTCTGGTTCCCTCTTAGTATTCCAGGGCTATTTTCCCATGTACTGTAATAATGCCAGGCCCTTGGCTATTTCATGCTTCTGCCAGTGTCCAACACATGTTCATATTCTACAGGCTACAGTCCTTTCTAATGGATAGAAAATACTATGTTACATATAATACATACAGTGCATCAAAGTGAAAGAGCATTCAGATGGCTCATGCCTATAATCCTACCACTCTGGGAGGTGAAGGTGGGCGGATTACCTGAGCTTAGGAGTTCAAGATCAGTCTGAGCCAGAACAAGACATCATCTCTACTAAAAATAGAAAAGCTAGCCAGGCATAGTGGTGAACAAGTGTAGTCCCAGCTGCTTGGGAGTCTGCGGTAAAAGGATTGCTCAAGCCCAAGAGTTTGAGGTTGCTGTGAGCTATGACGCCATAGCACCCTACAAGAAAAAAGAAAGACCAGTCCTTGCTACCGTCTTGGGAGAAATATTCCAAACACCTAAGCCTCAGTTTCCTTATACATAAAATGGATAAAAAAGATTCCCTACCTCATAGAATTGTTATGAAGATTTAAGGAAATGATATTTGAAATATCTAATACAGAGTAGGTGCTCAATAAACAGAGTTTATTATCATCAGTTATATTCTACCTAAAGCTTGGCAAATAGTACAACTGTCATTTTCACATTGTTATTCTAAGTAACTTTCTTTCCATGAAGGCCAGCAGGCATGGGAGCTAACCCTGGCTTTCTGATCTCTGCATTTCAGTAGTGGAATTCCATCTAAAGTCTAGAATAAAATTAAACTTGATGGATTCCATCTCTATTCTCTTTCATTTATATCCACCACTGCCAACAGCCATCATGACTTTAGCTTCCAATAGGCATCAGGACTGGTCAAGCAAACTCCTGCTGCTTTGTGGGTAAAGGTTCCAGAGATTAGGGGTTCAAAAAAGGACCTGTGACCATGCTGGGAAGACCCCAGGTGGAATCATAGCAACTGCCAAAGGTAAAGAAAACAATCACGGAGAAAGCCCAAGAGATATGTTTCTGCCTTCCTGGGCTTCTCTTGTCACTGGGAGAAATATTGACAAAGTGAAAGCCACCAAGGAGAGCTTTTACTAAACAGAACACTTGACCATGGCTGCCTCCAAGTCTCTTTCATGCCTTCTGTATAACTAGGGCAAAGACATTCAGGGAGAATGCAAGGGGGCAAAGGGGAGAAAGGTGGGGAGGTAGTGGGGGAGGTTAAACTCTTTACCCTAATGCTTTATTCCCCTTCTGAGAATAAACAGAAGACTGAGCTACTATCAGAGATGTTGATATAGGAACCCTTGACACTCAGAGTCTGCTCCACTTAAAAAAATCAAAGTATTGGGGCAGCACCTGTGGTTCAAAGGAGTAGGGCGTGGCCCATATGCCGGAGATGGCGGGTTCAAACCCAGCTCCAGCCAAAAACTGCAAAAAAAAAAAATCAAAGTATTATAACCACCTGGAAGTAAGAACGAGGAGGATGTTTGGGTGGTTTTCTTTTCAAGTGGAGTTCTTTCTTTTCTGAAAGCTACAGACTCACCAGTAATAACTGTCTGTGGAATAAATTGAAAGAATTCATGTCTGTCTTGTTTTGCTCTAACAAACCTTCTGGAATCTCACACTCCAATTAACCAAGTTATCTCTTCCTTTGCACTGCTAACCCTTAACACACAGACACAAATGCAGCGTCCCTTTTATTGTCAAAGGTAAATACGATCCACAGCACACTTCTTTGCTGGAAACTTTGATGCTGAACATGGAAATCACATAGGAGGCAGAGGTTTGAGTTTCAGAGGTTTTGAAGATGATACAGCAAAGGGAAGGAATAGCAGTTGATAGCAAAATAAAATCCAGTCAGAAAAGCAAAAAAGCCTGTGTTTAAATTTCAGCTCATCCAATTACTGCCTCTTTGACGGAAAAAACATAAGCTATTTAACCTCCCTAACCTCCATCGCCTCATCAGTAAAAAGAAGGGAAGAACAGTTACAGTAGTTGTGTGGCAGCAGTTCGATAGCTAGAAAGTCCTTAGAAATGTCTTTAAATAAAAATAAAAGGTAACTAGAATTAACACTGTCATTATTATTACTAAATTTTTCATTAAATACTATTTAAAATAAAATCAAAAAGGCCCACACACATCAAAACAGACATGTAAACTTTACTAGGTGGAGAATATAAATGTCTTAACACAGTAACTAAGAAAATGCCGTGAAGGCTCTGTTGACCAGTTTGATGAAAGCATTTCAAATTGTATGTAAAACCAGCACATTGTACCCCATGACTGCATTAATGTACACAGCTATGATTTAATTAAAATAAATAAATAAATAAAACAGATATTCAGCAATCTTAGAGATGAAGACAGATTCAAGGAAGGAAGGAAGCAAGGGAGGAACAGAAGGAAGGAGGGAAGGAACCTTGGAGGGAGAGCAGGGGGTGGGAAGGGACAGGGTGATGTAAAGTTCCGCCCTTGAGGACTGTGTGCTGCAGATCCTGGAGAAAAAACAGCAAAAGGGGATACAAGTCCCCCAACATCTGGAATATCCAGATGTATCTGTGATTGCTAATGCTACTCCTGTCTATCAACTTGAACAATCAACTTTAAACAGTTCCTCTAAAATTGGGGGGCCTAATTTTTTCCTTTGGGGGGAAAAAATAAGTAAAGTCTCACTCATATAATTTCCACAACTCCTTGCTTCTGCCCCGCCACCCACAACTGTTGTTTCCCAACTTCTGGCCCCTATTTTCCAAGAAAGTGGTGACTTAAATTGCTTTTACCAGCCTTTCCTTACCATAAAAAAAGATCGCAGTGAGAAAGAAATACATGGAAAAAATAAAAAGCGCATGCAAAGCTGAGCCATAGGGAGGGACTCCGTAAGGAGGAAGTTGTTAGAAGTGAAAATTCACCTCTGGGCTGTTCTGTGGATCTGGTTTGGTTCACCCAGCAGAACTAGCAAGTTTGGCTGAGTCAGAGGAGGAGCAAGAACCCGGGAGGATGGAAAACGAGTCAGCTGAGACTCCATTACAGCAAAATAGAAGCAAAGTTTATTTAAAAAAAAGAAAAAGAGTAAAGTTTAGATAAGCAAAAGAGTTTTCCAGGAGAGTGGCAAAGGGTCCCCCTGTGGAGTGAGAGGAGGGCACCACACCAGTATAAGTAATTTCATCCCAATTACTGCTACATTTATCTATGCGAGTTCCCATTGGTTCCCCTTAGGCCTTCAGGACAACTTTCCTGTTTTCATTGTTTGTGGATTATCTCAGCTGACACTTAAATCCAATCTTCTTTACTCTATATCAGCTGGTTCTCAATCTGTGGGTCATGACCCACAGGAACTGTATTAAAGGCTCACAGCATTAGGAAGGTTGAGAACCACTGCTCTATATCAATAATTATTAACTATTATTTTACTAGAGATAGTATGGCAATGCCTGTTAAAATCTTGTGATGTCTGAGGCACCCATAGCTCAGTGGGTAGGGGCACATACACCAAGCTTGGTGGGTTCAAACCCAGCCTGGGCCTGCTAAACAACAACAGCAACAAAAACAAAAAAAAATAGCTGGGCATTGTGGTGGGTACCTGTAGTCCCAGTTACTTGAGAGGCTGAGGCAAGAGAATTGCTTAAGCCCAAGACTTGAGGTTGCTGTGAGCTGTGATGCCACAGCACTCTACCCAGGACAAGAGCTTGAGACTTTGTCTCAAAAAAAAAAAAAAATTCGGGGCAGCACCTGTAGCTCAAAGGAGTAGGGCACCAGCCCCATATGCTGAAGATGGTGGGTTCAAACCCAGCCCCAGACAAAAACTGAAAAAAAAAAAAGTCATGATGTCTGTATCAATGACAGTGTACATTATTCTGTGGCAGGAATCCTTATCTTTGTTTAATGGGGGTACATTGACTCTGTTTTACAGGGTAAAAGTAAAAAAAAAAGCCTGTAAAATTGTTCACAGGCTAAAAGTCAGGTGTCCAGGCTAGAAGTTATATTTTGCAGGAATAGCACATACTTGGTTAACAAGGTCACACCCACCCTAAAACCCCCCATTTCGCTTCATAGCTCTTTCCAACTTTTTTGTCCAGAAAGCTATAATTCTCTCCCACCTCCCAATAGTCCCTTTAACCTCCTTCTATCCCTAATCAGAAGGGACCACACTACCCAAAAATGTCTGCAAGGCACTGTGGCCTATTTGAAGATTAGAATTATTCACATTCAGAGTTATTTTTACAGGAATAAAGCAAAAAGCTGGTGTTGTTTCACAGGAAATTTCCAATTCTAAAATCATTTTTGTAAACCTGGAAAGAAGAAAGGATATATATGTTTTAAGTGCAAAATCCCTCAGCCTTTTTGAATCACTCCTTCCTTTGTTAATGACATTGTGCTTCTTTGTTCTGCAGTCTCCTAGAAAGATGCAGTGAAAAGTTTTCCAGGTTCGCTTTGACAGTTATTTCCTGCTTTTCTATCAAACCCTTTCTTTAAATTTGCATGCCTTGGAATAAACTTTCTTATTAGCTGTATTTCCATCAAAAGCAAGAAGCTGGGAAGCTGCTTTATTCGTGAACAGTTTTATTCTTTCCTACTTGCCCCCTTATTATTCCTGCTGAGAATTTTAGTGTTCTCTCTGTTAAAACTCAATCTGCCACTTCAGAGATTAATGATTAACATTAATATGTCTGTGCCTTTAATTGTAATCTAGATTCTAGAATTAAATCAAATGTAATAAAAAGAATAGAATTAGGACAACTGGACATTAGTCTTTGTACTAGTCCCAATAACTAGTTGGTCTGACTTTAAGAAAAGCCTCCAGCTTCTCTGAAATTCCATCTATAACACAAGGTGGGTGGAAAAGATCTCTAAATATCAGTGGCTCAAAATTCTATGCTCCTATGAACAAGGAACCCTCCAAATTTTCTGGTAGTAATTTTCTCAGGTAGTTAATTCAGTTTTAATTCAGGAGAACCTTCAACACTTGGGGTTAGAAGGTAGCCAAAAATGGTGCCAAGGTAAGGCTTACAATGAGTCTACAGGTTTTGTTTTTGCTTTTGTTGTTCAGTCCCTTAATTGAGCCTGTTTTTTAAAAAAAAAAAAAAAAAAAAAAGTGGGTAAGCTCTGTGCCCGTAGCTCAGCGGATAGGGCACCAGCCACATACACCAGAGGCAGTGGGTTCAAACCCAGCCCAGGCCTGCTAAGCAACAATGATAACTACATTAAAAAACTGCCAGACATAACCTGCAAAAATCTTCTCCCATTCTGAGGGCTGTCTGCTTGCCTTACTTACTGTGTTCTTGGCTGTGCAGAAGCTCTTTAGTTTGATCA
>NW_003852415.1:8117606-8122146 GCF_000181295.1 Otolemur garnettii | reverse complement strand
TGATGGAAGTATTTCAGATTGCATGTGAAAACCCCACACTGTACCCCAGAAGTGCATTAAAGTACATAGTTACCATTCAATAAAAAAAAAAAAAAAACTGCCAGACATTGTGGCAGACGTCTGTTGTCCCAGCTACTTGGGAGGCTGAGGCAAGATAATATCGTAAGCCCAAGAGTTTGAGGTTGCTGTGAGCTGTGACGCCAAGGGCATTACACGCTACCGAGGGCAACATAGTAAGACTTTATCTCAAAAAAAAAAAAAAAAAAGCAAAATATTTAAATATTCTTCTTAGCAAAGTATCCCAAGAATGGAAGAAAAAGTACTCAATGTACTCAGCCCCACTATGAAACTAATTTATAGCTTTCATAGGAAAGCTATAACCCAATTTTAGCCCAGGAACATGGAGAGAGGGGAGGGAAGGGGGAAGGGTGGGTGGAGGGAGGGTGATTGGCGGGATCACGCCTATGGTTCATCCTATAAGGGTACATGTGAAACTCTCTAAATGTAGAACATAAACGTCTTAACACAATAACTAAGAAAATGGCATGAAGGCTATGTTAACCAGTTGGATGAAAGTACTTCAAATTGTATACAGAAACAGGACACTGTACCCCATGATAGCATTAAGTACACAGATATGATTTAATAAATAAATAAATAAAAGTGGGTAAAAACAGGAAGGGAACTTTCAAATTCTCCTGTTCTTTTACAAGAATAACAACAGGGGGAAAGGAAAGGAGTCCACTCTAGGTGTGAATAGTCAGCCTTGGCAGAAAATGACAACAACGAGGGAACTGACCAATAATTGCTTTGCCCAACGTCTTCCATCCGTAGGAAGAGGTGCAGTGAGAAGGGAATACAGAAGCCATAACAAGGCCATGCAGAACTGAGCCAGACACAGAGCTCCTGTGGGATAGAAGTCATCAAACAACTCAATGGATTGATCTAGTCTCATTAACCTCACCTTTCTTTCCTTTAAAAATTATACTTGATCCTCTCATTCTCCCTGCCTTATTGTGAAGCAAAAGAGTATTGACTTTTGGAGCATTTTTATTTTGGAATAAAGGAGTGTTTTCTCCTTTATCAGGTCAGGCGAAGATTCTTCTGCAAGAAGAAAAGGAAATCAAACAGAAAATAAGCTTCTGTTTGGAGAAAAGAAATGGTTGGGTGGGTGAGTTATATAAAAATGATTCCATGGATGGCGCACTATTAAAAAGTGACAGCTTGCAAATCTTCAAATCTTAAAAAAAACTGCCTTTGGCTTTAGGGTGTAGCAAAAACCTGGTCCCAAACTGACGGATACAATGAGCCTTGGGGTTTGGCTTTTGTTTTTGTTTCAGAGTCCCCTAATTGAAGCTGTTAAAAAAAAAAAAAAAAAAGTAAAAAAAGGAGCAATTGAACTTTCAAATTCTATGGTTCCATAGCCTTTTACAAAAGAAGTCTTCCCCTCTTCTTTGTTAGATATCTTTGTGCAAACAGAGATGATGCCAAAAGTCTATGTGGGAAAGGACTCATCTGAGTGCTTTAGCAAGAGTGAAGCTCTGAAAGCCAATCAGGTGATTAAAAGCAGGGGGTAGAATGACTAACTTTGCTTGTCTCAAAGTTCACATCTAGTGCAGATGTAAGCTAGGGTCCTTCAGCACTTGAAAAAAAAAGTAAGTAAAAACAGATTGATTTGAATGGTCAGTGTATAGATTTTGAAAGGCTAATTCTCCCCAACACGCACACACACACACACACACACACACACATATGCATATGATTTCTGTAAATTATAAGATAGGTGTGAGGAATCATCCATTTTCAAAGTCACCTGACTTTAGGTTCCTATTCTTACTAAGTAAGCTTAGTTGATGAACCATCTCTGTAGGCTGGGTTGTCTGTTCACACTGTGGCAATGTAATTAGCAACCCACACAATCCCTATTTAATCAGGAAATAAACAGACAAATAAATAAAATAAAAATCCTAGCTCAAGGCAGTGTGTGTGCATGTACAGGCATGCACACTCATGAACTTACACAGTTTTCCTTAAGATTAGAGAATGTGGACTGCATTGTTTAACAAGTACTCCAGTGGAATGTTCATGCTTCCCTCTTCTCCTCCTATGAGGAGGGAGAAATAAATATCTACCCTATCCCCCTTTTAGTGCTTGGCCCGGTGACTTGCTTCACCCAATGGAATTGGAGCAGATATATCAAGAGCCTCCTCTGAGCAGAGGCTTTAAACATGCTGGTATAGTCTGTCTTGGCCACTGGTGCTGTCACCCTCAGCAGGCAAAAGGGAAGAGATAAATAGGAGAGGAGAGTATACACCAAGATCTTGCCTCAGGGAGCCACCACTCCTTTGGCCTGGGCACCAAAACGAAAGCCATAGAAACAGACCTGAATTTGACCTGCAGACTGGAACACAACTACTGCAGGCAACTTCTCAGAACTGGGAACAAAAACAATAAATGTTTGCTGTTGTAAGCTGTTGAGATTTGGAGGTTGCATGTTGTGTGATATCATTTCAACAAAAGCTGACTTAAAGAATTTTCTGGGAAAAGTGCTATTACCATAGCACACACAAGTTCCAAGTAGGCCACAGACATCCTCATTTTGACTTCTGGGTATGCCACCACTAAGGCTTCATCATTGGCCACTTCAACCCATGAAATTATCCAGCCTGAGTGGTCCTAAGGAACTGTATTGCTCTCCTTTCAGTTCCACACTTTGTCTCCCCACAAATCCTACTCAGTCCTCCCAATTCTAAAATCTCTTCTTACATTAATGAGAACAAATCAGTGTTCTTCAACCTATGCCCTCTAGGCCACCTCTACACATTCCAGCCCACCAGAGTCCAGAAGAAGGGAGCGGCTCCTCCTCAGATAGAAGTATCCTCATAGAAGGGCAGCCATGTTTTTTTCACGATGATTTTCCTCCCTGTCACATGCTCATATGTGTAAGTAGTGTTCGGTTCTTTTTTTTTTTTTTTTTTTTTTGAGACAGGAGCCTCAAGCTGTCCCCCTGGGTACAGTGCCATGGCATCTCAGCTCATAGCAACCTCCAACTCATGGGCTCAAGCGAGTCTTCTGCCTCTGTCTCCCAAGTAGCTGGGACCACAGGTGCCCGCCACAATGCCCGGCTACTTTTTGGTTGCAGCCATCATTGTTGTTTGGCTGGCCCGGGCTGGATTCCAACCCGCCACCTTGGGTGTACGTGGCTGACGCCTTAGCCACTTGAGCCACAGGCGCTGAGCCAGGTTCTAACTAAAACCAGGGAAGATACCAAGGGACTCCAGATGTGAAGTCAGGGTATACTCCCCTCTTCTTCCAACCCTTCCCTTGTCTCTTTCCACACTCTCTGACCTCTCTTTTCTGCCAAGCCAATAGCTTCTTCTATGGATGTGGGGAAGACAACATGGGTTACCAATTAGCAAGGAAAGTTCTCCCCTTTCCCCTTCAAGTTCAAATTCCATTAAGTAATGAGAATTTAGCCATCAATAATTAAGACTATCCCTGAGAAACACTCTCACGGAAGAAGCTAACAGTAGTGCTTTCTGAATAATAAAGCAGAAGAAGACTTTTCTAACCACAATGATTTTCTTTTTATATTTTCACAATCCTCCAAGGGGGAAGAGGCAGCCATTTTAACAAGACCCAGCAGCAATTCTAGTACCTCGGGTAGGCGATTATCACAAAATACTCCAGCAAGTTGGCCCAGTTTAGGCCAAGTGTAAATAACACATTGCTTTTGAAATAAATGGCATAATGGCCTTTGAAATTTAAAAGCCACTTGATTTTTTTTATTCCAGAATTAGAAGATTTGAGTTTAACTTTAATTATTTCATGTGGGAGGTGGTTCTAGTTCAGCCAGAAATCATTAATCAACAGCCCTCAACTGACAAGGAAGAGGATAGCAGATAGAAGAAGCACGTTGTTGACTTCCTTTATGTACAAAACAACTTATAGGGACCTGGGAGGGAAACAGCCTCTTCTTCCTTCTTCTCACAGGAAGAGAAAACCTGATTCCATTTATTTATCAGATTTCTAAATAGCACTTCACTCTTAAAAACATAAGAGAAATTTTCAAACTTAAAAATCACAGTGTAGACAATCACCTTAAGCATCAAAAAACAGCTACAGGGAAGGGGAGCTGGTTCAAGGTAGAAAAGATGTATTAAGAAAGTTGAAATGTTGGGGCGGAGCCAAGATGGCGAACTGCAGCCAGCTTTTTACAGAAGCTCCCGTCCAGAAGGAGGCTGAAAGGACAGAACCTTAGCAAAGTAGCTGATGGTTTGGAGCAGAGACAAGAGAGAAGATTGAAGAGTGCACTTCAACCTTCTTGAGGCGAGCCGCGACCCTGAAACTACAGCCAAAAGCTGCTGCTGTTCCACTGCACCCCGGCTGTCCCAGCACCCGAGATCTGCAGCTGCTGCTGTTCCACTGCACCCCGGCTGTCCCAGCACCCGAGATCTGGGAGAAGACAACAGACAGGCTCTGCCTGTCTTTCTGGGCAACTAGAAGAAGCCATCAACTGAACGGTCCTGATAAGGCCTCC
>NW_003852415.1:8063444-8112557 GCF_000181295.1 Otolemur garnettii | reverse complement strand
AAAAAAAAAAAAGAAAGTTGAAATGTTTCTGAGTCCTTATGCCAGCCAACATGAAAAAGGCTATTAACCGTGGACTGTGTTGGGAGGAGGAAGAGTCAGAAGAAGAACAACTAAGCACACATTCTTTCAGGAACCTGGAAGAATGAAATTTCTTGGAATATATTTTTGCTAAGCTGTAGGGGCAAATGATTATTGCCTTCTAAAGTCCAAAGTACATGAGTGTCCTGGATGAGCCAGCTTAACCATAAAATAGGTCTGTGGCTCTAAATTACAAGTCTTTTTGGTTCTGAAAAGAACATGGAAAAGTAAGGGATATAGAGTAGATCCAGCTACTTCCTTGGCCTGCCAACCTAGTTAGAGCGGGTGGAGAAATGTTGTCTTCATAGCTTCTTTAAAGAGCTACTAAAGTCAAAGACAGAGGGAGGAATGGGAAAGCAAGAAAGAGCTTCCCCAGTAGGGTGAAGGAGCTCAGATAACTTCATCCCAAAATATGACTCCTTGGTAGAAATAGCATTTTCAATTACAAGCCCTTAGGGATCACCAGGCATTGGAAGGAGCTTTCCCTCTATCTACATTAAATGGGACAGACTCATCGAAAAGAGCAATCAACTTGCCTTCCCCTCCCTCTTATCTCAATATATTACAGGTGAACTTTTTCCAGGGTGAAGGGGGTGTTTCCCGTCACCCCCACAAAGGCATGGAAAACTGGAACCATGGTTTGGAAGATTCTGTCATACTGGAGAAGTGAGGCCTCTGGGTATTTGAATAATTAAGGAGGGTGGCAAAGAGACAAGGATACAACCTCTGGCACAATTACCAGGTAAAGGCCCCAATATTCCCATATTCAAGGCAATATGAACTATATTGTCCATACTTTCATCTCTCCTCCTTCCCCGTCTGTGGCCCTAACACATGCTAGGAATGGCATAGCATTCTCCTTCCTTCTTTCCCCATGTACTTTTGTCCTCCCATTGATTAATGCTATATTCCATTAGTTATAAACCCTCTAACATCGATATATTCCTTTATTCAACAAGCATTCACTGGGAACCTGTTCTAGGTACATGGAATAAAGATATGAATAAAAAGGAGGCCCTCCCTTCTAAGGAAGGATATCTAAATTTAGAGGTAAGGTGACCTGGGTAAGGTGCCGTCAACACATGATCTTATTAAGTGCCAAACCTTGGATTATCATACAGCATTCTTTGTGGAAAGCAACAGTGACTGACTCGGCCTATTAAAGCAACACTCACAATAAAAAGGCAGCATCTTAAAGGAAGAACAAAAGTTAACTAATCATAGAGGGCGAACATGCAAAAACATTGAGGTAGCAAGCTGTGAGGACATTGGCATCATTAGCCATCTCTGAGAGAGGGTTTTCTTACCATCAATTTTCAATAAATTTTACCCCAAAGGAAAAGTAATAAAAATAAAATCAATAATGAGGGCTGCACTTTTATGAACTTATATTGTAATTGATTCATTAAATCACCATTTAATCAACCTCATTCACTGCCTTAATGAACAATTAATTCTACCACTTATGGAACAAGGCCTACGTATAGACAAGCTGCAACCCCATTCTTAAAGCAACTGTGGTAATAGTGAAAATTCAATTTTAGGAAAACCTAAAAGGGTAGAAGAGGTGACCACAGTACCTGAAACAGATAAAGTGAGTTCTCTCAGTTCAAAAGTATCTTTGCAAACATTTTGCTGATTTAGAGATTCAACTCTGTCAACACACAGCGAGAAATGAAGTAGGGTAAGCCTGTGGTTCATTCAGCTCTTAGTAAATGTTTTCCTTATTACAATCAATAGAGGCACCATTCTCTAATTCTAAACCTTAAGAATCATCACTACTTCCCATCTCCCTTCATAGCTGATCTTGTTAGGTGCCAAGTCTTGGATTGTCATACAGGATTCTTTACAGAGAGCAACAGAGACTGATTCTGGCTGATTTAAGCAACTCTCGCAATTTTTTTTTAAATTTAAGGACCAGACACAATAGACCGTCTCTTTCTCCACTTACTTGTCCATTCCCACTAGGACATTCCCCTAGGATAGAGGTTGGACACGCCAAATGCAAATACTCATTTCCCACATTCCCATGCAGCAGGTTGACTATCACTCAGCTCCGGCCAATAAGATGTGAGCCTCAATTTTCTGAGACTTCCAAGAACCCCGGGCTCCTCTGATTAAAGGGAAATATATAGCTGGTGTTAACTTGTCCCTTCTTGCTCTCTTGACAGAGACTGCAGCCTAAAGGAAAGGCCAAGAGGCTGGCAGGGAGCTTTGACACTGTCAGTCTATTGAATAAATGTCAGTAGCTACTAACTCCAAGCTTCTTTTTTATGGGAGAAAAAGAAATCCTACACTTGATCTTAGCCAAAAGGCTGAGAAGTGATAGAGAAAAAGAAATCCTAATGTTTTAAGCCACACTAGTGATGTTTTTCATTATTGCAGCTGAAAGAATGCCTGCCTGACACATTTCCTAACTCACTAGGAGGGATCAGGTCTAAGCAGCCAGCACCACTGCCCAAAATCACGCCAAAGAACTAGTTGAGTAAGGGCCATTGATCTGCTAGATGTTGTTGTTTGTACTGCTGCCATTTCCACACCAAAAGCATAATCTTACTGCAATCACTACCACCACTGTGCCCAACACTGTCACTTCTGTGTTGGCCCCGCAAACTCACAGCACCAAATACCATTTCTGCTACTCTGACTTTAGATTAAAGTCTACTGTGGTTGCATCTAGTTGGTAGCACCTGGGTCCCACGTGCCTCTTAGCTGCAAGTGGAGCTTAAAAGTTGAGTGTCTGGACTTTTCAACTGTTATGGATTTATAAGGTAGGGAATTCTCCAATGCACAAGCAGAGGCTCAAATTTTGGGCCATAAAGGAATGTGCACCTCACCTTGTCAATCCTGTGCCCTTCCTCAGATCACACCTTACCCACTAATTTTCAGACACTGCATAGTTTTAATCATTAGGAATTAGTCCATCTCCGAAATCTTAAATTCAAAAATAGATCCCCACCCCATTTCCTGTTCTTGTAAGTGAAGCTGGAAATAGTAAAGAGGTATTAAAGATGCTAAATTGACAGAATTTGGGGATAATTGGATGTGAATGACCCAGCAAGATAAATTAAGAATAATCTCCAAATTTGGGGCATGAGCAACAACTGTGTAGATGTTAGTGTCATTCACTGAGGAAATTAATGTTGTAAAGAGGACTCAGAAAGCAAAAATAACCGTGTTGGTTTCGGGACATGCTGGATTTCAGGCACCTGTGAACCGGACATATTCATCCATTAAAGAGCTGGGTGTGTGGATCCAGAACACAGATAAAGGGGTAGGAGGTATAGATTTTGGAGTTATCAACTTGCAGGTGATACCTGAAGTCATAAAACTGCCCCATCTACCTGCATTTCCTGCATAAAGGAGACTCCAGGAATCCAACATGGTCCACTCAGCCTAAACCTCCTCCTCCCTCATAAAGCACATCCAACTGCCAAGAACCAGTCATACCAGCCACTAGGACAGTGGTTCTCAAACTTCCTAATGCCTCCTAATGGCGTGACCCTTTAATACAGTTCCTCATGTTGTAGTGACCCCTAACCATAAAATTATTTTCATTGCTACTTCATAACTGTAATTTTGCTACTGTTATGAATCATAAATATCTGATATCAGGATATCAGATTTTCATAGTTAGACAGGGGTCGAGACCCACAGGTTGCGAACTGCTGCACTAGAAGCTACCTCCTTACTACTGACCACCTTCTCCATCTCCACATCTGTTGCTTCCAATCAGCTCTTACAAGCTTTCACCTGGAATTAGTCTCTAAACTACCATCTCACACACACGCACACATACACACACACCTGTAGCAAAAGTGACCTTTCTCAAACACAAATAAGACTATGTTAAGAAACCATTAGTAGCTCCTCATTCTCTAAAAGCTAGAGTCCCATCCCTGGATGAGGTATGCAGGGCTCTTTAGATCCAATTCCTTTCAGCATCTCCAGTGCCATTTCTCACTGCCTGGACTTTCCAAAATATGCTCACCTCAGTGGAGAATGTGCTTGGTCAAAGTCTTGATTTCATCTCACATGGGTTTTCTTGGTAAGAACATAAGTAACATAAAACATATCACGTATCTGAAAGGGAGAATCCCTTGTCAAACTTGGACTATGAAAATTTCAAGCCTGGTATGCAAAATTGCCATTTTCATCCATGTTAACATAGCACAAAGAAAGGCAATTTTCAAAGAGGTAGTGCGTTTGTTTTGTTTTTTTGGGGGGGGGATTTGTTTTTATTTCAGGTTAATTTGAGGATACAAACAACCAAATCACAATATTTGAATTTGTTAGGCAGAGTCCCTCTTGTGGTTAAGTCCTGCACCCAAAAGGTATAACATATACTCCTACATTGTACCCATTCAGTGGGAGTACCCCAAACTCCCCCTCCCCTGTGCCCCTCTTTTTTTCCCCCTCCCTCCAAATTGAATTGAAGTGAGTTTTTCTCTTATATGGGCATGAATTAGATCAGCTGCTGGCTTCATATTATTATTGAGTACATTGGATATTTGTTTTTCTATTCTTTGATGCTTTACTGAGAAGAATATTTTTCAACTCCATCCAGGCAAATACAAAAGATGTGAGAGGTAGAATACTTGTTTTAAATGCACACGTTTGTTCAAAACTATTTAGAAAAAAAAAAAACATACTGGTTCTAATAACAAATTCCTACCTGAAATCCTTGGATCTCTTGTGTTTATTATCCATTTCTGGGGTCTAGTGATAAGTCCAGGGACACCTGCTTTCATTTTCATCTCATTCCTATTGGTATAACACTTCCTCAGCTCAACAAGGGCTCTATGAAGTTGGTTTGTAAGTGCAAAGATCTATAAGGAACCTTCCAAAGATTAGGAGCCCGCAGTCAACCTAAATCAACTCATCCTCTAGGAGACAATGGGAGGTAGAAAGCTAAGCTCTTGAACTAGAGGCTATGAGAAAAGAATGCAAAGGTTAAGCCTCTTAAATCAACGACATGCGTCCCCTATCAGCCAAAGCAGCTTGTTTTGATGATGCTGTGGAGAAATACCAACCCCAGAGTTATTTTGTGCACTGTATTGAAACCTCTCACTGCCTTGTAAGAGAAAACTAATACAACAAATATTGATTGAACATTGTGCTGCCTGGTACAAAATGTGAGACTGTTTCTCTCCTCAAGAATCTGACTCATAATAATAATAATTTTTTATTTAGCTGCTAACATGTATAAAGCACTTGCCATTGGACAAATTAAGTACTTAATCCTGGCAGCAGTGCTGAGATTGATCTATCACCAGCCTCATTTGCAAATAGGGAAACTGAGGCTAGTTTTCATAACTTGTCCAAAATCATAAGCATGGTAAGTCCTTTAGGAGACAATTTGAAAGTTTCAATTAATAACAAATGCCTTTGGATGAATATATATGAATGAGTGAAAACCCTAAAGAACAAAAATTGCCACGAGGAGTAACACAATAAAGAGATGATTCCAAACAGACCATGTCTTTCCCCGAGACAAAAAGCACTAAATAGAAAGTCTCCAAATAGCATCAAGAATATAGCCGTGAAGGTGAAAACTAGAATACAAAATCTCAGATGACTTGTTTTTTAAAACTGGTTTTTTTAAAGCTATTGTGGTAGCCTCTGTCAAGTTGAATTGAGAAATTCATCCAGTAATTCATCAATATGCATCCAGTTCCTATTAGATGCCAGAGTCTATGCTAAGAACTGGAGATATATAGAGGAAAAAAATACAGATTAGTTATAAAGTGTTGAAGAACCTACAGTCATATGTATTTTCTTATATGTATGAGAAAATATGTATTTTCATATATATTTTTTTACATTGATGGGTAATTGTGAAATTTAACCAAGGTGTTAATTCAAAGAATAGTATGGAAAATAATAGAAGACGTACCAGAAATAAATAAAGGACAAATGCCTGGCAGGCATCTTTTTAAAAAATCTCTAGATCCCTGGGAAAAGCAGCTTGAGAAATGTTAACAGCAGCATAAAACCAGAGAATATTTCTCTTGCTGAGGTCATGGGCTGTTTTCATGCTATATATAACACATTGGTTGCCTCCACCATTGTTCTTTTCTTCCTCAAATTAGAAAGCTCTCCAAACCACACAAAATGGGATCCCTCCCTCTAGCTTGAATAATTTCTAGAAAGCTTAGATGTTCTCAGCATGTCTGTAAAAGTAGTTGCCGCATTTCTAATTAGCATCTTTGAACGTGCCTGTTGTAATTCCAAACCCTCCCAGGTCTTAAAGGACAAGACCTCTGTGAACCATGTAAGGGGCCATCTTTCATATTATATTCCTAATTATGCATCTACCAAAGGTTAAGAAAAGTGTTTTGTTTTCCTGTAAAGTATTATATTGGTCTTTCATAATGAGAAAAGACTCCAGGCAAAAATTAGTGTCTACAACAAAAAAGCTGCTTGGTGTTAAGAGCTATTATTTTTTTTCTTAACTGTGGGTTTATTTTGTGTGTGTATGTGTGTGTGTGTATAACTGATTTCCTCTGCAGGTTCATACTCTCCCTGTGTGAGGCATTTCTGGGAGATAATGATTGGATAAGGTTAGAGGTCCTCAACTTCTGTAGCTGTTAAGTGTCTGCCAGAAGCAGTTCTTGTGTGCAATCATTGTTATTGCATACTGTTTAGCTCTGTTTCCCTTGAAAAGTGTATCTCTCCCCCTCTCTGCCCCCCAATGGAAAGTGAAGTCCATTAAGACAGACTAGAACTTGGTACACAACTTCCTTTAGGAATCAAGACCCTGAAGAAGTCAACTTAAAACAGGGGTGCCTCATTCAGAAACAAAAGCAAAACCTCAGCAGAAGATTTAACTTTAAAATGAGATTTAGGCCATGTTTTACAAATGAATACGAGCAGGTTTGGCGGGTTGTGAGACAAACACTAACAGCATTTATTCCCAAGATAATTTTCTGCTCACACATCCTCATACCTTCTCAAACTGTAGGGCCAGGCCACTGACCACTGCTGTATCTCCAAACTGTACCCAGTGGTCACACTCTAGTTTCCCCCACTTCACAGGGATATTTTTCTTTTACATCTACTTTGGAAAATGCTGTATGATGCCCTTTATCATGAAGCTCCAAGGAGGTGGGCATCAATGGCTTTGGGCGCGTTTATAACAAAGTGCCTGGTGCATTGGAGATGCACAGTAGTTATCCAATCCGGGGGTCAGTAGACTTTTTCCAAAGGCCTGATAGTAAATTTTTCAGGCTTTCCACACCATGTAGTCTCGGTTGCAATTACTTTACTACTCTGCACCGTAGGCCCCAAACAGCCACAGACAATATGTAAAGGAACAAGTGTGCCCCGATTTGGCCCGAAGGCCAGAGTTTGCCCACCCATTCTCTATGGAATGAATGAATCATTAGAGAATTCTTTTATATATAAATGATAGTCCAAATAAATGAAACTTTTTAAAAATCCTATAAAGGTTTCTGAAAGGATGAAACCTTTCATACTGTGTATTTATATACAAGCCTACCTTTTTAAAAAGCATATTTTAAACATATTTTCCCCTACATGACTCAGAGTTATCATTAAAGCAATTATTTTAGAATGTTGCAATTCACTAACGTCCTCTGAGAGTTTTTGACTGTGTTAGGCTATTTAACTCCAGGAGGCGCCAAGGCTCTATTGTTTTTAATTATTGCATTCACTTGTGATTTTTCTGTTTCTTCCCTGTCCAGTGGGCTCTTAGCATTTTCTTATCCATTCCTCCAGGGTGCCCACTGAAGAGATTATGCTGACTTTGCAAGATATAAGTCTGAGGAATATTCAAGGCCCACAGAGCCCTGGGACTCTACCTGCCCTCTCCTTCTTATCCTGCTTTACTGACCTTCTCCTTTTATATTCCTCCCCTCCCCAATCTGTAGTTGGTCAATTAGTGGGATGCAGCCTCCCAGTCTTTTTCCTCCTTCTGAAAGAGCTCCAGGAACCCAAGAACTTTAAGGTTTTTACCTTAAAGAGATATGAAACAGTAAAAATAATAAATCTAATAACAAAGATTCACGAACACAGAGAAATCTTATAATCATAGAACCTAATCTAGTATTTCTGATTCTCTTGCTGAAATGCTACCTGGAAGTTTCCATTAGAATTTTAGTTTCTGTTTTATTCCTGAAACGAGCCCATTACCCAACCTTGACTACTTCTGTAGATCAAAGGTGAGCACTGTGTCAAACTCACCCTCTGAGAAGGTCCTTACTTCATACTTTGTAGTTTTGCTTAGTCAGAAAGTCAATGTCTTTCATGATGGTGATTTTGATGGTAGTAATTAATGTTTATCCCTTTCTACCAGATATTATACTAAAGGCTTTATATGCATTTCTTCATTTAATGCTCACAATCCCATGAAATAAGTGCTACCCCAGAATTTAAGCCTAGAAAAATTAAGTCATTTGCTCATGGTCACGGGATAAAAGCCAACACTCAGTTCCCTATCTCTACTTCCCAAGTCCATACACATGGATTGTTAGAAAGCCTAGGGATCTTGTATTAGTCACAGTGTTTGAATGCTATTCTGCAGTAACAAAAGCACCAAGATATCAATAATTAAATCTGAAAAACTTTATCGTTCATACAAAATGATTCTTCAGGGCATCTGTCCACCACATGGTAGCTCAGCAATGCAGGATCCTCGTCTCAACACAAGCCTCCGTAATCACCACAGCAGCAGAGGAAAGCTTTACTTGAACCTCCCTCTCACTTCAGTTTCTCATGTATTGGCCAAAACAAGTCAAATGGCTCTTCATATTTGCCATGGAGATGAAGAAATTTAATCCTCTTTTATGCTCAGAAGGAGAGAAGCAGACATAGATCAGCACAAAACATTACTATAACAATTCTGGTCACTCTACATTTGGTTCACTCTTCTCCACCTGAGAAACACTAAATCCAACCCCAGGCAAACAATCCAGGCTGCCAATCAAGTGTAGACTCAGCAGACTCAGTAGTCCCTTCCCTGGCAGGGATAGAGAGATGAACATTCATTCACCTTTACATCATGTCCTGACCCATGGCCCCCCTTGGACCAGAAACCCGTAAACTAAAATAGTTAAGTTGAATGAACCAGGGCCTCCCTCTCCATTACCATCATCACCACAGACACAAGTTCAGCACACAATGATGGAACAAAAACAAGATATCCCCAGTAATCACTTCCATTCAGAAAGACCAAACCAGATTTAAGGGATGAAGAAAGAGCATTTACCTCATGATGAAAGAACCTGCTGTGTCATCTAATAAAGACATGTATGGAGGAAGGGGAGAATTTGTGACCACTTATACAATCTGCCATACTCATTCATTTTCTATTGCTACTATAATAAAACATCACAAATTCGGTGGTTTAAGATAACATGAATTTATTTTCATACATTTCTATAGTTCAGAACTCTGACACAGGTCTCACTAAGCCAAAATCGATATGTAATCCAGGCCGCTTTCCTTTCTGGAGGCTCTAGAGGAAAACCCATTTCCTTGCCTTTTACCAGCTTCTAAAGGCTACCTCCTTCCCTTGACTCACGACTCCCTTCCTCCATCTTCAAAGCATCTAGTAACTATTCTTTCATCACCACATCTCTGTCTTAACCCAGCCAAAAAGCTCTTCACTTTTACAAACCTGTAATTAGTTTGGGTCCATCCAGATAATCTAGGATAATTTCCCTATTGCAAAGTCTATAACTTTAATTATAACTGCAAGGTCTTTTTTGCCATAAAAGGAAATATATTTCATAGGTTCTGGGGAATACGGCATGGATATCCAACTTTGGGGGGTCATTATTTTGTCAAAATGCTCAGGAACTTGGCTTGGTGCCTGTGGCTCAAGTGGCTAAGGCGCCAGCCACATACACCTAAGGTGGCAGGTTAGAATCCCCAGCCCAGGCCCTCCAAACAACAATGATGGCTGCAACCATAAAATGGCCAGGCGTTGTGGCGGGCGCCTGTGGTCCCAGCTACTTGGGAGGCTGAGGCAAGAGACTCGCTTGAGCCCAGGAGTTGGAGGTTGCTGTGAGCGTGATGCCATGGCACTCTACCCAGGGGAATAGCTTGAGGCTCCATCTCAAAAAAAAAAAGAAAAAAAACAAAATGCTCAGGAACTTGAATTATGAAAATTTCATCATATTGTACTAGTATGTCAACAAAAACTTCAGAGTTCATCAAATCTAAAGGGAGTGTATCAGTCAGCTCAGGCTGCCATAACAAAATACCACAGACAGGATGGCTTCAACCACAGAAATTTACTTTTTCACAGCTCTGGAAGCTATAAGTCTGGGATCAGAGTGCCAGTGTGGTCAGGTTCTGGGGAAGGTTCTCTTCCTGGCTTCCATCTGACTGCCTTCACACTGTGTCCTCCCACAACAGAGAGATAGAAAGAGAGAAAGAGAGAGAGAGCTTCTTCTTATAAAGCCACACTCCTACTAGATGAGAGCCCAACCCTTAGGACCTCATTTACCCTTAATTACCTTCTAAAGACCCACTCTTCAAATTCCATCCTATTAGGGGTTAGGAATTCAACTTTTCAACACACAAATTGAGGGATTGGGAAGGGCAAAATCTGCTCCATAACAGGAGCTTTCACCTGGAAGTCACCCATGCTCACATTTCCTTAATCCAAGCAATCACATGGACTGGATTAGATTCAAGAAGGGAAAGAAATATATTTTCTCCCATATTCATAGAAGGTGAGAACTGCAAGTATTATTCTGCATCAGTAATATTCACCCAGAGCCACTGGCAGGTTTTAAGCAGGATTGTGGCATAATCAGATATGTGTCATAGACACGTCTGCCATCATTGTACAGGATGAATCAGAGAAAATCCTTGTAATCAGGAAGACTATCTTGGAGGCCCTTGATATAGTGTAGGAGAAGAGAAAGGTCAAAATAGGGCTGTGACAGTTAGAATGGAAGGAAGCCATGCATAGGAACATATGTAGACTATGCCAGCAACTACTTTCTTCTCCAGAATGAATATTAAGAGATAAAAGTCATATGTGTATATCCAAAATAATCAGGAAATGTGCTTTCAGTTATAAGTTTCAAATAACCATAGCATGATTCTTTGTGTTGCAAACATGTTTACTTTACCTGTTTGGAAATAAAAATCTGTCTGAGATGTTACACACAGTACACCAAAATGGCTCAGGTTGCTGTCAAGCTATCATTGTGAATATCAGTTTGTGTACTAAGTTTAAACAGAAAAGCACTGAGAAAAAGTGGTCTTTCAGGTGGATAGATATACTTACAGCTACACCTTTCTCCTTTTTTCTATATTATACCATATTCTCACTCTATCAAAAAAGAAAAGAAAAAAACCTGAGGAAATAGGTTGTTGTTAGCACAAAAAAGTCTGATAAAGTGAGTCCCTGAGCCTTACAAACTCCAGATGCTTATCAATCCAGATTAATAAGAGGACTGAAAATCAAACTGAACCCTACTTACATTGAAAGAAAGCTACATCCTAAACATATCCAGGAAAATATCCATTCCTGGATATCCATTCCCATATCCGTTCACCTTAATGACATGGAAGTTATTTGCACAGATGTTAGAAAAAGAGAAGTCAAAGACCTGGGATGTCAGTCTATTGCCAGCCCTGTCCAGGATCAGAGAGAGTGCTCTGTCCAATATATATGAGTGTTCTGGTCTACATGGCAGTATAGACACCTCCATAAATTAATATTTGTCTTTATAGTTTATACATCAGTCTCATGTGAGTCTGGTTAGAGTGAGTTCTAAGAGATTGACTCCTGCTTATTGTATTGAAAATTCTGCTTCCAACCTATGTAAGTATCTTAGTTTGGGTTTTCCCAAAAGCAAAGCCTGAACCAAGAACTTAATGTAAATAATTTATGTCAGAGATAATCCCAGCAAACAGAAATGGGAAAGTGAGGGAAATGAGATAAGGATGGAATAGAAGCCAATGTAAGGATGCATTTAGTGAAGTTACTGCTCTTAAATCCACTGAAACTTTCTGAAAAGCACACAGAAAGCCCCTATTGCCTGCCTGAAAGCCCAGAGGCTGGTGCCTAATTTATCTACTGGATCATGCCCACCTCCCACCCACCCCCGACTGGTGGCTGCCCTCAAGGTGTTAAACACACACACATTTCCCACTTGTGCTTGGGTGTGATGAGTGGACTCCTAGTGCCTTGAGAAGTCCCTGAGACAGAAAGAGGGAACACATGGCTTACACTTGAAGCAGACCTATCTGTCCTCTGCAACTACAGCTGAAAGTGAAGGTGGTCCAATACCGGACACTGGGTATCTCTATGCTACACAAGGAACGAACCCTGAACTTCAGCCAGTACAGGCTCGCATTACCAGCCAGCTAGCTATTAATTTTCCTATCTCATCGCATACTAATTAAAGCATTAAATATCCTTTGCTCCCCAATAACAACTTTAATGCATAGCCATGAATTCATTTTGTCTGCGTTTGCAAAGAACTGTATTTAATCTTGGGTTTAGAAGTTTCCTTTTCTATCATAAAAATTGGCACTAGACTTATCAAGTTGTCAAGCTGACATTAAGCTACTTTTGTGCTACAAAAGTCTACCAAAGAAGCTGAGCACCACCAAATAAGCCAAGCCTTGGATCTCATTAAGTAAAAACAATCCTTTAAACCATTTTCCCTTGGGGTGGGAAAAAAAGTAACAAGTTGGAGGCATGAAAGTAAAACATAAAATGCAATACAGATCATCACAAAAGCACTGAGGATCTGAGAATTTGTGTGAGAAGCCGGGTTTGGTTCTCTGTTCAAGCCCAACAGATTACAAGCATTGCCGAGGACGAGTGGTTTCAGGGAATCTGGGCAGCTGAGCTCTGCTCCCTCCTTTGATCCCTCCAATGGACTATTATGTGTGGTCATTACCAAGGACTTGAAAATAAAACAAATCAAAGTTCAAATCCTATCATCACCACCTGCTTCCTATGTTAATTACTTCTTTGGGCACACTACTCAATTTTTTAAACTTCTCAGTCCTCACTAGTAAAATATAACTAACAATTTCTAATCTACAGGGCTATTGTGAGAATTAAATAAATAGAATATAGGTAAAGTGCTTTGGACAGTCCCAGACAAATTGATTGTAAGGGCTTAAAATGCTAGCGAGGACTGTTATCACATTGAACATGCTGGCTCCTAAAGACACCCAGGAAATGCCCAGCATGAGGTCTCTGGGTCTCTGCTTCATAAATATTGGTTTTCCTTTCAGTTGTGTTGTTTCCTTTCATAGGAACTAAAAGCTCGCTCCAAACTGTGCGGTATACGGCATGGCAAGATGAAACAAGATGTAAAAAATGGGTGTCTTAAGAGGTGCTTTCTCTGGAAAACTTACAAGGAATAAGACAAACTGCTTTCCTCATGAGGCCACGTTGAAGACCAAAGATGAAATAACCGGAGTTCACACCATCCGTTCTACCCCTTGAAGCCCAGCTGACTCTGACACACACCAGCCTCCTCTCTGAGATTCTCATTCCTCCTCCTTTGCATCCAATCTACATGGCCTGACCTCTGTCCTTGGTCTGAAATTTCTCAAGCCTACTCCAGCTGCAGTTCCATTTCTGTTCCCTTTGAATATGGCAACTGCTTTTGGCTTCTTCACACTCCAGATATCTGTTGGTTTCATTTATTCATTCATTCATTCACCCAACAAATATTTACGGAGACCCTCTATGCATTTGGGTACTGGGAACAACAAAAAAGTTCCCAGCCTAAGGATTTTCTAGGCCAGTATGAAAAAAAAAAAAAAAAGTGAACAAATGGATACATAATTTCAGGGACTCCACATTTTCTTATTCCTGCCTCTAATCCTGCAGAGAATATAGACAGCAGTACTCGCCCCTGAACTCGAAGAGGCAAACCTAGCATTATGCCGTCCTTGACATTCACATCATGGACCACTTTTGAGGAGGACTTTTTACATAAAAGTCAAATTTCCAGCCAAAATTTTACCCTCTAGTGGAGAAAATTAGAGTATAGAACTATAGTTGCCTCATTTTCCCTAAAGAAGAATTACCAGAAATTACAATAGTCCTTCTAAGATTCCACAGATGGTTACTAATGCTCTGAAATGATGGCCACTGGGTTTTTTTAATCTTTGACACTGGATGATTTTCTAGTGCACCCCTTAGAGAAAGCATCTAGAATACAGAAGAATGTGCTGTGAGAAATAAGAAAAAATGTTCGTGGGAGGCTGTGGCTTTAAGAGCGCTGAGAGTCCTAGGTCCGAACCAGCGGGCGGGCAGGCTGTCCTCTGCCTCTGCGCATGCACGTGGAGCCAGGCCTGGTGCTGGCTGGACAGGGCAGTCTGCCGCCGGGCTGCTGAGAACCAGCCCTAGACCTCTGCTTGAGGGTCCTTCCTCTGAAGACATTACCAGTGTGTGAAGCCCGCCCCACCCACACCCACCCGCTGCCAAACCACAGCCTTTACCTGCGTCTTCCGGTGTTCCCCGTGTGAACTGTCCCCTGGGCCGCCCCAGAGTTCACCCCACTATCAGCTGCGCCAATGGTGAAGATGACAAGATCCATGACTTTCCAGGCATACCTGCCGTCCTGCCTCCGGACCTATAGCCGCATTCACTGCAGAGCTCATTTGGCCAATCACGATGAACTAATTTCCAAGTCGTCCAAGGACGTCAAGGATGAGCGCACCTCTTTAACTCTGTAGTTAATGTGGGCTGCGGCCCTGCAGAAGAGCATGTGCGGCTCACAGGACTTCATGTAGTTGCGGACATTTACTGTGAAAACTGCAAAACCACGCTGGGCTGGAAATATGAACATGCTTTTGAAAGCAGCCAGAAATATAAGGAAGGGAAATCCATCATTGAACTAGCCCTCATGATCAAGGACAATGACTGGGGCTGATCGCACCGCATCCACCCAAGGAGGGTCTGCGAGAACGCCATCCAACCAAACATTTTACCCAAGCATGAAAGAGTGACACTTGGCTCCATCCACGTAGGGGCCTTGCCACCAGGGGCATCCTCCCACCCTGACACCACCTTTCTGGTGACCGGCCTCTAAATCACTGTCTCTCTGTCTCTTTGCTTTGTATCTGTTTGTGAGTTGATCCTGGCTTCTCTCTCTGTTCTAGTGTTGGCTAAAAACAAACAATGAAAGGAACAGATCCTTGACCGCATTGTGGCAGCCCACGGTGATAAGGGCCCCTGGGCCTGTGCAAGAGCTGCCTGATGGCCTCTTGTCAGGACAGCAGTGGCATGGGGATGAGAGGAAGAGGGAAAAGGGGGAAACCCTGGGAGTCCTGGGGATGGGTAGGGGGTGGGAGGGTGGAGGTCGCAACAGAATTGAGCTGCCCCTAGAGACCTGATAACAGGCTTGAAATAATCGACTTGTTTAAAAGGACAAAGAGAAAAAAAAAATACCTCATTACTGCATTCTCTCTGATCAGAAGCTTCTGTCCCTGACACCGAATGTGCCAGGTTAGCAAATGAGCACAAGAAGTAGCCTCCGTTCCGGTTGGCAGGGCAAGGGCCTGGGTCTCTTGGGCTGAGTTGGGGAGTGTCCTGGTAGCAATGAGTGACTTGAGAAGAAGCCATGTGGATTTTGGTGACTCTAATGCCTCTAGGCAATCATTGTTCTTTGCCTCTTTAGACACGGTAGGTAATGAGAGAGGGGACTGCCGTTTGCAATAGGCACAAGATCCCAAATCCCAAAGGCTCTGACCAGCAACCAGGCAAAATCGGTAACTGAGGAGAACAGGGAGCAAAGGTGACTGCAGCATGGAAGCTCCCGAAGATGGCTCAGATACTGAGCCAGAAAAATAAAAAGTAGAATCAGTTAGCAATTCCAGCTGCCTGATCTTTTTTCTGACCCTTAATGAAAGTAACATAGCAAGGGACTAGGTTGGATAGGGGTGATCCTGAGAGTCTTTTAGAGTTTGAACCAGTACAGGTTAGGTACATCTTTCCTCTTTGGATGTGCAGTGGCTTCAGTGGGATCAGCCATTCTTTGCTCATAGTGTCAGGTGTTTTTCTCCAGTTCTATTATAGTGGACTATGGAAAATAGAGGCCAGAGGCTTTGAGCTTAGTGATAACCTGGATGGTAGATTCCTCCGGCCCTAGTTGTTCCCCTCGGACCTGAATGTCTTGTGTGGAGAGAATTCTCCTGTTGGTGTGGGGGGGGGGGGTTATAAGTTCCAATATTACTGCTCCTCGATCCAAACTTTATTATATTAGGGAAGTGGGCGCTTGAGAAAGAGGAGTTTGTTATGTTTAATTAACACTGTGAAGTCTCTTCTACAGCAGTTCAGCCAGTGTAAGGTGCGTGGCTGAAATTACTCAAATGAGTTTTTATTCCTTAGACTGAAAATATTATTGTTCAGATGTGTATGTCAGGTAACTCTCAGCATCTCGTTTTCCAAATACGCCTGTCCTAAAGGGAAATTCACCTCAAAAAGTCTCACAAAAGAGAGAGTTCCTGGAGATAATAATCTGCAAAATTTATTAACCAAGATTCAAACAGACAACCCAGGACATTTCAGCATTGTACCTACAGCAGAACCAAATTTCTGTAGGGAGTGAGTCTGTGGGGGAAATGCCTTTGTGTATCTCCATGTGCTGATGGCAGAGTGGGAACCCCGAGGCAGATGTGGCTATGCCCTGCCCAGGGCCGGCAGCAGGACTAACAGAAAGCAAGGTAGATGCAGGGGTAGCAAATGGATTCTTAGGAATTGAATCTTACTCCCTAGGGCTCCCTGTCCAGCTCTTTCTAGTGCTTTAGTAGCCCTTGGAGAGTAAGTTGTTCTCCCCACTTTACCATTAGGCAGACCAAGGTTCAGAAAAAGTGTTTCATCTCGGCTCCCAGAGAAACAATTCCTCTGGCTCCTAGGCCTAAGTTCTCAATAAAAAACAAAACACATTTCAACTTTCACGTTCCTTAAGCTGGATTGCCAGCCCAGAAATCATGGATTTTCCCCTTTCTTCCTTCCCCTCCTAAAGGAAGTAGTCTTTATTTATGGATTTTGATTAAACCCTTTGCACAAGGGGAAAAAAAAAGAAAAGAGAAAAAAATGTTCATTATATGAAACCATGGCTCTTGACGTCCCCCACAACACCCAGTCCAGTCAATCTGAGACTCTCTTTACATGTTATACTGATACCTTTAAGCTTTGTTGTATCTCCCCGCTGCTCCCACTGCCAAAGTTCTGCACTAGTCAACCTCACACTATCCACTATTCTTTTGAAATCTGACTATTAATCAGCTTTACTGACTCTTCCCTGCTGGCTCTTCCCGAGAAAAGGAGTGAAAACTCCTGCCCAGACCAGTAGCCATTTTAAATCGTAGCCCTTGAACTTTGCAGGTGCTAAAAATGGTGCTTTAAAAATGTGTGTGGCATGGCTCAATAGGACAGCTATGTGGGCCCAGCAGAGGATGCCTAACCTCCACTCCTTTCCCTGATGGCATTTTTAGGTGGATGGACAAACTTCACCTGTGAGTGGCCACATCATGAAAAACTAGACAGGAATTAACCAGGAACACTGCATTGGCCATAGATGACCATACATGTTCCTCTTTTGTCAGAGTGAATAAATTGTGTTTCTGTATGAGAGAGAGTTTAGAACTGTTGCATTAATTGTCAGCAACCGCAACACACAATCAGCCCATACAGATTAGAGTTAAACCAGACCACAAAACCTGGATTTCATTCCTTGGCAGCCATGAATCAGATCTTAAAACTTAAATCTAAAGGTCAACCTCAACTTTTTTTCCACCCTGTACATTCAATCAGTGCCCAAGTCCTATTAATTGTATATCTCAACATCTTCTATATCTTCCTCTTCCTCCACATCCCCTTACCTGAGGCCTATTTCTTTTCCAGCTAGATTATTGCTATAGCCTCCTAATTGATCCTTTTACCACTGAACATGTTCTCAATCCCTGGCTCCCCAATCTTTCCTTCCCATTGATCAGAATGACTAATCTGAAATTAAAATTTCTCTTATTATTGCCCTGCTTAAGTGATTTTGGTGACTCTTCACTTCTTACAGAATAAAGAGAGAATTTAATCTGTCAAACAAGCCCATGAGCTTGCCCCTGACCAGCTATCTGACCCGGTTGGAGGATCATGCTCAAGAATTACTTGCGATTCAGCCCTAAAGAAGGATGGAGACTTTACCTCCTTCATGTTTATATGGATGGAATTGGAAAATGTTCTTCTTAGCAAAGTATCTCAAGAATGGAAGAAAAAGTATCCAATGTACACAGCCCTATTTTGAAACTAATTCATAGCTTTTATAGGAATGTCATAACCTAATTATAGCCTTAGAATATGGGAAGGGGGTGGGAGGGGGAGAAGGGAGGGGGTGGACAGGGGGAGGGAGGAAGATTGATGGGGTCACCTCTATGGTTCATCTTACAAGGGTACAAGTGAATCTTTCTAAAAGCAGAGTATGAAGGTTTTAACTCAATAACTAAGAAAATGACATGAAGGTTATCTTAACCAGTTTGATGAGAGTATTTTAAAATGTATATGAAAACAGCACACTGTACCCCATGATTGAATTAATGTACACAGTTATGCTATAAGAAATAAAAAAATTTTTTTTAAAAATTGCTTGCAATTCTAAATGCACTCCCATCTGTCTACTCCTCCAGCCTGCACTGGCCTTCTTCCCAAACCCCATCTCTTATCTACAAGACAAACAGCTTACTCATCACTTGCTAATAGACAATAATCTTTAGAGCAAGGGCATTAAATACTTTTTCTCCATCCCCAGCATTTTGCTTGGCATGTAGCAATGACTGAGAACAAGCAGTGTTTATTGAAAGAATTAATGAGTAAAAAAGAATAAATCAAATGGCAGTAGAGAGATATGGTAGCTAAATCTCTTCCTTCTCATTACCACTATCAATTATTATTTAGGTTTATCACTACAACTGAATCGTGACCATGACCATGTAGTCTCATTGCTTCAGGTCCACATCTGGGACTGGTGTATCCTGCATATTGTGCCTACGTTCCTAATCTTCCAAAGGGACCACCCTGACCATGACATTTCACTGTTCGAAACTCCTCTAGACTCTCCATGTTCTGATCCCAACGTACCCGCTCAACCTGATGGCCCTCCACTCATTTACAAGCTTGGTTAATTTTAGGTGTTAGCCTGGCTGGATTAAGTATTAGCTAGAAAACTGGTAAAGAATTAATTCTGGGTGTGTCTATGAGGGTGTCTTTGGAGGATACTGAAGTGTGAGCTGGCAGAGTGAGTAGTAAAATCTGTCCTTAATGTGGTTGGGGACCACTATCAGCTGGTGCCTAGATAGAGCAAAAAGGTGATTTCCCCTCTTTCCTGGAGCTGGGATACATTCTTCTCCCTGTCCTTGGACATCAGAACTCCAGGATCTTTGGCTTCAGCTTTTTTTACTCCAGGAGTTACAATAGTACTTCCTCCTACATGAGTTCTCAGGCCTTCAGCCTTAGACTGAGAGTTATACCATCACCTTCCCTCACCCTGAGGCCTTTCGACTTGGACTGAGCCACACTACCAGCATCCCAGGGTTAGTATCCTGCTTACAGATGGCCTGTTGTGAGTCTTCTCAGCCTCCATATGTCAATTCCCCTAATAAATTCCTTCTCATATATGAAGGAAGAAAGGAAAGAAGGAAGGAAGGAAGGAAGGAAGAGAGGGAGGGATGGATGGATATTAGTTATGTTTCTCTAGAGAACGTTGACTAATATAAAACTTTCTACTGAACATGATATGAATATGATTTTCTAATAAGTATATTTTAGTCATGCTATGTCTTTTGCTAAGAATTCCTTACCAATTGAATCTTGACCACTTCTTTTTACCTACCTCAAAAATACTCTTTCTAAAACCTACTATGATCACTCCTGCCAAGAATGATTCCTGCCTTCTGAATTCCGTAGCATCTTTTTCTGTAACTTCTTCATGGCACATTCAAATTATATCTTTATTATGATTATTAATGAATATGTTTAAGTTCAAACACAAGATTGTAAAGTCCTTGGAGGCCATAACTAAGTCTTATCCATTGTATTATCAACAGAAGAGTTCAATACATTTCTTACATGTACTAGATTCTCAATAAAAATTCATTTAATTAGTTATTTAGTTATATAACCCACCGAGAGCATCAGTTATTCTGGAAAATAATATTTTCTGTTTTCATGTATCAGTGCATCCATGTGCAAAGTGCTTTTCCATCTGTTATCTCATTTGTACCTCACCACAGCCCTATGAAGAAAAGAATGTCTTCCTTATTTTAGAGATAAAGAAACTATATTCCTATGCAGTAAGTGAACTCTTCAGAGTTGTTCACTTATTAAAAGGAGGAGAATTTAAATCCAAATACCCTAGCTTCATATTCCATTGCTTTTTCTCACTATTGGTTCTTTGTACAAAAGTTTGGTATGTCCTCAAAGTATGCTCCTCATTTCCATCCAGTAAAAGCAGTGCTCTCTGTTCTCTTTCCTGCCAAACTTTTCTCCAGGGCTTGGCATCCTCTGAAGCAGAAGGCAATGCCAACCCCACTGTCCTTCCATCTGGCTCCTCACCCCCAGCCATCCTCTGCTTGGGTTCATTGGTCTATTGCTCTGGGCTCATACCTTACCTTGTATTTAACCTCCCCCCCCTTTAAGAGCACTGATCATCCAGGTAGGATGACACCATCATGAGGGTCCAGGATCCAGACAATAACTAAGTGCTGAGAATGGAGAATCTACTGAAAATCCATCCCCCAAAAATGACAAAACAGACACACCAGATGATCCCATTCATAAATAAATGACTGAGATGTCAGAAATCGAGTTCAGAATTTGGATGGCAAATAAGATCAACAGAATGGATATAAAGATGGAATTAGAATTTCAAGCAGTAATTCAAAAGTTGTCTCAAGAATTCAATGAATTCAAAGACAAAATCACCAAAGATTTTGACATGTTGAGGCAAAAACTTGCAGCCCTCAAAGATCTGAGAAATACAGTAGAATCTCTCAGTAACAAAATGGAGTGGGCAGAAGAAAGGATCTCTGACATTGAAGACAAAGCTTTTGAATGCTCCCAAATCCTCAAAGAGGAAGAGAAATCAAGAGCAAAAACGGACCATTCCCTGAGAGAACTGAGCAAACATTCGCCTTATAGGAATCCCTGAAAGAGAAGAGGTTGCTTCAAAAGGCCCAGATGCTCTACTCCAAAAGATAATAGAGAACTTCCCAAACATGGCAAGAGATTCTGAAATCCAGATAACAGACAGTTTCATAACCCAGCACAACTCAACCCAAATAAAACATCTCCTAGTCACATTATAATTAACTTTGCCAAAGTTAATATGAAGGAGAAAATTCTGCAAGCAGCCAGAGGCAAGAAAACCATAACCTACAATGAGAAGAATAGTAGAATGACTGCAGATTTCTCTGCTGAAACTTTTCAAGCTAGAAGAGGATGGTCATCAACCTTTAACCTCCTAAAACAAAATAACTTTCAACCCAGGATCCTGTATCCAGCTAAATTGAGTTTCATTTATGATGGAGAAATTAAATGCTTTAATGACATTCACATGTTGAAGAAATTTGCCAGAACTAAACCAGCTTTCCAGGATATTCTCAGACCCATCCTCCACAATGACAAGCACAATGCCCTACCATTGAAGTAAACTTACTCAGAAACTTTTGATAAAACTCCAACTTCCACAGTGGCAAAAGGACTAAAAATGTCCACTGGACTTTTGAAAAACTTGATACCCAAAATACTACCAGGCTTATCAATACTCTCAATTAAGTGAATGGCTTAAATTGTCCTCTAAAGAGGCACAGGTTGGTGGACTAAATACAAAAACTCAGGCCAGATTATCTGCTGAATACAAGAATCTCATCTTACCTTAAAAGATAAATATAGATTCAGGATAAAGGGATGATCATCTATAACTCAGGCAAATGGAAAGCAGAAAAAAGCAGGTGTTGTAATTTTATTCACAGATACAATAGGCTTTAAATCAACAAAAGTAAGGAAAGATAAAGATGGTCACTTCATATTTGATAAGGGCAACACTCACATGATGAGATTTCAATTATTAACATTTATGCACCCAACCAGAATGCACCTCAATTTATAAGAGAGACTCTAACAGACATAAGCAACTTGATTTCCTCCAGCACCATAATAGTCAGAGATTTTAACACCCCATTGGCAGTGTTGGATAGATACTCCAATAAGAAACTAAGCAAATAAATTTTAGACTTAACATAATCATTCAACAATTGTATTTAACAGACATCTACAGAGCATTTCATCCTAACAAAACTGAATACACATTCTTCTCATCAGCCCATGGAGCATCCTCCGAAATCTTAGGTCACAAGTCTAACCTCAGCAAATTTAAAAGAATAGAAATTATTTCTTGTATTTTCTTGGACCATCATGGAATAAAAGTTGAACTCAGTAACAACAGGAATCTGCATACTCATACAAAATCATGAAAACTAAATAACCTCATGATGAATGATAGCTGGGTCATAGATGAGATTAAGAAGGAATTACCAAATTTTTGGAACAGAACGATAATGAAGACATGAATTACCAGAACCTCTGGGATACCGCAAAGGTATCCTTTCCTTTCCTAAGAAGGAAATTTATAGCATTGCAAGCCTTCCTCAAAAAAAAACAGAAAGAGAGGAAGTTAACAACTTAATGAGACATCTCAAGCAACTGGAAAAGTAAGAACATTCCAACCCCAAACTGAGCAGAAGAAAATAAATAACTAAAATTAGAGCAGAATTAAATGAAATTGAAAACAAAAAAATTATACAACAGATCAATCAATCAAAAAATTGGCTTTTTGAAAAGGCCAATAAAACAGATAAACCTTTGGCTAACCTAACTAGAAATAAAAGATTAAAATCTCTAATTTTATCAATCAGAAATGATAAAGGACAAATAACAACAGACTCCTCAGAAAATCAAAAAATCCTTAATGAAAATTACAAAAAACTCTATTCTCAGAAGTATGAAAATCTAAAGGAAATAGACCAATACTTGGAAACACACCACCTTCCTAGACTTAGCCAGAAAGAAGTGGAAATGTTGAATAAGCCAATATCAAATTCTGAAATAGCATCAACTATAAGAAATCTCCCTAAATAGAAAAGCTCAGGACCAGACAGCTTCACATCAGAATTCTACCAAATCTTTAAAGAGTAACTAGTACCTATATTACTTAACCTTTTCCAAAACATAGGAAAAGAAGGAATACTTCCCAACATTCTATGAAGCAAATATCACCCTGATTCCCAAACCAGGAAAAGATCCAACAAGAAAAGAAAATTATAGACCAATATCTCTAATAAATATTGATGCAAAATATTCAATAAGATCCTAGCAAACAGAATCCAGCAAAATATCAAACAAATTATACATCATGTCCAGGTGGGTTTCATCCCAGGGTCCCAAGGATGGTTCAATATATCTAAATCTTAAAACATAATACATCACACAAACAAAATAAAAAACAAAGACCATATGATTCTCTCAATTGATGCAGAAAAAGCTTTTGATAATATGTAGCATCCTTTCATGATCAGAATGCTTAAGAAAATATGTATAGAAGGAACATTTCTTAAACTGATAGAGGCCATCTACAGCAAACCCATGGTCAATATCATATTGAATGGAGTAAAATTGAAATCATTTCATCTCAGATCAGGAACCAGGCAAAGTTGCCCATTGTCTCCTCTGCTTTTTAACATTGTAATGGAAGTCTTAGCCATCACAATCAGACAAAAGAAAACAATCAAAGGTATCTAAATAGGATCAGAGGAGATCAACCTGTCACTCTCCACAGATATGATTGTATATCTGGAAAATCCCAGGGACTCAACTATAAAACTCCTAGAAGTGATCAAGGAATGCAGCAGCATCTCAGGATACAAAATCAATACTCACAAATCTGTAGCCTTTATATGTACCAACAATAGTCAAGGGGGAAAAACAATCAAGGACTCTATTCCCTTTACAATAATGCCAAAGAAGATGAAATATTTGGGAGTTTACCTAACAAAGGATGTGGAAGATCTCTATAAAGAGAACTATGAAACTCTGAGAAAAGAAATAGCTGAAGATGTTAACAAATGTAAAAATATACCATGCTCATGGCTGGGAAGAATCAACATTGTTAAAATATCTATACTACCCAAAGCAATCTACAGATTTAATGCAATCCCTATTAAAGCACCTCTGTCATACTTTAAAGATCTGGAAAGATTAGTACTTCATTTTATATGGAAACAGACAAAACCTCAAATAGCCAAGACATTACTCAGAAATAAAAACAAAGCAAGAAGAATCATGCTACCAGAGTTCAGACTATACTATAAATCTATAGTGATCAAAACAGCACAGTATTGGCACAAAAATAGAGAGGTAGATGTATGGAACAGAATTGAAAACCAAGGGATAAACCCAGACACTTATCATCTTTTGATCTTTGATAAGCCTATCAAAAATTTAAATTGGGGGGAAGATTCCCTACTTAACAAATGGTGCTGGGTGAATTGGCTAGTGACTTATAGAAGACCAAAACTGGACCCACACCCTTCTCCTCTAATAAAAATTGACTCTCACTGCTTAAAGGACTTAAACTTAAGACATGAAACTATAAAAATTCTTGAAGAAAATGCAGGGGAAGCACTTGAAAAAAATGGCCTGGGAGAATACTTTATGAGGAGGACCCCCCAGGGCAATTGAAGCAACATCAAAAATACATTACTGGTATCTGATCAAACTAAAAAGCTTCTGCACTGCCAAGAACACAGTAAGTAAAGCAAGTAGACAGCCCTCAGAATGGGAGAGGATTTTTGCAGGTTATATTTCTGACAAAGGTCTAATAACCAGAATCCATAGAGAACTCAAACTTACTAATAAGAAAATAACAAGTGATCCCATTTCCTTGTGGGCAAGAGACATGAACAGAAGCTTCTCTGAAGAAGACAAGCACACAGTCTACAGACACATGAAAAAATGCTCATCCTCAGAGAAATGCAAATCAAAACCACTTTGAGATACCATCTAACTCCAGTAAGAGTAACCCACATCACAAAATCCCAAAACTACAGATGTTGGCATGGATGTGGAGAAAAGGGAACACTGTGCACTGCTAGTGGAAATGCAAGCTAGTACATTCCTTTTGGAAAAAAGTTTGGAGAACTCTCAGGGATCTAAATGTAGACCTGCTGTTTGATCCTGCAATTCCTCTACTAGGTATATATCCAAAAGACCAAAAATCACTTGGCAACAAAGATATTTGCACCAGATTATTCATTGCAGCTCAGTTCATAAATACCAAGTCATGGAAGAAGCCCAAGTGCCCAATGACCCATGAACGGATTAATAAATTATGGTATATGTATACCATGGAATACTATGCAGTATTAAAAAAAAGATGGAGACTTTACCTCTTTTATGTTTACATGGATGGAGCTGGAAAATATTCTTCTTAGTAAAGTATCTCAGGAATGGAAAAAAAATATCCAATGTACTCAACACTACTATGAAACCAATTTATAATCACTCACACTTTCATATGAGAGATGAATCACAACTATAGCCCAAGATGAAGGAGGGAAGCGGAGGGGGCCTGGAAGGGAGGGGGGTATTTCTATAGAGGGAGGGTTAAGGGTGGGACTACACCTATGGAGCATATTGCAAAGGTACAAGTCAAATCTATCAAGTATAGAACACAAATGTCTTAACACTGTGATTAAGTAAATGAGGTAAAAACTATGTCAATTGGTAGGATGTAAGCCCTCCAATTTGTACAAATAATCAACACATTGAATCCCACAAAAGCATAAATGTATTCATGATCTATGTATATCGACTTAATAAAAAAAAAATGATAACAGAGTACCAAGCCCAAGGCTGCATAGGAGACCAGCAAGAGAAGACAGGGCCTGGAATGTGTACATGCACAGAGCAGTGTGGAGAGCAACTCAGAGAAAATCAAGGGTGGAAACTAACATGGGAAATCTGAGGAAATTACCAAGAATAGAGCTTGAGGCCCTGGTGGTTTTAATTAGCCAGCAACAGTAAGGGACAAGGTGGGATGTCTGAGTTTAAAGGCACAATGTTAAAGCACACACCTGCAGCAGCTGAGGGCACTGCTGGGGTTTTATGTCAATGGAAATAATGTGCCTTTGAAAAATATTATTGCCTGCCAGCAACCTCCTACTTTTCTGATCAGACCTGCCTTTCATGGGGAAAATGCTAAACCACATCTTTCTTCTTTCACATTCCTCTGAAGGAACTGGGATGGGTCTTGGGGAGGAGGCAGACTCTTTCATCCCTGAATTTGCATCACAAGTTCCAAGCCAAACTGGTAGTCTCCGCCACTCCCAGGAGGATGAAGTTGGGCAGAACCTACCTGCCCTGCAATTTCCATTCTGTGTAAAGCCAGTCTTGTAACTGCCTAAAGCCAACCCTGTAAGTAATGAGGCTTCTAGGGGGGAAAAATACTAGCGTTAGGCTTTAAAACAGACTTTGGACTTGAATGCTGTTCTAGACAGACTAGAATGCTGTTCTCACCTCCAAAGCAGCTTCTTTCCAGAGTATAATCTGCAAAGGGTGATCTGTGACAGGGTGTCTTCTGGGTAGTCTCAACACACTAGTCCACTGCCCGGATGCCTAGAAAGGTCCCCACTCTGCCCATGTAGACAGAAGAAGGGTGGGAGCTATTGGGGCAGGACCACACTTCCCTTACAAGCCATGCCCAAGGGTAGGACCTCACTGTCCTCTCTTGGCCAAACTCTGCCAACCAGCCATCAGTATAGCCTCTCTTGCAGTGGAGAGCCATCAGGAGGAGTGCACAGCTGTCCTCAGACAAAATAGCCTTGCAATAGCAAGTGAAATTTTAAAAAATAAATAAATAAAATAAATTGATTCAAAGAAATTCCGGAGTCCCAGGAAGTCTGCCATGCACTAGGACAAGCTGTACTGTCATTCAGTGTGAATTCACCTAGAGAGCAGTTATCAGCTAACTCATAAGTGACTTTAGCTCCCAGGGGGTCAGCTTGTCACCTCAATCCCCAGAATATAGTCCCAGAACCAGGGAGAACCCAGCTCTTCAAATATCCCTTTAGCTCATTGCTCTTCTTCCTACCACCCCCCCAAACACATATCTTTTAAGAACTTTGATTTAAGTTCTAATAAAAAATAAATATTTAGTACAGAAAATTTGAAAAACATAGAAAAGTTTAAAGAAGATTTTTTTTATTTACCCCTAAGGCTGCCACCTAGAGAAAATGATTGTTAATATTTTGGTGTATTTACTTCCAGACTTTCATGTGATGTTAGTTAGGAACAGACAGGTGTGTATATAATTTAATAAAATGAAGATAGAATTTAGAAAATTAAGTCCACATTGTATGGACACAGTGTAAGCTCTGTAATCATCTGCTTGGGAGTAAATCCTAATTCCACCTCTTGCTATCTTTATCTAAGCTGTTAATATGGTACCTTCATCAGAAGGTTGTTGTAAGGAACAAATGAAATAATATAGAGAAAGCTCTTATAACAGGACCTAGCATATGTGGAGTGAATATATAGAGTTGCTAGTACTATTGTTGCCATTATTGGTTGTGGTTTGCTTTTTTCACACTATACACATTTTTTTCAGCACATCTGAGGCAGTTTACAGGAATGACTCACTGCTCGTGAGTCCCAATCGATGCAGCATTGTCAAATCTAGGACGTTGTCCAGATTGATACCACTCTCAGCAAACGCGCTGACCTTGCAGGCATCTTTCTATGAGAGGCTGGAGTGACAGGATGGCTGGGGCCAGCTCAAATACCTGGAGGGGCAAAGGAAGGTTGTGGAGGTTGCAGCCAAGCCAGCATCACAGCTGTCCTCAATTACTACAAACAGATGTTGGCAGCCCAACTCATTAGAAATGCAATCCAATCACCTTGGCAGTCTAATCGTCTCGCTGGAAACTCTGGAGATAGGAAGGCTCTGCACTCCCAATTCTGGTGGTTAGGTCAACAAAGGTCACCCTCCCTGTCCCCAAGCAAAAGGCTTCTCGTGGCAAATCTCCACCAGGATTAGAGAAGTAGTTCTCAACTGAGGTCAATTTTACTTCCCACCAGATATTTGGCAATAACTAGAGACATTTTTGTTTGTCACAACTTGAAGGGAGAGGAAGCTGCTACTTGAATCTAATAAGCAGAGTCCAGGGATGCCGCTAAACATTCCGCAGTGCCCAGGACAGTCCCCACAATGGAGGATTTTCTAGCATAAAATGTCCATTGTGCCAAAACTGAGAAACCCTTGACTAACAACTCCAATTGCATAAGTTAAATAAAGGCCCTTAAGTTAAAAGAGGAAAATGCCTGGGCCCAGTGAAAGTAGGCAGTCCTGAAGGTTTACAACAGAGACCACAGAAGCAAGCAGAGAGGTTGTGATTATGAGATAAGGCAATGACATTTTCTATACCTTTTCTTCAAAGTCCCCAAAACCCAGTGAGACCATTATTTTGGTCTCAGAATGTCTAGCAAGACAGTATTTTTCAGACTCCTAATGAATCTAGCTATTACCGCATTGCCACAAAAACTATTCTCATCATTCCTCGATATCTGAAGGGGATTGGTTTCAGGACCCTGGAAATAACAAAATCCACGAATGCTCAAGTCCCTGATATGAAATAGCATAGTATTTGCATATAGCCTATACACACACTCCCATATACTATAAATCATCTCTAGATTATTTATACTACTTAATACAATGCAAATGCTATATAAATAATTTTATACCACATTTTTTAGTGTTGTATTATTATTATTGTTGGAGTTTTTGGTTTCCCCAACTCCCAGTTGGTTGAATCTGTAGACAGCCCACAAAAACATAGGGCTGACTATATTTTATTAGTCCTGAAATCAAAACTAGGATTTAGGACCCACACTAATGAGATGTATACACAATATTTGCTTGTCCCCTACACTGCCCTTGTACCAACACCTAGAAACTGTGGGTAGCTGAATGGCATAGTACCACAGGAAATAGCCTTCTGAGGTTCAAACCACAATTAGAAACTAGATAAAGATAATACAACAGTGCCATCTAGTGAATGGTGAGTATCTCAGATGAGCACGGATCTCTGGTTTCTCAAACCTAAGACCCGGGCATTTTTACCCAAACCCATGCAGATGGGAAGGCAATTAAATGAAATTGTATTATGTAATCATCAGCCTTCTTAAGATTCCCTCCATGTGATTTCATATGACCAAACTTAGGAGGAAATCTTAATGTAGGCCATGTAAATAAAAAGAATAAATTAGAAATCTATGATTTTCTCTGTACTCAAATATTAAATAACAAGAATCTAGCACTCGTTAGTAACAAGATCAGCAACAGTCTCCTAATGCTGGGATCAGTATCCTCTTGGTGACTCTGCCGGCTCAGCCTCAGATGCAGGTACTCTCAGCTCTGTGTTCAGTGCCTGGGTGACCTAGGACAGGTGAAACCTCTCTGGCCTTCTGGGTCTCCATCTGTAAAAATGGTGCTATAATAATACCCGTTCATAGGGAGTATGGTAAGTACTAAATAAGGTACTTTAGGAAAAGTGAGTAACACATGGTGAAGGTTAATTCTCTTTTGTAGCCCACTACTGTCCTTTACCTGCTTGTTTGCCAAATGAGAATGAGGCACCTAAGCGTCTGTTTCTTTAAAAATCTGGCATTTGAAGTTTACTCAATAAATATTGAGTCCCTACTATGTGCTAAGCACCACTCTAGGTTCAGAAAATGGGCAAGTCTCCTCCCTGTTGGAATAAATATGCAATTTGAAATGATCTTGGAAAAAAAAATAATACAAAATCATGACATAATGAGAGATTGCAGTCTGTTTTAGATATGTCTCAGGATGGATTTTAAATGAGCTTATAAGAGGAAGAGGACAGGAGATGGACAAATATTGAAATTAAGGAATATACCTGGGGCTTTTCTTGGAGACAGAAGGAACAGTCACCAGGTTGTTGTCTAATCGAGTCACCTCTCAAAAGAAAAAAGCAGACAGCATTATCTGAAGGAAGAGAGGTGTTCACTCCCCAAGGTGGGTGGCCTATACCCTTGATTAAGCCCCCCGGAGAATCTCCCCAGCAAACTGTCCCTCACCATTCCAGGCCTGGGTTTCTCACTCAGGACTGCCTCCACATTAACCATGCTGCCTGACGGAAGAAATAAAAATCAGGAAGTACCCCTGGATTTTCTCCTCCTCCTCTCCTATTTCTCTCAGGAACCTCGGCACCCTTTTTGGGATGGCTCAATACTGTGTATAAGACAGCAGCATTGTCAGCGTTCTGGTTTATCTGGTTTAGGGTTTATAGTCCATCTGAGTGGAGCTGGTCTCTGCTGCACTTCAGCTCTGCACTTCCCACAGCCAAATCTCAACTGCCTGCCGAGATCTGCCAGCCAGCTGATGTTACGTTAGTGCTTTCCAAAGTTACACAGCACACTACCAAAAATTTTAATTTTTCTCTGAAAATTTTTATTTACAGCTTTATAATCCTATACTTTGGCTGGGTGATACAAAGTTAAACAAGTTTCTTTTTGAAGGGCTTCCCAGAGTCCTCAATATCCCAAGAAGAATTATGAATTTCAGATGTACTGCAGCCCATGCTATATTTCACAAAATTATTTGGCCGTGGAACCCCTTGCACAGAGTTACTCATGGAAATACACTTTGCAGGAAGGTTAATTTCAGGTCTGTCTGATGCCTGTTCTTAGTTCATACTTTGCTAGAACCTGACTGTTTTGTGAAACTTTCCTAATACATCATAGTCCCACTCCCCTTGTTCCCTTATCCAATCAATTAATATTCCCGCTGTCTTCTCACACTAATCTCACTAACACTTTGGTGTCCTTAATTGATTTTGTGTTTGTCCCTTTTTAATTTATTGGAGGCCCCTTCAGAACAGGAATCTTGCTTATAAAGCAAGGTCCTGGGGAAACTCAGGCAAATCCCTGCTGCTTATATTCTCTGTGGCACTTGGGAGACGTTTAATGGGAAAGGAGGGAGAGAAGAAGGAAGAAGAGGGTAGAGTTGACTCTGATTAGAAAGATTACGAATGTCCTGGAACACTACTCCTGGGATGCACACACTAAAAGCCCCAGTTTAAGCTTTATACAAGGTATCCATGTAACAAAAACATTTGTACCCACTCAGTATTTCAAAATTTTAACAAAGAAAGAAAGATCATAGTCCCAGTTCCACAATTTAACTTTTGTTTTGACCAGTTACAACCTCTCAGCCTCATTTCCATCTCAGCAAAACAAGGCTAAAAATCTTCTCCCCATTTTCCTGCTAGGACGGATGAAGGGCCCTGATGAGATCATCAGTGCTAACTCAACTTGTAACAGGAGAGTACCAGGCCAACATGAGAGGGCATCGTCGTTAGCAGCGAGCTGAAACATCCCTCATGCCTTCCCCTAAGAGACAAGGGCATCGTGCCCAAAGTGAGATAAGTGAACACATCCTCCACATGCTCTGAGCTGGACAGATCTGCCCAGTTCCCCAAATAATGCCTCTTTCTGAATTCTAGGACTTAAAATTTCTGTAACACAAGAGAGATTTTTTAATTCACAGTAGATATATTTTACATACTTTAAAAATTGTAAATTATTGCTATCAAGTCCTTACTGGGAGAAATTTCAAAAGAGGAGAATTCTGAGTCTTGAAAAATGAGGTAAAGAGAATTATGTGTATGCATATATGCATGTGTGTGTGCATTTAAAAATTGGATTTTCTTAAATAAAAACTAAGTTGGGAGCCACAAAGCAAAATACTACTTTCTTCAGAATGCTATTTAGGGGAAGTTTCAGATTAAAATAGATTTTATTGAATACCTAAACAATAGAAAATAAACCAAACATTCTCAAACAACCTGTAAGCATATCTGTTGATACCCAATAACTCCAACCATGGGGCAAATCAAATTAGAAGACCAGGGTGGTGCCTGTGGCTCAGTGAGTAGGGCACTGGCCCTATACACCAAGGGTGGCGGGTTCAAACCCCGCCCTGGCCAAACTGCAACAAAAAAATAGTTGGGCACACCTGTGGTCCCAGCTACTTGGGAGGCTGAGGCAAGAGAATCGCCTAAACCCAGGAGTTGGAGGTTGCTGTAAGCTGCGACACCACAGCACTCTAACAAGGGCAATAAAGTAAGATTCTGTCTCTAAAAAACAAATTGGAAGACCTAACCCTGAATTTAACTGGAAAAAATAAAACATCAACTTTATGTCTAAATAAAGTCCCTTAAGAAATAAGGGACTTTTGTATGGAAACAGAAATAGTGTATCCACTTTGTAGCTCCAGAGGAGTGCTAAGAGGCTATGCTTTGTTATCTGATTATTTAAAGGCAAGTCATTTTGTAATTATTTTTATTGTTGGTAAATTCTATCCAGTTTGGATGAGGCCATCAATGCATTACTGTGATTTTCAGAAAGAGAATTAGACAGCGGTTACAATCAGGTGCACAGATTTCTCCCAATTACTGCCCCCAATTATTTCCACACCTATTGCTGACATGTTTAATCTCCTTCTCCTGGCCTAACTGACAGCTCGCATGGAGGAAGAATGCCAGCTAATGCACTGCTCGGGAGAGTGTGGGTCCAATTTAAATAATTAGAAGCCTATTTCATTTCTTCTCTCCCCCTTGTAAGTGCACTTGAAAAGAAGGTGCATGCCCACACTTGATGTCTTTAACTTGTTGGGGGATAACTTATTGACCTTGCTTAAGCCCCTTTCCTTTCCAGCTGCTCTCTGTCTGTCCCCTAGGACACGGAGAATAATTTAAAGCTATTGAATGATAATCAATAAGCAAGGGTCATCTCTATTGCCTGACTTAAAGGTCTTTGATCTAGTAAATCATCAATTACTGCCACTGCCTGTATTAGCCTTCCCATTAACCGCGTGACCTGAACTGGTCCTCTTATTCTTTAAGTAGATGAGGACAGCAGTTTCAGCTGATGAAGTGAGTCTGCAGTGCACTTGGGCTTGGGGCCTGTCTTCAAATGCACAGTGACTTCCCTGCTCTCCTCAAGCATTTAGAAATCTCTTTCCATTCTGCAAAAACCTGAGTCATCATTCTATTGCTTGACAAGGGGGGGGGGGTCCATCTGTGTCCCTTTCATCTATTGCAGGCCCACGAGTGCTAAACTCTGTGAGTGATTCAACATCCTCATCACTGTCTCAGGACTGACTACTCCAAGTGTAAATCAAAGATGTTTGTTACAAGTGAAGATGCTCTGGTAAGAGATTCCCCACTCCACACATTTGAGAGGAGTTCTGGGAATCTTCATTTTAAACCCCTGACTTGCACTTGGATCAACACTGTAATGGTGATGAACCCGGGGGGCTGTATTTCTGGAATCTACATTTTTAACAAGTTGTCTGGGAGATTCCCATGCACATGGAAGTGCGAGAACCTCTAGTCTAGAAGGGATATAAACAAGTAAACAACTACCTTACATTATTAAGTAATGATGAAAACAGTAATGATGAAATTGCATAAAGCCACAAGCAATTAGGTATGGAAGAACAGAAGAGCAGAAGGGCACTAGGGATCATTAAGGTACCCTTGAAGCTGCCTATGAAGGTGACTAGAAGGTAACAGGCAAGAGTGGGAGGGAGCACATTCCAGACACAAGGACAATCACGGGCAAAGACTCACGTAGTAAGAGTTCAGAGTTTCAGCTCGGCGCCTATAGCTCAACCGGCTAAGGCGCCAGCCACGTACACCTAAGGTGGCGGGTTCGAATCCCCAGCCCGGACCCGTCAAACAACAATGACGGCTGCAACCAAAAAATAGCCGGGCGTTGTGGCGGGCGCCTGTGGTCCCAGCTACTTGGGAGGCGGAGGCAGGAGACTCGCTTGAGCCCAGGAATTGGAGGTTGCTGTGAGCTGTAATGCCACGGCACTCTACCCAGGGGGACAGCTTGAGGCTCTGTCTCAAAAAAAAAAAAAAAAAAAAGAGTTCAGAGTTTCTTTGGGAAGTTGTAAATAATCCAGTGAATAGAGACCTGAGATGCACAGTAAGGTTGGAGATGCACTAGGAACAAAAGCTGTCAGCTGTCAAGAAGCAGAGATTAAACCAGAAAGGTACTTGAATGCTGTTCTTCAGACAATGGGGAAAGTATCTAGTCAAATATTTAAGAATGAATTTATACAACAGAAATTGCAGAGGGATGAAACTCCCCTCTGTACAATGACAAGCCTTCTGTTCCTCTGAATAAACAGAAAGGTGACCAAAATGATTCAACATTCCAGAGATATTTGGCTACTGCCTACTTAATATTCATTCAATCCCATGTTTATTGAATGCCCACTATACACTTATATGCCTGAGACAAGAGTAGGCTCAGGAGTAATAATGCGAAACAACAAAGACACGGTCTACCTTCCAGCATAGGGCTCATGGCTTAGCATTGACTACGTGGCAAGCAGTGGACTAACAGATAAAGAACAAGAATGGTAATCCAAGGAATTTAGAATATAAAAGAAGATTAAGTCAAACACACACACAGAAACACACACATGTATCTACATATGTCATAACAGGCCACAAGAAAGGTATGAATGAAAGGTTATGGGATTAAGTAGGAAACAGTCTGCCTGAGAAGGGCCTTAAGGCAGAGATCAGATTTTTAACCAGAGTTAAGTTGGAGAGAGAATTTTAATCAGAAGGAAAGAAAGCAAGCAACTAAAAAGGGAAGAGAAACAATGAGGATGATGACCATGGAGATCCTCAAGATGATGGCAATGATCTACCATGGCGGAGATACTAAGCGCCAGACACGGTAAGAGGCCATGCTTTCCTTCTCCTTCACCCTCAGCGTAACCTTCCAACCCATTTCACATGTAAGAAAGCAATCCTTCAAAGGGTTAAATAAATTCCAAAGATGACAAAGCAAGTCGGTCAGAGTCAAGACTCATTCATAGTCATTCATTCCACTTATTCAACAAATATTTTTTGAGCAGCTACTACTATATGACAGGCAGATCTGTGTCACACCATAGGGCCTAGAAATTTTCTCCGTAACACCCTAGAAATGAATAACATGAATAAAATCAACACTAATAAATGACAGCACAAATAAGAAGAAACTGGGGACTCTGGAAGGAAGGGTAATATTTATAGCATGTTTTATGTTTTTCAAAGCATTTTTACATAGGTTAGGTCATCTGATCTCCACAAACACCTTAAAAACAAAGAAGAAAAAGAGTCTAAAGCCTGGTGAATATTGCCTAATATCTGTTGAGTCTTTCATCTTTATCTTGATTCTTAAAAATCTTTGATTCTTAAAGGTTTTTTAATAGTTTTTTCCCCCAAGGTTTTTTTCATTTTAATCAAAAACTTTTTTTACTGGTTTTAACAGGAAAGAAGAGATAACAAAAATGGTTTATAATCCTACTGCCCAAGTATCCCATTAATATTTTAACCTTCTGTTTTGAAATAATTTTAGACTTATAAAATATTTTCCAAAATAATGCGGAGTTTCTATATTTACTTTATTCAGCTTCTTCTAATTGTACAACTGATTCAACCATAGTACAACTACCAAAACCTAGAAATTATTATTGATTCAATACTAATAACTGAACTGCAGATCTTGGTTGAATGTTACAAGTGTTTCTCCCAATATCCTTTTTTTTAGCTCAGCAGTCCACAGTACATGTAGTTGTGCGACTCTTTAGCTTCCAAATAAAGATTTCCTCAGTCCACTTTTGTCTTTCATGATGAGGCCTGGTTAGTTATTTGCTAGAATGTTTCTCAGTTAGGGTTTGTCTAGTGTTTGCTTGTGATTAGATTGAAGTTACACGTTTTAGATGTGCTACAGAATACCAGGAAAGCATTGCCATGCCCTTCCCTTATCTTCATATGAGGAGAAACATAATATCAACACACTGTGTATGTAACTTGAGATATGTTGCCTTTGGTCACTTGGTTAAGGCAGCGGCTGTTGGGTTTCTCAACTATAAAGTTACTATATTTTCCTTGGTAATGGATGTGTATCTTGAGAGAGATACTTTGAGACTATGCTACTCTATTATTGTCCTCAAACATTTGCACACTGATTTTAGTATTCATCTATAAATCTTCCTTGCAATGATTATACAATGATTATGCAATGATTAGGTGGTGCCTAATGGTGATTCTGTATTCCCCTCATTTCTATTCCTTCTATATTTATTAACTGAATTCTTCTGTAAAGAAGAGCTGTCTCTTCTCCCCATTTAATTATTCACCTATTGATGTCAGAATAGATGTATAGATACTTATTCTGTGGGTTATAATCCAATATTTTGTTACATAGTATGTTGCTCAAATTGTCCGCAGTAGCTGTTGGGATGTCTTTTAGGGGGGTTTCATTTTCCTTTTGACATTGCCACATCTTTTAAATCATTTATTTTCTTTTTTTAGAATTTCTTTACTTTCTGATACTATAAGATGCTCCAGACTCATTTTGTATTTACTAGTCCTAACCCTAGAATCAGTCATTTAACAAGGAACCCTAATTTCTTTTGTCAAAGAATGAGATTTAGAAACCAAGATCTGAGTACTCATTACCACTGTATTGTTCCTTGGCCCTCTAAGCAGAGGGCTGCTGTAATAATACCAATGTATTTTCTATACTAATTCATGAATTTCGTATCCATTCACATTTATTTCTATATAAACTCATATATACACATACAGGATGGCCATAAAGTTCGTCAACTACTTTAAATTGCACATGAACTTCATGGCCACCCTGTATTAAAACATGAGTTCATACTGACACTTCTAATTTCAATATAGCACCACAAGGTTGAAATCTATTCCCTTTTCTTACTTGTAATTTCTCTTTCCAACAGTAAGAAACCTGGCTCTCATTATCTATAATATATTCACTTTTTTGTTCAGCCCTAGTATAAAGTGTTTAGCTATAGAATTGACAAAATGATTTATTAACTAGAGTACAATATTAGTGTGCAATTCTTTTCATCTTAGCCTTATAGTATCAACTCAAAATACTATTTTCCAAAGTTACCTACATTAGTTCCTGTTTTCTGTATTCCTTTCAATGTGGTGATGCTTTTCATTTGCAATACAATTAGGGTTATTTCTATGTGTGTCCATTGGGGTCCTTTCCCCCCAACATCCTGATTGATGTGCTTATTTGGACATACATATAAAACATGGTTCATTCAATTCCTTTTAATTGACTTAGAGATACAAACCTCTTTGCTGAGCACCTACCATGTGCCAGATATAACCTTGAGTATTTTCATTATATGAGACTATAAAAACACAATGTTATTTAATAGATCGATACCCAGGTTATAAAACTTTATGCTAAGATTTAAAAACTGATTTGCTTTAAGCCCCAAAAGGTGGTGCCCCCTTTCTTTTATCCTCTTCTTGTTTCTCCAAAATATCTACAAATTCTCTTGCCCTAATTACATGTATTTCCATAGTCTAAAAATACATCTAAAATAATGAGGCAAATATTGTTCTTTCTCATGAAACTTTAATGGAATGTTACCTGTTTAGGTTTTTTTAATTAGTTACCATATTTGATCATTCACATTCTAAAATGAAAATATTCACTCTATATTTGTGAATACAAAGGCCCACCAAGTACCCTGCAGGACTCTTAGTAATCACAATTTAGGCCTTTAGAAGACAAAGGCCTTAAGTGTTTACAAGAACTAACTGAAAAGCAACCATGAGGAGGCCCCTGCCCTCTCATATCTTGTCAGTGAGTTGGGAGAACTACAGAGTTGAAAATAGGGCAGTTTCTAGGTCAAAAGAGCTTTGTGCCCTTAGGTAAATTTCTTCCTGTCTCTAAGATGCAATTTCCTCATTTGCTAAGAAGGATAAACTATATATGTCATTTATATATGTAGTATATCTATTATACATTATATATTAGATATATAAACAAAGAAATGGAATTACTATAATGAGGAAATGGAGTTACTGTAATAAAATTATATAGGCCAAAATCTTAAGTTTTCAGCACACATAAAACACACAGAAAATGTCAGCTATTATTAGTATCATTATAATTCCTATTAAAAAGACAAGTAACAGTTGTAACATGTTCAATAACTGATAATGTTTATTTGGTAAATGGACAAAGAGTCATTATCTGTCATGACAAAGAGACAAAAAAAGAAATTTAAGCCAGGTGTGGTCGCTCACACCTGTAATCCTAGCACTTTGGGAGGCTGAGGCAGGTGGATTGCTCGAGCTCAGGAGTTCCAGACCAGCCTGACCAAGAGCAAGACCCCATCTCTACTAAAAAATCCTAGCCAGGTGTCACCGGTGGCAGATGCCTGTACTCCCAGCTACTTGGGAGGCTGAGGCAGGAGGATCTCTGAAACCCAAGAGTTTGAGGTTTCTGTGAGCTATGATGCCACAGCACTATATCCAGGCCAACAGAGTGAGACTCTGTATCAAAAGGAAGGAAGGAAGGATTTATTATACCTCATAACAATCTAATCCTGACAGTAACTCATTAAGGTGAATATTTACAAACTCATCTATAAAATAGAGATAAGTAATCTGTCCAAGGTCATTCAAGTACTAAGTGACAAGGCATGGTACATATCTATTTCTCACTATTTTTTTTTTTAAGACAGAGCCTCAAGCTGTCCCCCTGGGTGGAGTACTGTGGCATCATAGCTCACAGCAACCTCCAACTCCTGAGCTCAGGTGAGTCTCTTGCCTCAGCCTCCCAAGTAGCTGGGACCACAGACGCCCACCACAACGCCCAGTTATTTTTTGATTGCAGCTGTCATTGTTGTTTGGCAGGCCCGGGCTGGATTTGAACCCGCCACCTTAGGTGTATGTGGCTAGCGCCTTAGCCACCTGAGCCACAGGCACTGAGCCTCTATATCTCACTATTAAAAGAGATACTGGCCGGGCTTGCTGGCTCACACACTTTGGGAGGCCAAAGTGGGAGAAATGTTTGAAGCCAGGAGTTCAAGATCAGCCTAAACAAGAGTGAGTCCTTGTCTCTACAAATAATAAGAAAAATATGATGGTGGGTAACTGTAGTCCTAGCAATTCAGGAGGCTGAGGAAGGAAGATCACTTGAGCCCAGGAGTTTGAGGTTGGAGAGCTATGATAATGCCTCTACACTCTAGCCTGGGCAGTAGAGCAAGACCCTATCTCAAAAAAAGAAACAAAAAAAAACAAATATTGGGGAGTGAGTTAGCTCTTTCAGAAGTAAATGTTTGAGCTTAAATATTGGGGAGTGAGTTAGCTCTTTCAGAAATAGATGTTTGAGCTTTTGAAAAGTATTCACATGGCCACCAGAATAGAACCATCTGATATGACAGAATCACTCCAGAGTCTAGGGCGTATGCACAATAGGGCAGAGGAGGCTTGGAATGTGACCTACTGCTGGATTTTCCAGGTCAGGATGTATCCGACACACTCTGTATCATTATTAGCACCTGCATTTTTGGGCTAGGATACCATTCCCACATAGATCTGAGATATTACCAAAGAATTCCTGAGTGTGGACTTGGCATCTCAAACTGGCAACAAACCCATTTTGTTTCCAAATCAAATTTGGATGCTTTCCTATGCTGCCTTCAGGCTTCTAGTTACCCCCGGAGTCATCAATCCTTCCTGTTACCTAGACCAACCCATGTACCTTAAACACCCAATCCCTAAGAGTTTTTATGTTAATCACGCCCCACTCCAGACTGATCAAATAAGAATATCTGGGATCGGGGCCAGGATAGGGATTTTAAAGTCAGTCTCCCTCCCCAAGTGTTTCTAATAAACAATGTTAATCGCTGGTCTCAGTCCTGCTCTCAATCCATCCATCAGTCTCTCATTCTCTATTTGTTTCTTTCTCTTTGTGGTGAGTTGAATAGCACCCCTTCCCCACCCTGCAAAAATTCATTTTCACCTGCAACCTCTGAATGTGACGTTATTTGGAAATAGAGAGAAAGTTAATAAGAGGTAACTTAATCAAGGATCTCAAGATGAAATCATACTGAATTTAAAGCAGGCCCTAAATCTAATAGCTGGTCTGATAAGAGAAGACACAGGAAAACAGGCAGAGAAGAAAGTGATATGATGATGAAGGATAAGGTTGTAGTGATGTAGCTACAAGCCAAGGATTGGCAGGAGCCCCCACGAGGAGGAGGCAAGGAAGAACTCTTACCTAGAACCTTCCCCGGGAGCATAGCCGCCCTGACAGTTTAATTGTAGACCTCTAGCCCCCAGAATTGTGAGAGAATAAGTCTCTATTGTTTCAAGCCACCCAGTGTGTAGTAATTTGTAAGTTTTCCCTAGGAAACTAAGACATCATCCCAATAACTTACCTAAAGTCTGCCAAGAATTGCTCAAACATTCTAATGGCCATAGATGTCTTCGTACCTCCAGAAATAAACTGAAAAGATCTTGACATTTAGGAGCACCAAAAAGACTATAGAAAGGAAGTAACTCTTCACACAAGACACTGTCAGAGAGACATGGAGACTCTAGGAACTTCCAGGGGCCGTGGAACCAGTAAGTTGGCAGGAATCCAGACTCCCTAATGCATTTTCTCATCACTTCATTTCCTTTCCATTAGTAGGAGTGGAGGACACGACTTTTATCTTTAGTGCCAAAGATACTAAGAGAATGAGCTCTTACTGGTAAGTAATTAAAGCCTTATTGCCTTCTCTCCAATCATCTCCCCTGTTTTCCATGGTTTCTGTACAGGTCCCATTTTTCATAGATGCTCTGCTTTTGACTTCAGCTTCCTCTTCTTCTCCATCAGACAGATGGAGAAGCAGCTCAACATCTGAGAAGCCAGTCTTACTCCCCACAGGCAACAGCTGCTTCCACAAAACTGCCCCGTAAGCGTTGCCATTGGATCCGTGCATCTTCAAGGGATGTTGGTACCACAGCCGAAGCCCTGGCTGAGTTACCAGCCACGATGCAGGGACCCAGGACACACTGGTTATGTCTTGGATTTGCAGGCCCTCAGCACTGCCTGAACATCTTCATGAAGGTCAGGAAACGGCAAGTGAGTGTAATGATAAACGCCTCCACAGCCTCCTGTTACCCTCATTCATGACTGGATTAACAGGCCCTTGGGATTTTCCCTCCTTAAAACCTCAGTTCGCTGACTGGAAAAGTATTTCACAAATAACATATACATGCTTGAAGCTATATATAGAGTTCCTAAGAAATGAATTTATTCTTGTTATCTTTTAAAACTACAGATACATCTTGATTTAATTATCTTCTCTCTGGAATACTCCACCAAAGTATAATTCTTGCTGGAAGATAACGATCTGAGCCAGAGTCAAGGGCAGGGATCATCCTAAGAATTTTGACCCTGAGCTGTATTTTGAACGTCTCTCCTCCTTGTTAGTGGGGTTGGTCAAGAGTGACAATAACAATCTTCCACATGCAATGCTTCCTGCTGTTAATACTGCACAGAAATGTCTCAGACCAAGCTTTGGTCCCCAAGCTTTTCTGCACATTCATGCTACTTGAAGAGCTTATAAAAATCCTGATGCCAAGCTCACCACCACCCCCTCCCAAAACAATTCAACCAGAGGGTTAGGGCAAACCAGCTGGACATCCATACTTGCTACAGATCTCCACGTGATTTCCATCTGCAGCAGAGTTTGGGATAACAATGGTTACCAAAGTGACCAAATATTTAGATCCTACCATGATTCTAAGGCTCTGCAAAATGGAAACAAGATTATCTTTCCCCACCCTATCAAAAATAGATTTTCAAAGACAAGGGGCTTTGAGGTTCTTTGAGAAAGACATTATGTAAATACAGTCTATTATTATTGCAAGTTGGCAGGTGTCTGGGACATATATTTCATTCTCTTTAATCATCCAAATGAGGCCAAATGTCCCGGGGATGTGGAATCAGCCCATCATTATGCATAATGGGTACTGAGGATCCAAACGCAGGTGTTATGAGAAGCAGCAGGAGCAATCATTGAGTTCACTTCTACCACTGGGACCATCTTCAGCTGCACACTTATGGGAGGTAACCCCCCTAAGGTCCAGAAGCTGCTGCTCTTCACTTCTGTCTCAGCATACTGCAGAGCAAACGGCCTTTTCTTCATTGACTGATGAGTATAAAAAGGGAATAGACCTTACCCTTTCCTCCCAGGAACATCTAGCCTCATCATGCCAAATGAGACTTTAATATTAATCCACTCATCTGAGTCTAATTCAACATAAAACATACCCCCGTCTAACAGTAAAGCCTAGAATTGCTGATATACCACACGGTAACCTCCTGAGTCTTGTTTTTCTTCCGCAGTAACTACAGCAATAAAAGGTTGGGGGAGCATATAAATATTTAAGGACCAAAATAAATCTTTAAATGTTGAACAACCAGGTTACGGGATGGGTAAACTGGAGATGGGTCCCAAGATGGCAGCTCGTCGAATAATGATAGAAACGGCAAAACCTTGGCCATTCCTCCCCTATCAGTGCAGCATTAGTCCATGTCAGCTTTGTAATAGCTTAACGGGCCAGAGCCAGCAGATGGTGTTTTTACGGCCCTATATAAACAGTATTAAGTCATTTTAACTCTTTCTCCATAACTCAGACTTCCAATCCAGGCAGCAGTTGTCCACCTCTCTTGTCCTCTGAGATGCTCATGAGGAAGAGTACTAACATTTATTGAGGGCTTATTATGCAGCAGACACTTCTCATAGGGATTTATTAACTTCGATTTACAGAGACCCGCTACTAAGGGCTGAGCCAAGATGTGAACTGATTATCTGACTCCATTGCTGTGGCTCCTCCCACTATCGGCCTATCGTTCTGAACCTCTATTTTCATTGATTAAATGCACAGGGAGGAGAAAAACAGTTGAAAAATATCTGGTGAGTGATTGTCCTCATAATTACTGGCTGAGAGCATCCAAATCAGTATAGCTTGTTCCTGTTTGCAATTATTACTTAGAGTTTTTCATGTGTTATTTGATGTATTGATTAGTCTGTTTTACCCTGGCAAGATGTATTGTCTCTTCAGAAATGAAACTTTTATCATTTGCATCATCAATCCAATTAATTTCATGATGCATTGATTAAACTCCTATTTAAGCATTTCAGCATTTGTAAATCTTTTTTAAAGGTAAAAATCATGACTCTCGTGCAAATGATGTCAAAGGTTTTATTCAACTCATTAATTAATGAGAGATCAAGTAAGATATATAGAGCCAATTTAACAAATGAATGTGAGAATAAGATTGCTGGGTTACATACAAAATTGACTAATGTCTTACTATAACCTTTGGAGTTATCTCTTCCAAAAGACAAGTATTATTTTCATCTCTACTGGACAAAATTAAGAAATTAACCTATGCCCTTTACAGAGTTGTAAAGTAGACCAGTCAATAGAAAGTCAAGCCCAGACTAGGGTTTAAACAAGCAGTAATTTATTTTGTTTTATTTCTAAGTTTTAGATAACTTTTCTGACTTCAAGACACTTAAGTATATATATACATAGTGACTATGAGAGATGATACCCAGGAAAAGTAAGTAGAGGTCTTCTCAGGGAGGCCCCAAAGGGAGACTGGGAAGATCTGCCCCCATGGTGACTCAGCTGTTAGGAATTTATAGAAACTTAACTTCCTGGAACCTTGAAACTAACCCTTGCTTCAGCTTTGGTAAAAGCCTGGGCCTGCCTTCTCTGGCTCAATTCAAACTGACCAATGAGAAGGGTATCTGTGGACAAAGAGCCCTTGACTGGAGATAAACAGGCAAAGACAGAGCCATTCAGGGAGCATGGCTATTTTTGGACTCTAATCAGCCATAGTTCCACCTGCTGAAATAAAGTCCTTCCTCCACATCTTGGTGTTCAGGTAATTCTTTCTCTCCATCAGGCCTCATCTTCCTGCAACAACTAGAAAAACCTAGTCACTGTCTGCAAGCCCTACAGTAAAATTTCAGAGTATAAAACTTGAATCTATTCATAATCTGAAAGGTATCTATAAGTAGTCGCATGACAATGTAGTATAAATTGTATACATTTGTGCTAAAATAAATCAAAGTGAGAAGATTTTTATAAGTTAAGAGTCTTCTTATGGGCAGAGCTTGATAGAATTGTGGGATGTGGTTTAATGAAGATGAAAAAGAAGGGTGATCCAGGTGAAAAGAATAGCATAACAGTAAAAGCAGGCAGATAAAACGAGGCTATACAGCACTCGTTTTCAGCTGTGGCAGTACACTGCTTTTCCCTAGGGAGTTTTTTAAACTCCAGATTCCCCAAGCTACACCCAGACTAATTATATTCAAATCTCCAAGGATGGGACCTAAGCCTCAGTATTTGTGAAGCTCCCCAGGTGATTTCATTGAGCCCTCATGGCTATTCAAACATGGCCCATGGACTGGTAGCACCAGCTGCACCTGGGTTTTTGTTAGATCTGCAGACGTCAGACTCTGACACATACCTACTCAATCAGAATCCTGTACATCAACAGGATCCCCAAGTGACTAGTATGTACATCAAAAGTTGAGATGCTGCACTGTATTCTCCAGCCAGTTCCCACAATCCATCCTAAAGCAGAAGAATCACCTAGCGCACTTGATGGACATGTAACTTCCCAAGCCCATCCCTCGGAGAGCTATTCAGAGACAGAGCCAAGAAAAGATGAGATTTAACAAGTACCCACCTGTTGTTCTTATAAAGGAAGTCTTGGAAACATTGAAAACAGTGCAGTCAGGGTTGAAAAGTCACCATTTTAGGAAGCTACCTCCTCATGACAGAGGAACAAATGTGATAAAACTTTATTTTAGAAAATGACACCTGACAATAAAATTAGATACTAGAAAAATGCAAAGGTGCCTACTAGTTTAAATCAAGCAACAGAGATCATTATTGGAAAGGAGAAGAAATGAGGATGTTGCAGGAAGAAGCAGCCCAATGGAGAGAAAGAGCACCCAAACACCACGGTTTTTTTTTTTTTAAGTCATTTATACAACAAAGATATTTGCACCGGATTGTTCATTGCAAACACCATGTTTTTAAGAGGAAAAGCTTTATTCACCAGTCTGGAGCTTAGGGCATAGAAGAATTCCAAATGGCCACACTCCCCAACTGGCGTGGTCTTTCTCTTTTTATCTACAGTCAGAAAGTTCCAACCCATAGGTACCTTTTCCATTGGCCAGTTTGAATTAAGCAGGAGATGCTATTCCAGCCCCCATAGAACTACAGGATTTCACAAACTGGAAATTTCTAAGTTCCAGGAAGTCAAGTTCACAAATTCCCAAGAGCTGAGTCACCATGGAGAGGACTATCCATGCAGGTGTATCCTTGGGGTCTCCTTGAAAAGACCTGTTCTCCTAGGCCTCACTCTTCTCAGGGTATCCTCTCTCAATGAGTCTGTGAGAACAAAGAAACTAATTTGGATTATAAAATGGAGAAAACATGGAAGGTTATTGAAATACGCCTACAAATTTGGAGAAAATATGGAAGGTTATTGGAATACACCTACAAATTTTTAGGGAGAGGGAAGAGTTGGGATAGAATCAGCCCCACACTGGGAAGCTGGAAAAAGGAACTAGTTTGATGGGTAAATTATTGTGTCCAGTTTTAGAAATATTGATTAATTATGAAAGGATGAGTGAAAATAAATGAAGACTAATCAACTGAGAACAAACAGAGGTTATTTATTCAGAGCTTGTTACAGCAAAGGACACAGTTACCATCACTTGTGTTTGGCAGACTCTAAAATAGAGAGTGATAAAACCTGATAGTGAAAGAAAGGGAAAGCTTAGGTGTGCCCTCTCTGGAGGTTAGGTGGTTGGCATAGGGATGCTGGAGGCCCACTAACCAGAAGCAAGGCATCCTATTGATTGGTCTGGGAGCATTTTTGGCTTTTTATCATTAGTTCTGCTTTGGAGGTAGGAGCAAACTTAGGGAAGCTGACAGCCATTGACCAAGGCCTGACTATACTGAGCCAATTGCTACAGAAATCGTGAGTCAGAAGTCTATTGTCATATATGATCTGGCCATTTTCCATTTGTGTACCAGCACTGTCTCACCTATTAAGTAAGAGTCCTACAATATCTGGGTGGTTTTTTTAAGCAGATTTTTTTTTTTTTTTTGAGATAGTTTCACTATGTCGCCCTCAGTAGAGTGCCATGGCGTCACAGCTCAAACTCTTGGGCTTAATCGATTCTCTTGCCTCAGCCTCCCGAGTAGCTGGAACTACAGGTGCCTGCCACAAAGCCCAGCTATTTTGTTGTTGTGGTTGTTGTCATTGTTTAGCTGGCCCCTGCCAGTTCTAACCCACCAGCCCCAGGGACATGTGGCTAGGGCCCTAACCACTTAGCTATGGGCACTGAGCTAAAGCACATTTTTTTTAAAAGAATGACTGTTTTAACTACCTCAATTTATTCAAAACTGTTTGGCCACATCCATATCCACCCTTACCCCTTTAGATTTTGTCAGAAGTTGTCTCGTCTGTGTAGGAGCCGAACTAATTAACTCAGGTCACAAGTCAAACTACCTCTTTTTTTGTTTTGCTGTTTATTCAGAACAATGAGCTGCCGCATACCAAGGACCTCATCATACCTAGGTGTTACAGCCCACATCCTGACCTCCACCCCTTCTTCCTGCTAGCCCCCTTGTGCTCCCGGCCCACATCCTGACCCCCGCCCCTTTTTGCACTCATCACTCTACTCTGTACTCGCCCCACTTACGACCCCCCCCACCCCTTTTTGCACTCTTCACTCTACTCTGCACTCACACCACTTGCGACCCCTAGCCCTTTCCTCTCATTCACTCACCTGAGACAAAGAAGACTCTCCCTAAGCCAATCAACCCTGGACACGACCACCCTATACCTGTCAGTTTAGGACAGACATGGTTTACCTACCAATAAGGGAATGGGGTGGGATGGTCTCAGGGGAGGGAAGAGGGAAAGGTATAAAGGAATTGTTTGAATAATCTGTAAGGGCTGTTCCCGCTTTCTCTTAAAGGGCGGCCCAGGCTCTGAGCTTGAATGAATAAAAAATTCCTCGTGCCTTTGCAGCGATGTTTGGACTCTCAGAGTGGTGCTTGAATTGAGTCTGGAGGTTAACAGTCTGCATTCTACTTTAGGAGAAGAAAACTGTTTTAAAATGTAGGTTTTATTATTTGGGTATGGCAGAGCCAACAGATGAGGAGACTACCATTGTAGAGATAATTCATTATATACACAGGTCCAGAGGAGAGAGGGGACCACACAGAAAAGCACGGGTTACTGTGGTTTCCACTGGAAGGAACAGGTGAGACAAGGTAAACAGGCTTCGGACTGGCTAGTTTAAATAAGTTCTGTGGACTGTGGGATATAGGGGCTGCCCCTAGTTATCTGGAACCTGGTCCAGAGGTGATTAGGTCAGAGGAATAGTGGCACCAAGCTGAAGAGCCCCATAAAGGAGGTAGCTGGGAGTGTGAGCTCTGGCTTGGTTTGTTTGCATTTGATAGGACTGCTCAAGGGCAAGTTGTTTACTGTCCCTACAAACAGGCTGATCCTGGATGCTAGAGGTCTCAGGATCAGAAAGGCCTCAGATGTCAAAGCATCAGAATGCAAAAAATAAAAGACACAGATTAATACAGAAAGTATAATTAGAAATGGAAATTCAGCACTCCCACTCTCTGTAAACTGCTACATCACTGCCAGTATGAGAGCAACTCAACTTACTTAATGTGACATTTCAAACTACAAGAGCATTTGACAAGACCATGAATCATTCCAACATCCCAGCTTTGCTGCCTGGGGTGTTAATAGCAATAAGAAAGCACAAAGACCATCAGCCTCCACTCTCAAAAGGCTTTAGCAAACAGTCTTTCATTTCTGAGCCTTCCCATTTCAGAATAAACCAAGGGCAGACTCCACTTTCCCTGGTAGCTGGGACACTTGAGAGTTGATTAAATGCTTACCTGGCCATCATATCCTCCCTTTCCGTGGTATCTAACCTGGTGAAAACACTGTTCTGCCTTGATTTTGCAACACCCCAAAGGTTTCTTTCTCATTGAGACACTTCCCTTAGTCCTTTATATGCAAAAGGTGGGATTTGCATAGATCATTTATCTGAAGCTCAATTTTTTTATACCATTAACACTTGGAAGATTAGCATTTCTTCTTAGAAAAACTTCCTGTGAGAGGAAAGCAGCAAACTCTTCCCTGCGGTGAGACTGAAGGGAACAGAGTCTTGGATCCAGACAAGCTTGGATAGGATGCTAAGTCTGAGGAGCCCACCGCCTGACTGCTCTCCATATGGCCAGGCACCAAAGTTCTGTTTTCTTTTCTAAAATCACAAATCATTCTATGGTGCAATATACTTGTCTGACTCCCCCATCAATATGAAAGCTCCTCGGGGATAGAGATTACTTCTTAAATTCATCCTTTTTATCCCCAGCCTGCCATTAAAGAATATGCGTTAAATTGCCTTACCTTATGCAACAAGCTATCTCTGTGACACTTAAAAGTCCTTCTAGTTAAGGGAAAATGCTGGAGTGCCTGGCTCCCAGAAAATAAGAGAGGAAAATCCCCAACCTCAGAGAAAGAGATGTTCCAGAGAGGCAGCATGTTGCAACAGAGTGAAGGTAAAGAGTAAACAAAAATGACAGCAACAGTAGCAGTAATCACCACCACCTTTACTGAGAGCCTGCTGGGTGCCAGCCTCTGTTCACTTTTAGCTGCACTGGCCACCACCCCTAAGCTTCCCTGGAAACAATGTCTCCCAGTCACCTCTGTGGACCATGCAGGAAGTTTGAATCAAAAATCTGTTCTCAAAACTCCCATGCTAATCAGTAGTGGGATCGTGCCTGTGAATAGCCACTGCACTCCAGCTTGGGCAACAAGCAAGACCCCATCTCTAAAAAAAAGAAAAGAAAAGAAATCTGTTCTCACTCATTTCTAGGTTTCTCTGTATATTGTCATTCCTTTTTTGGAAGTCCATTTGATAGAAGAAATCAATCCTGCGGCTCGGCGCCTATAGCTCAGCCGGCTAAGGCGCC
>NW_003852415.1:8040419-8063228 GCF_000181295.1 Otolemur garnettii | reverse complement strand
AAAAAAAAAAAAAAAAAAAAAAAAAAAGAAATCAATCTTGCCTAAATAAACAAAAAACTCTGCTTCATTTTTGTTTTTCACCTAATATCAATGAAGACAGATAAAAACCCAAATGGTACAATGGCTCACACCTGTAATCCTAGCACTGTGGGATACCGAAGCAGGTGGATCAGGAGTTCAAGACCAGCCTGAGCAAGTGCGAGACCCTGTGTCTACAAAAAATAGAAAAAAACTGCCCGTTGTAGTGGTCACCTGTAGCCATGGAGGAGGTTGAGGCAGAAGGATCACTTGAATCCAAGAGTTTGAGGTTGCTGTGAGCTAGGCATTTGGGGTTTCTGCGAGCTAGGCTAGTGCTAGAATAAGATAGTCTCCAAAAAAAAAAAAAAAAAACCAAATGAGATGTGAGTTGGAGAAGAGGAGAAGGGAGCAATGTCTGAGGCAACAAAGCCTGGGATGCAGAAGAAGCCGGGCTAGCATGGAAGAGCCCTCTACAGCAATACTGTCCCCAGGCTTCATCTCTGGCTGCCAGATCTAGACAGTAATGATGATTCCTTTGCTTGTAAAATGCCTCACCCCACCTATCTATGTCAATGTTTTCCCCATTCCTATCCCAAACAATAGCAAGATAGGGCCATGCAGATATAAGCCAAAGCATGTAGCCTCTCTCACACACTTTCTCTGAGCAGGGAAGCAATGTCTGCATCCTCACAGGAGCATCACAGGGCAAGTGCATAGGATTATTCTCCCTATTTAACAAGATGGAAAACAAAGGAGCTTATGGCAATCTGAACAATTCTGCTAAGGTCACAGGCAAGGTCTGAGTGCCTCAGGTGGAAACGTGGCCTTGGGATTTTTACACTGCGTTTGATTCTCCTACACATAGAAGCATCGTTTTAGTATTGAATCTTATACCTGCCAACTGAAGTTCTTTAAAATTCAGGCAATGTAAAGGCAAGAAAAGGAACTTGTATTCATCATTTCAAAAGCAGATACAACCTCGCTATAGCTGTACCTCTTGGTCAGTGTCATGGGAATGAGATTCTTAAAATATTCAGTGCCTTCTCTACATCCTATCCCATCAGTTCTCCTGCAGCCATAGGTTAACACATGCAAAGGTGGACATGATATGGAGTATTTATAGTGACAGATATGTCCTTGCTGCCCCTCCTGATGCTATAGCTAAACTTAGCTAGCACCCTCTGTAAGACAAAATATCTCAGCAGCACAAGAAGTATCTAGGTTAATAGCTGAAAATTTGCACCTGTCGTCCCCTCAAGCCTAAGTGCTCGATAGGCCTCACATATGAAAATACTTTAGCCCATTAAGAAAATTCAGTCTGCTCGGCACCTGTGGCTCAAGTGGCTAAGGCACCAGCCACATACACCTAAGGTGGAGGGTTCGAATCCAGCCCAGGGACCACCAAAACAACAATGACGGCTGCAACCAAAAAATAGCCGGGCATTGTGGTGGGTGCCTGTGGTCCCAGCTACTTGGGAGGCTGAGGCAGGAGACTCATTTGAGCCCAGGAGTTGGAGGTTGCTGTGAGCTGTGATGCCACAGCACTCTACCCAGGGGGACAGCTTGAGGCTCTGTCTCAAAAAAAGAAAAGTCAGTCAATACAAACAAATAGTAACCTTAGGCAGAACCCAGCATGAAGCAGGAAACTGTATTCCCAATACCTAGAGATGTAGCTAGTGTAAAACATAGTATTCAGGAATAGATTGACAGATATCAAAAGTCTGAGTTTTGACAAGGTAAATGGTCTGCATTCTTTTCGAGGCAATAAGAGCTGTTTGATTCTGTCTAAAGCTCCAGGTTTCCTCTAACAGCAAACCACTGTCACCATCTTTAACATCACCCTCACCAGGCATCATTTGCCCTCCCTGTTGGACGCTGAGCAAAGGATCTCAGGTCCTAACTTTGTGGGATCTTACGATCTTAGCTGTGTTACACTGACACCAATAGACTTAAAAATACATCAACCAGAAAAAGCTGGACCAGCATAAGCAATTACAGGAATACAAATTTAGGATCAAAAGAATTGAGTGGTGGACGATGAAGTAAGAGTTATAAAACTTCATTTTCAGATTGATAGTAGTACAGAACACCAAAGGCACAGAATGAATGATCGCTGGAACTCACAGTTGATTATCCAGTGTTGCCGTATATTCAGAAGTGTGGCATCAAAACATCTGTATGGCTGATTGACTACTCTGGATTTCATCCAAACATGTCACTTTGAAAATCAGTTTTTCAAAGAAGATTATGTTTCAAGAGCTCTTCAAATGCTGAAAAGAAGAAATGAGTAATACTAACATCCACAAAGCAACAGTGTGAAGCAACATCCTCAACTGTCTGATAGGGAATATATAAGCCCCAAGAATTTAGAGGGAGCAGTGACACTAGGGATTCTAGGCTCAGGAATGACAGGGCAATGGGGTGTTTGCAAAGTGGAGTGAAATTTTCAGATTAATGTGTATGCCAGTGTAAATAATAAAGTCACGTCTGTCCAGTTTCATTTTCTGCCCAAGGGCGCTATTGTCCTTACTGACGAAAGGAAAATAGAAGGGTCAGAGATGGCAACTATATGCACTTTCCCAGCTTGAGTGCCCTGTCAAGAGGGACATCTGGAAACAACGAGTGGAGGAAGGAGGAGGGCATGAATGAATGAAGAAAAGGAACATCACACAAGCACAGACCTGTTCCATGAGGGATCTTGGGCCATCACCAGGACAAAAGTAAGCCAGTCACCCCTTTGCCAGAGCAATCTCCATGTGTACACACACTTCCACACTACACACTTTAAATTTCTGAACTGGAATCCCAAGCAAAAACAGCTGCATGGAGAGGAGTGACTCCTGTGGACATCTTCCATCTCCCTGGCCATGCATATTCCAAGCCCTTCGCTTCCTAGTATGCTTTAAGGAAGCCTCCATTGCGTCTAGATACTCCCTCCCACTACAAAAACCAAACAAGCCAGATCCTGCCTGCCCCAACACAACTTTACATGAACATATGAGTTGGACTTGGCCAATCAGATGCTGTCTCCCAAAACTTAGACCCATGAGTGAGTGTCACAAAGATGTTGGAACAAAGAAGGCCATTCTTCAGGGCAAAAGTAGCAGCAAAGAGAAGCAAGACTGCTCTTTCTGCAGGACAGTGACTTCCATTCCTGTTCTTTGGAGCTTGCTTGGGTCTTCTCTGTTGAAACTTCTCTGGAATCTAAGAGATCCTAATATACTGCTGGTAAATTTCCTTTTTGCCAGGGTTGGTTTCTGCTACTTGCAAAGAGTCCTGATACCACTCTAGATTCTGGGAGTCTCTCTCATATATCCTTCCTGACCCCTGCCCAGACTGCCCGAAGAACCATTCCTCTCTGCAATCCAGCTCTCATTTATCCACTGGGTACTACACTATGCAAATAATGCTCCCTAAATGCTTCCTCTATATTTCATTGCCTTTCAGTACATCCTTTTCTAATTTAGTTAATGCCTGAGATATTTCTTTGAAAATCTACCACTCGCTCCAAATATTCTTACAACATAGAATTGTTAGTGGAATGATCTGAATGGTCTAGGAGACACTTAAGAGTCTACAACCTGGTGAAATGCAAACTTTTCAATGCTTTAAAGTGAGTGCATTCTCATAATGTACGCAGAGCTATTTTATTTAGTGAGGTTTTTAGGGAATCCAGCATCTATTTGTCAGGTTTATGGTGTTGACGCTTCCCTCTCTCACTGAGGTGTTCAGAGTCTTAATTAGATGGCGGGTGTAAAGTGCTTTGACAGCATCAGATGAAAAGTGCTAGAGAAATCTCTGGGGAATTTCTTCATTTTGGCTGGGAAAATACAAGAAAATTAGAAAGCTTTAACAATCGAGTTGAGGTTTACAAGTAAACTTTTTGGTTTTTCTCATGCGTCTGCGTGAGGTACGGTACAAAGTTTTTTAATTTTTATCTTTTTTAATTTTTCTTCTCCTAACTATAACTGGAAGAGCCATGCAGAAACCCCCTTTGGGACACATTAAATTTAAGTTTTCCAGGATGTGTCTGTGGGACGTAAATAATCAAATCATTGTCTGTAGACCTAGATTCTTTTGAGCAAAGGGGAAGCCTGCCCAGACTCCAATGTTTAGTTAACACTTTCAAGGTTAAGTCTGGGATCTAAATGTTAGCAGAATTATGAAGGGAAACACTCCCTAAAACACACATTCCCCTGAGCAGGGGTCCCTTCCCTGAGATTGAGACAATATTCATTTGTTTCTTAGGATTTGGACTTTGGGTTAATTTAATTTCTTCTCAGTAAGCTAAATCCTCTACTTTGAGGCAGACAAATGATGGTAGAGTAAACAGCAGTGTGCATGGATCAAAAGCCTTTTCATTTAGAATCAAAAGATGTGGGTAGAAAGCAGCCCTCTCCACTGAGCCAAACTCCACAAGCAGTGACTCATGCTCCCAGGGAGGGAGGCAGATGTTGACCCTGGAGTTGTGTGTAAGGAACAGAGGGTTGTGTTTAACTGACTGAGGGTGAGATCGGATTAGAAGAAAGAGAAACTCAGCAGGCCTGCAGCTCCAACCAGGAATCCGAGCCTGTACAGTAGCCATGCTTTCTCCAGGAATCTTTTCAAAATGCAAAGCTCACCCAGTCTCTCTTTATGACCCAAACTGTATATAATATTAAGCATGGTTTTAGATCACAATGTTTCCTTTTTCCATTTCTTGTAGAAAACACTGGCCTTTAAAAAGAATCTTTACAAATGACTCACCTAGGGGAGTAGGAGAAATACATATAACAGGAGGTATTTGGAAAAGAGCATGCTGGTCTTCTTTAAATGCTTACATGTATTATCTCACCAAAAAAAAAATTTTTTTTGGTGATATATAATTTCAAATAAGTGTGAAAAAAATGGACCGGGAACAAATGCCTAGGCTTTTGTACAAAATAAATCTGAATCCCTTTATGACTTTTTCTACCAAAATAAATTGTAGATGGATCAAATATTTAAATATAGATAATAATTAATGTATGTGTAAAAAAAATAAGTGAATTGTATTTACAATCTTTTTTTTTTTAATTTTTTTATTTTTATTTTTATTTTTTTTGAGACAGAGCCTCAAGCTGTCCCCCTGGGTAGAGTGCCGTGGCATTACAGCTCACAGCAACCTCCAACTCATGGGCTCAAGCGAGTCTCCTGCCTCCACCTCCCAAGTAGCTGGGACCACAGGCGCCCGCCACAATGCCCGGCTATTTTTTGGTTGCAGCCGTCATTGTCCTTTCGGCGGGTCCGGGCTGGGGATTCGAACCCGCCACCTTAGGTGTACATGGCTGGCACCTTAGCCGGTTGAGCTATAGGTGCCGAGCCTGTATTTACAATCTTGAATGACAAAATCCTTTTTGGATAGGACATCAAACTCGGAAGAATAAAATATTGGTAAATCCAATTATTAAATGTTAAAACTCTTTTTTTATTAAATCATAGCTGTACATTAAATCATAGACTACAAAAACTGTACATAGCTTTATTAAATCATAGACTACATTAATGCAGTCTAAAACTCTTTATATTAAAAAGGTCTTATTCAAAGTCAAAAGATAAATGCTAAACTTTGACAAATTTTTTATGAATTTGTGTGACAAAGAGATAATGACATGAATTAATTAAGACGTCCTTGCATGCATTATCTCCTAAAAAAAAAAAAGTAACAAGCAATTCAGTAGGAAAATCATCAAAAGATCTGAACAAGTAGTTCACAAAAAATAAAATGAAATGACCCCTAAATAAGGGAAAGGTTTAAACTCACTCGTAACTTAAAAAAGACATACTTGGCTCAGCGTCTGTGGCTCAAGCGGCTAAGGCGCCAGCCACATACACCTAAGGTGGCGGGTTTGAATCCCCAGCCCGGGCCGGCCAAACAACAATGATGGCTGCAACCAAAAAAATGGCCGGGCATTGTGGCGGGCGCCTGTGGTCCCAGCTACTTGGGAGGCTGAGGCAGGAGACTCGCTTGAGCCCAGGAGTTGGAGGTTGCTGTGAGCTGTGATGCTATAGCACTCTACCCAGGGGGATAGCTTGAGGGTCCATCTAAAAAAAAAAAAAAAAAAAGACATACTTGACCAAAAGAAGTTACCATCTTCTCTATCTAGGCCAACAAAGATAAAAGCATTTGCTAATCCCCAGTGTCACTAAAGATGTAAGGAAACGGTCATGGGCATACACTAGTTGTGAGAGTCATGGGCATACTCTCACATTGTGAGAGAGTGGGAACTGGTGCCATTTTTTGAAAGACAACTGGTAACATTGAATAAACTTACACTTCTAAGAACTTATACCACAGATACACAAAATAAACATAAGTAAACATTTACTGCAGTATCTTTTGTAATAATCAAGAATCCAGAAACATCCTGTGTGTACATCAGTAGGGAACTGGTTAAATAAATTATAGAAAATCCATACAATGGACTGTAGCCATTATGAAGATTAGGGTAGGTCTATATTCACCATGGTAAAAAGATGTTTAAGATGGATAGTTAATTACAAAAAGGCTAGTTGTACAAACGTAAGTATAGTGTGATCCCACTTGTGAAAATGAACATGTACTTGAGGGTAGAGACTCTGAAAAGAAGCACAGGAAACTACTAATGATGATTTTCTCTTCATTATGGAAATTTTATTTTTATTTTTTACCATTTCATACTCATAATTTTTACCATCCACTTGCTTTACTTTTACAAATCAAGTGTTTAAAAATAAAAATAGTCTTATCTACCACCTAAAAATTAAATCAAAAGTTTTACTCAACAATTATTTATTGAAGGTAGACTACTTAACCAGAATCTGAAGATACCAAGAGGTGTATGATACAAGCCCTAGTCTCCAAGAACTTACTATATATCTAGAGAGGTAGAGAAGTAGCCAGGCACCCAAAATAAATATTACCCATCTAGATGAGTTCAGTGGAACAGACCCCACTCCTTCAGATACACAGTGCCCTTTCATGAGCACTGTGGACTCACTCGCACAAACCACAGCCTTTCTTGTGATCTCAGACACTAGAATAAAGAGCCCACCAGGAGATGAGGTCTTCACAGCACCCCACAAATTGGAACACATCCATCCTTTGAAAGGCATTGTCAGCCACTCAATAACCTTTGGAACATTCTCTTTCAGACATCCTGGGTGAAGGGAGCCAGCTCTCAAACATGAGCCCACTCTCCACAGGAAGTGCAGGTCTGTTAAGCCCTAGGTACCAATTACCATGAGGAAGAGGCAAAGGGAATGCCTGAGGCTTTCATGATCAGCAGAGGGGTATTGGCTATGACTGTGCAACAAGTATTATTCTCCAAACATCACTGCCTCTTCCTTCCACTCCTTCTGTAATTGCTAACGCCCAGCTGTTCTGAACGAGTTTATTTGATAATTCTATGGGGAGCTCAGGTGCAGAGTAATTCCTTAGCTCTTCACACTTGCTGCTGGCGTGATTCCAAAGTCTGCATTCTTCCTCATGTGGCACCCCACTGATAGAGGAAAAAATTGAGGTCAAGGAACAATTCAGTATGTGGAAATAAACCTGGGCCTTCAGAGCTCTGGCCCCAAGCGGTCCTCAAGCAGAGAATCTCAGTGGGCGCACACTTTGCTGTGCTCATCAGTGAGGGGGACTGATAAGGCGATCCCACTGGGAATACAGCCCTGTAGAGATTTACATCAAAAGTTTCCACACACTGGCGTAGAGATTAAAGTAACAAAGTTCTTCTAGGTGGGGCTGTGGGGAATATCGGCATTCCTCCTCAGCGGGCCCAGGTAAGCACAGCTTTCAAGAATAACTTTGACTTCTTTTCCTGTACACCATGCTACCACAAAGGGCTTCCAGAGGGGCCCTCCGTACATGAACAGCCCTGCCACCTTCACAACCACCGTCACCACCACTACCCAGAAATGCATGCAGAAATATCATGAATGTCATGGATCCAGTGAGGCTGGGGTGGCACAGCAGCTCTCACTTTGATGGCAAATGCCCCTCAATAGATCAAAGGAGAGGACTGGGGAGCAGAGTCAGGAAGCTGGTCTCCTGTATTAAAGTGGCAAAATCTTAGACAACTCAATCTCTATAAGACAGTCACTTTATCTGGAAAACATGGCCTACCTCACAAGCTATTAGAATAAGTTAAGAAGGCTCGGTGTCTATGGCTCAAGTGGCTAAGGTGCCAGCCACATACATCTAAGGTGGCAGGTTTGAATCCAGCCCGGCCTGCCAAACAACAATGACAGCTGCAACTAAAAAAAAAAAAAATAGCTGGGCCTTGTGGCAGGCACCTGTGGTCCCAGCTACTTGGGAGGCTGAGGCAGGAGACTCGCTTGAGCCCAGGAGTTGGAGGTTGCTGTGAGCTTTGATGCCACGGCACTCTACCCAAGGGGACAGCTTGAGGCTCTGTCTCAAAGAAAAAAAAAAAAAAGAATAAGTTAAGACAAATTTGTAAATGTGATGTCATGCTAACATAGACCCCTTGCTTCAAGACAGCTGTCTCACACTTTCCCTGCTCTTGGTAACAGGAACAGCCCTCCAGGGATATTATCACTTCAGACATAGTTAAGAAGGGGGAAATGCAGGCTAGTGTATCCTGCAGAATATATGAGCGATGAGTGCTCTAATTTTCTGTAGGTTTTTAACTCTGGGGGAGGCTTGGCAGATGATTAAAAGAGGAAAAAAAGACTTACATCACATTTTTCCTCAAAGAAGTGAAATAAATTTCACAATTATTATTTTATTTTTCCACAGAAAATACCAAATAAGAGGGGCGGAGAAGAGTGTGAGTGCAACAGGGCACTAGAACAGAGTCTTGGGAAAGCTAATCTACAGCCCCTGCCTCAGTTCCTATCTCATGGGACGCGAGAAGCATGTAGAACATGCCAAGTAGCCAGGAAGCACTGGGTATGTGCTTTACTCTACTGGTCTCATTCTGTGCTGGGAATATGAGGCACAGACGATTTCCTCTTTGGCCACCTGAAATGGAGAAGTTTCCAGGCATATAGCCTGGCCAGCAGTCTCCTTCCGTTTATTTTCTACAACTGTAGTCCCCAACCCCCAGCTGCAGACTGGCTGTGGCTGTTAGGAACTGGGCCACACAGCATCACCTCTTGAGTTGTGCTTCCTGTCCCATCACCCATCCCTAACCTGGCCACTAGTCTCTGGAGCCAAAAAAATTCTGGTCTGTGGCCTGTTAGAAACTGGGCTCACAGCAGGAGGTGGACTGCTGGCAGGACAGCAAAGCTTCCCATCCTGAGCCCTACATCCTGTCCCACCCTAGCCCCATCCCCCGACACACCCCCACGCCTCCCCTTCCTATCTGTCTGTGGAAGAATTAGCTTTCATTAAACCTGACCCTGGTGCCAAAAAGGTTGGGGACACTGTATGTACAACATAGGGGTAAATTACCAGTCCTTACCAGTCTCTTTGCCAACTGTTCCAGTCTTCCATCACCATTTTTTTAATCATATCTACTACTCAAAAGTCAGCTCACACCTTACATTTTTCCAAAGTGTACTTTACTTCCACTTTGCATTTATGAACTCAATGAGGGGCCCTCCCTCAAGACCCTGCCACTAACAGGAATAGCTGCTCTTCTTTTACCGTTCTGAACCAAGGTGACTTCAAATTCTACCATATTATTTAACGTTATTTTACTGGCGTCCTAGAGGTAACAGATCATATTGGATTCAGGATATGACTTGCAATTACGATATTTGGCTGTCTCGAGATTTCCAAGCCTGGCTCATTGCCTATAATCCTCCATGAGCAGCACCACTTTCCTTAGGGGGCCATCTGCCCTCTACCTAGAGTGGAAACCTATGTCTATGCTCCTTGACGACCAGGCCCAGCTTATACAGCTCAGCTGGACCCCAGTCTAAAGCCCACCTTCAAAGTACTCATTTCCTGCTGTTTCCCACAACAAATAGCAATAGAAATGTGGGAAATGTCTACTCCCTCCAAAAGAAACCAATGGCTACACAGTAGGATGAGATTTGATCCCTATTCTCCAACAGGGAGACACTCAACATCTAAGTCTGAGCTGTTCTCCCCTCTACAGCACCACCCAAAGCACTGTAGTCACAGTCCAGATTCAGCTCCCCCCAACTCAGCCCTGCACCTTTCTTTTTTTTGAGACAGAGTCTTACTCTATCACCCTTGGTAGAATGCCATGTGTCATAGCTCACAGCAACCTCAGATGCTTGGGCTCAAGCAGTCCTCTTGTCTCAGCCTCCCGAGTAGCTGGGACTATAGGCCCCTGCCACAACACATAGCTATTTTTAGAGACAAGATTTTGCTCTTGCTCACTCTGGCCTTGGCCTCCTGAGCTCAAGCAATCCTCCTGCCTCAGCCTCCCAGAGTACTGGGATTACAGGTGTCACTGGGCCTGGCCCCTGCTCCTTTCCTATAACTTTGTTGTCCTCTCTGCCATCTTCCAGCCCTCACCCCTGCACAAGAACAAGTGACACTCTTAAGCCATAACTCATTCATAATTAATACACAGAAAAGAAGCATCTTTCTGAAAGAAATTGAGTCTTCAGACATGCAAGACGGAGACAACATAAACATTCACAGTTTAGTTCCTTAGAGTCACAGCCTCTCAAACACATTTTCTGATTATGATGTGATTACAGTTACCCAATAAACTTGTACATTTGGGTGGCATTGCCTAAACAAAGAAATAGGCTGCTTCAAACGCATTTTCCAGTCTTTATAATGTGCAAGAAAGAAAACTGCTTAGAGTTTAAGATGCAGGTTTATCAGCTTCTGTCACTCCCTTCTAGGTTTTGAGAATCTTAGGGCCAGATTTTTGCCAAGAGTCAGACTTACAGCAAGCACCCAGTGCTTCTTATCTAGCTAGCTGTCTCTTCTAAAAGGAAGCACAGAGCTCAGAAATGGGAACTCGGACCTGACTTTTTTGCAGCAGAACATCTATTTTCTTCCTGCATAACTTGCTTTATATATCAACACCTTTTCTCTCCACAACTGATAACCCAACTTTCTGGCAAGCCCATCCTCTTCAGCTAGGACTTTCTATTTTGCCCAAGAAACATGTGATAACATGCAGTCTTTGAAGTTTACAGACATTGGGAAAGACAAAGTCTCCCTGGCCCCAAATACAAAAATGCCTTGTAGAGATGTCCACTCTCCCTCTAAGTGAAGTTCTTATTTTCATGAGAAGTATATGGGAGGGAAGAAGGCCCTGAAAAAAACAAATGAGCAATGTTTTACAAAGCTTTGAATCAAATGTAAAATTCATTAAGAAAAGTAATGGAAATTTTATGGCTGGTGCACAGATAAATTTATTGCTGCCTCTAAATTCATCAAGCACACATATGGAAGTGTATACCAAATTAATTGGAACTAACAGCCTCTTAGAAACTCTAACCAGCTGCAGACTCGGGTAAACTAGTTAGAACAAAACAAAGAAGCCCCTCCCGCTTCTTCCAAGCTCTGCCTGGATTAAAGGTTAAGCTTTCTGAACTAAAAATGTTGAACAACTTTCTTTTTCCACAACTGCCCAGTTCAGGCCCAGACAAGGTCAGAACTTAGCACAAACGAGGTTTCTCTGGATATGGAGAATCCCAGTTCCACTTCACCAGGGCTATCAGGACACAACCAAAGAATTATTGAAAAGAAAGATGTTCAAACACCAAAGTGAGAATGTTGTTCTGATCCAAGTGCATGGGTTAGGGAAAGGAAAGTTGAATTTGAATGATTTACCTCCCCTTACTTTCTAGGTCAACACAGAGGGGAAGCTCTTAACCTCTGTCTCCCACCTGTCATTATAATCATTTATTTTAGAAAAAAACAACATGGAAGTCATGCATTCCTGAAAATAAGTCAGCACTGTCTACCTTAATCTAACATAAATTATTATCAGACTATTGTAAATAGCATTTTATGAATAACTTAATAATTCATAATGATTAACTTAATTAATAACAACTTACATTGATTAAGGAATTAGTCTACGCAAAACATTGTGCTGAACATTATACATGCATTATCTCAGTTAAGCATCACAACAGCCAAATAAGACTAGTATTATTTGGTATTATATCATAATAATTAGCATTATTATAATTCCCATTTTAAAGATTAGAAAACTGATACTCAGAGAAGTTAAGTAACTTATCCAAGGTCATATTTATTCCAACCCAAAGTTAAGTTGCAAAAGCTCAACTATAAAGCAAGAGGTAAAGGAAGAAGCCAGAACACTGTATATTTTGTGTCCTCAGGGAGATCTCAAAGAATTTGAACGAGCCAACAGAGAAGCTTTATTTTACCAACCACTTATAGAAAGTGGATTTGGTCAGAAAGTGTTAAGACTGGGCTCTGGTCTCCCTGCTGTCAAACCTGAACTCAGGCTTTCATCTTTCCATACTAGTTACCTTGAGTTTCACCCCCATGGAAAAGGCACAGAATTCTCATGTGGCTCTAAAGAGCACTCATGTGGGGCTTGTTTTGTCTAAGAAAGTAAAAATAATTTGAAAACTTATAATTCCTCCATTGCAGTTCTTACAAGAGCTAGGTAGTTACTCTGGGAGGGGAAATTCTTCTGAGAAAAATAACTCCCTAATTTAGGTTGCCCATTCCTTCTATCTCTCCTGCTTTGAGAAAGTCTCAGACAACTTCCAGAAAACATCTTTGGGGCAGTTAGAGCCTGGGCCAATACTGTCCACTGGGAACAGCCTGCCTGTTAAAAGCCTGAGGAAGGTTTCTCAAAAAGGGATAAAAATGAACAAGTCCTGAGTGAGAAGTGATTTTTACTTATATACTGTTGTCATTTTATTTATAAGACAAACATATGCTGATTGCCTTGCCTTCTGCATGCCAGGCTCAAGGGGACCTGGGGACCCAAAGATGAATAATCTTAAGTGATTTTTTTTTTGGTCCTTTTTAAATGAAGAGAGTAATGATTAGAAGAAGAAATTAAAATCATTTTAAATAAGAAACTTTGGGTCTGGAACACGATGGTAGATGCTTTGATCAGTCTATCCCTTTCCTAAAATATTAACTAATTAGGTCTCTTGATAATTGATGACTTCAGATTTACAGTGTTTTGTGTATTTGTTTTAATTATGTTTCTGGATGACTACTTAATTAGCCACTTGTAGGAAACAGCAACCAAGCAAGTGCATATCAAATTTTTTTCAGTGGTGATTTTGGCAGTGCCTGTCTTTCAAATAGGAACACATTTCTCTCCCAGACCTCCATGGAAATCCCTGGTTATGGAGCCTATAAGCTGTAAATTGATCATAGCAAGAAGGCTGGACCTTATCCCCATCAACCTTCTGCAGAAAAATTAGCCGTGACTGTCCTTGCCACATAAACCAGAAGAAGAAAATCTGAAATCCAAAGGGCAGAGAAAGGTCCTAAAAGAGTTTATAAATTACAAAGGATATTGTTTAATATGTTCACAAAATAAAAAGAGATAATCCTAAGATACTTGGGAAGATTGTAACTTGAGCGTTATTTTGAAGAAAATCGCAGAAAAAAAATGACAGAAAAATGTTTGCTCTATGCCTTTCCTAAATGAGATATTTATCTAGTGGAGTTGTACAGTCATAATTTTTTATATTGCATATGTGTTGAAATGATTATATTTTGGACTTATTTAATTAAATAAACACATTATTAAAATTAATTTTACCTGTTTCTTTGTACTTTTTCAATATGGCTACTAGAAGATCTCAAATTGCCTACGTGGCTCATATTTCTGGTTTGTATTCTATTTCTATTGGACTGTGCTGGTCTAGAAGGATGACATGTAGCAGATGCTGCTGGCCCCGGGTCCCCTGGGCCCATTTCTGAGTTGAGTTCACCAGCAGCCTTCAAGGACCTTTAGTTACAGGCATACCAGGAGCTTCCCATTTCCTACCTCAAGGGGCATCTCTCAGCTTCTCTGCCTGAAGGCCTTCTCTCTCTAACACCAGGGGAAACTGGTCAGAGCAGTTTGGAAGTGCCCAGGATTTAATGCTCCCAAGAGCAGCCCTCAACTAACAGGAGATGGTGAATAATTGCCAGTCTTCAGCCGTCCCTCAGCAGGACAATTTTAAGGTGCATTCTACACAGGCTGTCAGAGCATCCACAATAGGATTCAGCTGCAGTTGCTCAGAGCAATAGCTTGCTCACTGAGGGACTTCAGTCTCTGTCTTGCCTCCCCCACTCTCTCACTTGTGCCTTCTAAGATCACCTTCCAAATGAACTGCCTGCTCGGAGTATGTGTATCAGCTCTGCTTTAAGTGGATCCAAACTAAGAAAGCAACTCAGGGCCCAACACAGTGGTTCATGCTTATAATCCTTACAGTCTGGGAGGCCGAGGCGGGTGGATTTCTTGAGCTCAGGAGTTGGAGACCAGCCTGAGCAAGAGCAAGACCCCCCCAATCTCTATTAAAAATAGAAAAACCAGCTGGGTATTGTGGCAGGAGGCTGAAGCAGGAGGATCTCTTAAGTCCAAAAGTTTGAGGTTGCTGTGAGCTACGACGCCATGGCACTCTACCAGATCAAGAGAGTGAGACTCTCCCACCACCCCCCCAAAAAAGAAAGAAAGCAACTCAAACGTTCACACAACCCCTCTTTATAGGACCCATTCCAAGTATCCTTTGACTTCGCAATTCAGGCTGAATTTTTATTCCTGGGCTATTATCAGAGATGTCTTTAATTACTACTTTTTTCCTGTCAATTCATTTAGGATTCTATTGTCAGTGACTTTAAAAAAAAATTAAAAGCAAGATTCTGCTCTAATTAAACAAATAGCATACCATTTGGAAGAGTTTGAGTATTTTTTTTCCTTTCCAAGTAATTTGCTTACATTTAAACTGCTCTTGTGTAGTGTTATTTTAATTATCAAGTCATTAAGGACATTGTTTTGCTTCTTTGAAACATTTCATTCTGCTTTGGGGCAGTGGCAGGTTCTTTTACCAGACAAAATCCAACTTCACAAGACTATTAAATATGTTTCTCATTGGGTCTGCAGCAAAAAGGTACAACCAGCAAGGCAACAATGTTGGTGGGACAGCCACCATTCTACGGGCTCTGTAAACAAGGATCAAACAGTAGGTACAGCTACAAGTGTGCTGGATGTGCTGACCTGCAACATAGTCCTTCCTGTCAGATCCTGTGCTTGCCTGGACTATGAGTCAGGGTGGTGAAGGAGGGGTTAGGAGTGGAGGCAGTTAGAGTCCAATAGATCCAGGTTTAAATCCTTTCTCCACCACTTATTAGCGTGACATTCTTCAAATCACTCATGCTTTCTGAGCCTCAGTTTCCCTACCTATAGCATGAGGATAGGAGCTATCACCCTGTAAGCATGAGGGACATTTGGTCTGGGCCTCACATTTGAAAGAGGGTCATGTTTAGATTGCCTATATTATCTTCAAACAAAATGGGTGTGTGTGGGCTCAGCGCCTGTGGCTCAAGTGGCTAAGGCGCCAGCCACATACACCTAAGGTGGCAGGTTCGAATCCAGCCCGGGCCCGCCAAACAACAATGACTGCTGCAACCGAAAAATAGCTGGGCATTGTGGCGGGCGCCTGTGGTCCCAGCTATTTGGGAGGCTGAGGCAGGAGACTCGCTTGAGCCCAGGAGTTGGAGGTTGCTATGAGCTGTGAAGCCATGGCACTCTACCCAGGGGGATAGCTTGAGGCTCTGTCTCAAAAAAAAAAAAAAAAAATGCGTGTGTGTGCATTGATAGGGCCGAACGCAGGGACACAAAAAACAAGTGCACAAGTCTCGTCCAGGAAGGAATGAGCACACCAATCCCAACCCCCCAACCCTTATATTCCCAGCTGCCTTAACCCACATACTGATTTCTTTTTCGAACTCAACCCACTCACATCGAGTGAATAAAGGCCATGTTGCCCACACAGAACCTGGGCTCCACTTCCATTCATTCACATCTCAGAATAATGTCTCATTTTCAATCCCGAACTTCTTATGTATTAAAAAAAAATTTTAAGGCTTGGTGCCTATAGCTCAGCAGCTAGGGCACCAGCCACATACACCAGAGCTGGTGGGTTCTAACCCAGTCCGGGCCTGCCAAACAACGACAAGTACAACTACAACCAAAAAAATAGCCAGGCATTGTGGCGGGTGCCCATGGTCCCAGCTACTTGGGAGACTGAGGCAAGAGAATCGCTTAAGCCCAAGAGTTTGAGGTTGCTGTGACTTGTGATGCCACTGCACTCTACCAAAGGTGACATAGTGAGACTTTGTCTCAAAAAAAAGAAAAACTTTGTTTTTAAGGTTTAAAAAAATACCTACATTTTTTATACACTTTCTAACCTTCCTTCAGTCTTTTATATGCAAGCAACCTGGGAAGTACCCTGGGCCTCTCCCGACCCATATTCTGATGAGAACAATAATTTCGTATGTCCAACACTTCTTGTCATCAGTTCACAGGGGGCAATGGAAAACATGACATTTGTTTCAAACCACCTGTCCTTTATTTCTTCTTGGCAAGCTCCACATCTGACTCTCCCTTGGGCCTTCCCATGGCAGCCTTTTTGTGGCCCTGGGTCCCCACTACTCCATCTTTTATCTTGTGTCTGGCTCTCACATGGAGCATTTATGTAGATTGTCATTTCAGGAACCAATACTTGATATGGCCTCAGAAAGCTCTTACTCATGAACTGTCTCCATGGGGAACCCTGAAAGTTTCATTCAAAATCCCTAGAATTAGGCACTGGGCTCCACCTGACACAACTCTGGGATGCTGTAGCTAGCAAAGTCACTGACATGGAGTACTCAATAATTGCTAGGTTTTTCCCTCTTCTACCCAATATTTGTCTTCTTGTCTGAGGTCTCAAGAAGCTGGGACCTTCATTTATGAGTTCCTGTAAAGTGAATAGTACTTTACTAGATCTAAAATAAGGGGAGAAAGAGGAGAGCTACAAAGTTTAAGATGTAGCCCCTTGTTCTTCCAGGAATTTACCATCTCATTGACTATGGTACAGAAGAACATAGCAGGTCTTCAGTAAATGTGAAATGAATAAAAGACATGAGCATATATATGAATATATATACATAGAGAGAGAGATGATAAAAGGCTAAAGCATCTGGGATTTGACAAGGTTTAAGATGCCATCAGCTAGGAATTCTCAAATGCTATCTGTAAGCTCTCTCACACAAGGGACGAGGAGAAATGGGAATTGAAAAACTGTGTTATTTTAAATTACCTGGAATCATGCTCTAAACTCCTGGCAGCAAGTTACTGAGGCCACTGCAAGGAGGCAGTCCCTGTGTGTAAGACTTTTTAGCCCACAAGTGCCCTATCCACTAGTAAACAAAGCCTAATTAGTGGGTGGAATAGTATATCATTAATTAATAAGAAAATGGCAGGCAGAAAATGCTATAAAACTCAAAGAGAGGTAAACTCATTTGGGGCTAGAATAATAAAAGAAGTAATGGGATATTATTTGACAGAGTTGCTTTTACCTAAAAGAGTTCCTCAATATCAAGTAAAGCCAGAGATAAATTTGCTCCCCCCCCTTCCTTCCCCTGGAACGTTCTAGAAATTCTTACAAGGGCGTTTGCTATGTACTACTTCCCACCACTTACAATCTCAATAAATGTTTGGTCAATAGACAACCAAATTCTGCACTCAATTACCAGCAAGTTCACAAAGTGATCCTTCTTTAAAATATACATAAGAGAGGAGAGCTACTTGGTTTATTTAATGATATTCTTTTCACAACTTCCTTCTGAGTATTTTCCATAATTGAAATGTCTACAAACAAAACAAGGATTGCTGCTTCAAATAGCATGTGGCATTTCACAGACACCTTTGAATGAAATGTCACAAAGCACTTCAAACAAATGTTCATTAATTGTGCAGTTCTGTTTGAGGGCAGGACACTCTATGTTTCTAAAATGAAAGACTTTGAGCAATCCAAACATGTCCGAGAAGTAAAGGGTAACTCTAAGTGTGATGGAAAATGGCATTGTTTAGCCAAAATTAATAAAATACCTTCTCTTTTTATTTCATTGAATTATCTTATGATGACACAGGGTTCCCCCTGTTTAGGGCTGGACCCCCATTTTCTAGGCCTGAGCAAACAGACTCTTTTTTCCCAAACCGCACTCTATGGACATAAGCAGGATTTCATCCCAAGGCCCTACCTGGAGTGAAAAGCATACACCAGTAGTTCTCAACCTTCCTAATGCCGTGGCCCTTAAATACAGTTCCTGTGGGTTGCGACCTACAGGTTGAGAACCCCTGGCATACACCCTGCTGCTTTGCCTACCACAGGAACTATGAAGACCTCATTAATTCATTTGCTAATACATTCATTCGCTAATCAACAAGGACCAGGATGTTTTTTGTCTGCCAGCTCCTAGCCCAGCGTGACATACTTTCCGAGGACTTCCCCCTGCTCACAATTATTTGAACTCCTAGACAAAAAACCCACAGGGGGTCTTCCCATTTGGGAATTCTTCCCCCCCTCACCCTGCTGCCTGCGGAGACTTTGTTATCCTTCTATGTCCCTCTCAGTAAAATAAGCTTTGTCTTGTTGCTTGCTTAACTCGCATGGTCTAGAGTTTCATTCTTCATTCTCCAGACCACAGATGTTGAAGAAATAAAAATATCGATAACAATGATACTTAGAGAAATGTTACATTTTATGTCAGCTATAGAAAATGACTTAAAAATTGTAGGTCCTCAACTTTCATTACTTATTCTATCCCATTCTATTATCTGCATATCTTTCTGCTCTTTAGCCCAGGTCTCCAGCCCAAATATGTTGTGCTCCCTCATCTCTGTCTTCATGGACCTAGAAACAGAGATAAATACATGGATAATGCAATTGGTGAACCCTCTTTTCCATAGCCACTCAGCCTTTTCTTATGTATCCAGATCACAAACAAGAATCTTTGGTCTTGAAAATCTGGCCAAACAAGCAAAAGAATTTTTTTAATTTTTTTTAAATCAAAGATAAAAAAAATCATCTGCATTTAGCATGTATTAGTACCTGTCAATGTTTTTGTTATCCCATTGTATTTGTCCTGATTTCAAAAGAAATACAGCATACAAGAAATGGGGAGAAGGGGCACTGAACTGCAAGAAAAACCAGGTGATCCAAATGGTTCCAGCTTTCTTTCTTTTTTTTTTTCCTTTCTTGAGACAGAGTCTCACTTTGTCACCCTTGGTAGAGTGCCATGGTGTTACATAGCTCAACAGCAACCTCAAACTCTTGGGCTCAAGCAATGTCTTGCCTCACCCTCCCAAATAGCTGGGACTACAGGTGCCTGCCACAATGCCCAGCTACTTTTTAGAGATGAAGTCTTGCTTTTTCTCAGGCTGGTCTCAAACTCATGAGCTCAGGAGATCCACCCACCTCAGCCTCCCAGAATGCTAGGATTATAGGCATGAGCCACCTCGCCCAGCCGGCTCCAGCTTTCAAATCCTGCCTGTAGAATTTGGAAAACTATCCAAAGCATATTTACTACTTCATATATTTTTGAAACTCAAAATAATCTTGAAGAATTTTGGAACTTGGATAGCTAAAGCATCATACTTAATGTTCCCAAAGACTGGTAGGAAAAGTATGCAAACTTTTGCCAGGGGTATATTAAATAGGATTTTACTCTGGGAAGCCAGTTAGGCTAGCAATCAATAAGTATAAGGACTACTGACTTCCCTATGTTTGCTCTAATACTTGACTAATTAGCTGGTCCAGTGTACCCCTAGTAGACACTTCTTAAGTGTACAGCTTAAGGAGCCAAATCCACATTTAGATTTAAGAAAAATAACACTGATTATAGGGGACAGAGGAAACAAAATGTTTAGCCTAAATAATCCAAACCATTTATAGAGAACAAATCCAGTAGATGACTACTCAACTCACTAATATGGCCATTGCCATAATACACCAAACAGATGAAAAAAAGCAACACCAGGCATGATGCTAGATGCTAAGATTGAGAGAATAATCAGCTACAGCTCCTGTTCTCCATAAGCCCAAAATCTCATGGACACACTTAATACATGGAAAGAAAGGAGGAGGGGAGAGATGGAAGAAGGGAGGGAGAGAAAAAGAAAAAGGAAGGAAGTACTAGGAAGAGTCTACCAGAGGGATTAGGAAAAGAGAAGACAATATTTAAACAGCCCCTAAAAAGATGTGTCAACATTCGCTCAAAAGACAAATCAATAAAGGTATTTCAGGTCATAAGAACTCTTAAGAAAGATATTCGCATTTTCTGTTCCATAAACAGAAGTTACAGTCGGAATCTACTGTTTAAGTAAGAAGAGTAAAGAGTTATTACAATATTCCTTGAAAAAAGAAAATACATTGTAGCCATTGCCTTTTATTAATATGGAGCAGTAGCTCTCAGAATAGGGTCTCCAGGTCGGCGGCAGCAGCAGCATTGCCTGAGAACTTGTTAGATATGCACATTCTTGACAACTCCCCACCAATCCACCGACTCAGAAACTCTGGGGCGGGGGTAACAATCTGTGTTTTAAGATGCTCTCTAAGGAATGCTGATGCTAACTTGTGAGAAGAGCTGCCCCAGAGCGAGAGATTTCAAATCCTCCTGTGATATGCTTTCTGCATCTCTCCAGTGGAAATAATTAAAACTTTCTTAAATCTAATTTATGTAAGTGTATTACATTAGCGATTCCTAAACTTCTGTGCATGTACAGCATCAATGTCTATCTTGACAAAATTTTTCACTGATCCCCAGTGAAATGAGATAAATTAGACAACCAAGAGTTTCTCATGAAGCTAATTTTTGTAAGTCATTGAATAAATTTAAAATGCTTTACTGTGAGATTATAGGTTTCCTACTTTTTGCTGTTAAACTTCATTCTTTCTATGGAATAATGATAGTAAAAGAACATTTTTTTTTTCAAATAGACTTAATTGGCAAAATAGATTGCAATACAGTCTTTGTCCTCAAAAAGTCTGTTAAAAAATTTATTGGTTCAAGGAATCCAGACATCAGCAAACCACTGAAATTGACAAGATATGCATAGCTTTGTCAGAAAAAAAAAAGCCATGTGAATGTATTTTCCTACCTGACGGTCAATAATGTTAGTTAGCAAGATTTTTATCTATTTGGACATATACTCTTAAAATGTCCAAATTGAATTTGAGACTCATAAACTGAAAAGTTTCAGTAGTATATAAGTTTAATAAATATCCACCATCTCTAGTGAATTTTACTCTAGGATTACCATTTTTTTATGAACTGTCATTTAAAAGATTTCTTATTTGTGATGAAATATACATATATAACTCTATCTGCTCTATGTGTGAGAGTGTATTTGTTTGGTAGATTTTTTGAGATCCCCAAGCACTTTGTTGGGAGAATAGAAAGCGTGAATAGAGACAATATCATAAATAAACTACTATTACTTATAATGTACATTCTTTATTCTCATGCACTAATGCCCAATTTTATTTATTAGTTTAATTACTATTGTGAGAGCTGTTATTATTATTTCATGAAATAAAACTGAAAATGGAAATTGGAAAACATAATAGGAAAGAGAAAAATACATTCTATCTTGAGGACATGTAAGACTTATGATACCTAATCTGTACAAGACAAACTATGTTTATTTATCTTATTTGTCAATGTATTACATTTCCCCCTACCCCAGTAACCACTGGAGCATTAGTCACCACTGGAACAAGAATCTCATTTCTTTCCAGCATTTTTCACATCCTTTTCTTCATTTCTAGTCTTACTATAACCATCCTAATCCCAGGCTCCAACACCTCGAGCCACAGGTTTACTCCAGAGCAGAGTTGGCCACTTCTGCAGGCTCAGAGGGTTCGTGAAATTTTAGAGATTAAAGAAACAATTCTGAGTATATTAATCCAGATGTTCCCATCCACAGTCTCAAAGTCTTCTTTCTCCCAGTTTGGGGTCTTGGTCTGGTGAGCTTCTCCTCCTGGATTGTGAATTTGACCTTCTCTGAAGATTAGCACTCCATATAAGCCTGCTCTTTAGTTGTTTATCCTCTCTGACTGCGAGAGATGAAAGGATATTTATATCCATGAAGGAGGACCTCTGCCTGTCACAAGTCGATGGCCTTAAATTGATCACTGATCACCCTCAATCTTGCACCAGTGCACCAATAGCCCCCAGAAAGAGCCATTCAATTAGTATTCCTTATAACTTCCACGTTCCCTAACTGCCACTGTGGCCAAGCTGCTGCACCCATTAGTTCCTTTTTTTTTTTTTTTTTTTTTGACAGAATCTCAAGTTGTTGCCCTGGATAGAGTGCCATGGCATCATAGCTCATGGCAACCTCCAACTCTTGGGCTCAAGCAATCCTCTTGCTTCAGTTTTTCTATTTTTAATAGAGATGGGGTCTTGCTTTTGCTCAGGCTGGTCTTGAACTCCTGAGCTCATGCAATCCACCCACTTTGGCCTCCCAGAGTGCTAGGATTACAGGCGTGAGCCACCATGCCTGGCCTTGCACCCACTAGTTCCATTTCACAATATCCCATCCCATTTCAGCTTCAGTGAAAGTTCTAACAATAGCACATTGCAGCATGCACCTGCCATCATCAATGGAATGCCACTAACTCCAAAATGTTTTTTAAGAGTCACTTTCTAGGCTTGCAACCTATAGCTCAACCGGCTAAGGCGCCAGCCACGTACACCTAAGGTGGCAGGTTCGAATCCCCAGCCCGGACCCGCCAAAATAACAATGTCGGCTGCAACCAAAAAATAGCCGGGTGTTGTGGTGGGCGTCTGTGGTCCCAGCTACTTGGGAGGCAGAGGCAGGAGACTCGCTTGAGCCCAGGAGTTGGAGGTTGCTG
>NW_003852415.1:8018811-8038923 GCF_000181295.1 Otolemur garnettii | reverse complement strand
AAAAAAAAAAAAAAAAGAACATGGACAGCAAAGTAAGAGAAAGGCAGATTCTAGGTGGGGAATGGGCTCAGAAGTAAACAAAGCCAAGCTTCAAGTCCACCCCCTACCCCTGCAGTAACTGACTTTCTCTCTCAGAGTTGTTACTAACACCTGATGTCTGTAGCTACTAATTTTAACCCAATTTTCTCAATCCCAAGAAACAGTCTCTCTCTCTCTCTCTACCAAAGACAGGCTCAGGAATAAAAAGCAAAAACAGAAAATTAAAGTCAATGGAGAGGAAAAAGTAACTTTGAGACTTGGTCTTTAAACCTGAGCTAGTGCCTTTAGATTTGGGAACCCAAGGCAATGACCATTCTTTATTTCTAATTTACTTTATCCAGCACTCTCACAGGTGTCTATCTCATGGGCTCTGAAGTTATGCTCTTAGAATGAACTTCTCTGGGGCTGGGATAAATAAACGTCCCTCTTCTATGAGATCATATCTCCTTCTCATAAAGCATTTTTTGTTCCATTCTCCTGGAATTTCTAAATGTGTGCTTCCTGGATTTTGCAAATGGGAAGACCCTGAAGAAGAGAAAAGAAGGTGAGGAGAGAAAGAGGAGGTGGGAGCTGAAGATAAAAATATGGCAAAGCACATAGTTCATCCCAGTCCCGTCAGAGCATCTGTCTGACTCATCCTGAAGGAAGCACATACTTCCAAGATACAGACTACTTTGGTCCCCACAGAAGGGATCACAATCAGCTAAATCTATTGATATCAGGCTAGAGACCTATGCCCGAGAAGTTAGGTGAGGCAGTAACTCCCTAGCTTTGGGAGTTACTGCCATGCAAAAGGACCCATCTTAGCATGGGGTCTCTGCCCCCAGTTCAACTCCCACCTGCCCCCTGTGCCTCTATGGGCTGAAGACTTTATTTTAGCACTACTGTATCACCAGTCTTCTAAGAGTTTCTTTAATGGAATCTCTTCTAGGTTGGAGCCCAATTTACATGCAAAGGGACCCATCTTAGTTCCCACCATGCTGCCACCAGCTCTCCAGGTGCCACTCAGCACCTCTCTGACTTTGTGTCCAACCCTGGCTTTGTTCTTCAACATGGTTTTCTCTGGGACCCAGGAAGGGTCACAGTCAGCTCTCTTCCACGCCAGCCCCATGGACATGTCACAGAGAACAGTTATTGCCCAGTGATGTTTCTGGAGCTGGACAGTGTGCAGCAGGTGAACTGAGAAGAGGGGAAAGATGGTACGGCTTTCTGGCAACAAGGAAGTTTTGCCTCAGGTGGAGAGGCAGCATAAGGACATGGGCCCTACTGGCGAGATTCCATCCTCATGGATAGCCCATTGGCTATGGCAGGGGTTGGCAGTGCCAACTCTCTTCCCCCGATCAGTCTCTGTGTTTCTCTATGCTGCTCTTCCATTAAAACTTGCCTGAGAGTTCAAAATAGAAATACTTATTCTAAGTTGGGAGGCTGACTTCTTTTGTCACCACATTACTGCTTACCTATAATAAGTCCAAGCAAGTCTTCAGCCCTCTGGGGCTCAGTGTCTTTTCCTACAAAGTGAGGATGTTGGACCTGACCAACTCTGTGGTCCCTCTGGCTCTCAGTACACCGATGTGGCACGTGGGAACATTCCCTCTCCCCCTCTGAATAAAGTTTAATTCTTGTTTGATTTTACAAGTTTCCCAGGGGACTCTCTGTGTGGGTTGGTAAGTGGTCAAGTTGGACATAATGAGAGCATTTAGGAAAAAAAATATATACATTTCCGGGAATAGCTGGTCAGTAGTCCTCCTGGAGAAAAGGAGGTTTGCTCTGTTTCATGCTCCAATAGTAATTCCCTCTGTTGAACTGTTTATGGCTTGTTACACATATATCTTCCTAATCAAACCAACGAAGCATGAGGATCTCCATTTTCTGGAAAAGAAAACTGTAGGTGGATGAGCAAGAATTTGACTTCAAATTCATGCCACACTTACCTGCCTCAGAGCACCAAAGGTCAGGCCAGCATGGTTAGGACATCACTAGCGTACAACCACTTTTCAGCCATGCTAGTTTTATAATGCCAATTGTTTGAGAGAGAAGCATTTTCTGTTAATATAGCAAATATTAGCTCTTCCTGTTAATATAGCAAAATCTGCTCTAATTTCCGGTATAAAAATGTTATTGTTTCCTTAGTTTTCATTGACATATTTCCATCTTTATCGAATCCTTAATAAGTAGGATAAAATTCTGTTATAAGGTCAATGAAAAAACTAACACCTATGAATGTTCACAGACTTTACTAGGTGTTATGCTTCAAGGGAAAAAGTGAGTCATGGCATATTTGAGTATATGCAATGATGAATGGGTCTGACTGTTCTTTGAAATTTCTATGATTCTCCCAGTGCCTTGAAAGAGGCTTTACAGTACCCAGACACTGTCACTGTTCCCTGGACCACCTGAGAGTGGCTGTGTGCCACACCAGCCTGTCATGCCACAGCTCATTATGACAGATCCTACAACCCATTCTGGCCAGCCAGTTGTTCCATCAACCTGTCCCTGAATTTCTTAGACAGCCCATAAATGAGATCAGCATGATTGCAATTCAGCTGGTTTAAAGCAGATATTCTCAATTTATCCTTTTTATTTTTCTCTCTATAAATTTTTTGAAAATTAAAGAAAAATACAGAAAAGTACAAAGAAAAAAGTCTTAATGATCATCCAATTACTCCCTGCCCAGAACTGACTGCTATTCACCTCCTGTCATGTTGATTTCCAGGCTTTTCTTTGGTTTTAAAAACCCCCGTTTTTGGTAAAAAATGATGCATGCCTATTATAAAAATGGAAAGGATACAGAAAATCATTAAGTCAAATGTAACTAAAGAAACCCAATTCCCAAATCCAGGAATAACTATTGCTTATCTTAGGTTAAAATGATCATACATATCCTTCTATACATAAATACAGAAAAAAGAACAGACAGATAAATAAAGAGAGGGAAGAAGAAAAGTCTATTAACAAAAGTGAGCTTATCCTTCTGTACGCACTTGTCATTAAAAAGTATTAATCATAAATTTACTTTGATTTTCCAGAGGTAAAAGAAACTACAGTGAAATCGAAGGAACTGTTGAACTTCAAATAAACATTTCCTCACTTTTTAAAAAGATATTTCTGAGGTTAAGAGATGAGTTTATTGAAAACCTGAGAGGAGTGGAGTCTTTTTTAAGCTACTCATTTTCAGAGGGACAGGTTGTCTTCACTTCTTGCCATTTGCCATGAGAGATAAAGACTTTCAGATTCTCCCTTTTCCTCCTATTCTCGTCCTGTTCTTCCTCACATTTATAGTTATATTATTATGTTTGTATCATCCAACACTTTGTTCTTTAACCATAATTCATATGGATTCAACATTCACCACCAGTGTTTACTAGAACGTCTACATTCCTGAGTTCCCTGTTTTGATTCGTACCTTCAGTGGCTTTACTTGCATGTACTGTAGTTTCTTTCAAGAAGTTCTTACAAGTGCTCCGAGTGCTACGTTCTTCAGTGTGTTTCTTATTATAATAAGAATATTTAACACGAGATCTCTTAACAGATTTTTAAGTGCATGATACAGTCTGTCAACCATTGGTACAACATTGTACAGCAGATCTCAAGAATTTAACTGAAACTTTATACCATTGAGTAGCAACTCTTCCTTCTTTCCTCCCTCCAGCTCCTGGCAACAACCATTCTACTCTCTGCTTCTTCATGTTTGATGGTTGTATATGCCGCATGTAAGTGGTATCAGGTGGTATTTGTGAATGACTTACTTCCCTTAACATAATGGTCTCCAGTGCTCACTTCGGCAGCACACATACTAAAATTGGAACGATACAGAGAAGATTAGCATAGCCCCTGTGCAAGGATGACATGCAAATTCGTGAAGCGTTCCATATTTTTAAAAAAGTGTAGGGAAAACTCTTGAAGAAATAGGCCTGGGCGAAAATTTTATGAGGAGGACCCTCCGGGCAATTGAAGCAACATCATAAATATAGTACTGGGACCTCCTCAAATTAAAAAGCTTCTGCACAGCCAAAAACACAGTAAGAAAAGTAAGTAGACAACCCTCAGAATGGGAAAAGATATTTGCTGGTTATGCTTCTGACAAAGGTCTTATAACCAGAATCCACAGAGAACTCAAGCAAGAAGAGAACAAGTGATCCCATCACAGGGTGGACAAGAGACTTAAAGAGAAACTTCTCTGAAGAAGACAGACGCATGGCCTACAGACATATGAAAAAATGCTCACCATCCTTAATCATCAGAGAAATGCAAATCAAAACCACTCTGAGATATCATCTAACGCCAGTTAGATTAGCCCATATCACAAAATCCCAAAATCACAGATGCTGGCGGGGTTGTGGAGAAAAGGGAACACTACTACACTGCTGGTGGGATGCAAACTAATACGTCCCTTTTGGAAAACCATATGGAGAACACTCAGAGATCTATATATAGATCTACCATTTGATCCTGTAATTCCTCTGTTAGGTATATACCAAGAAGACCATAAATCACACTATAATACAGATATCTATATCAGAATGTTCATTGCAGCCCAATTCACAATCGCTAGGTCATGGAAGAAGCCCAAGTGCCCATCAACCCATGAATGGATCAATAAATTGTGGTATATGTGCACCATGGAATACTATACAGCCACAAAGAAAGATGGAGACCTTGCCTCCTTCATGTTTACATGGATGGAGCTGGAAAATGTCCTCCTTAGCAAAGTGTCTCAAGAATGGAAGAAAAAGTATCCAATGTACTCAACACTATTATGAAACTAATTGTTAGCTATCTTAGGAAAGCTACAATCCAAATGGAGCCCTAGACTACAGGTAAGGGGAGGAGGGGGAGGATGGGTGAAGAGAATGATATTGTGGGGATCACGCCTATAATTTATCCTATTTGGGTACAGGTGAATTTATCTAAAGGCTGAATATAAATGTCTTAACATAACAATTATGAGAAAGACATGATGGCTATGTTAGTCACTTGGAGGAGAGCTTTCCAAACTGCATATAGAAGTAACACACTGTATCCTATAAGAGAATTAATGTACACAATTATGATCTAATAAAAAAAATTTTAAAAAAACAATTATGAGAAAGACATGATGGCTATGTTAGCCAGTTGGATGAGAGTTTTTCAAACTGTATATGGAAGCAACACACATATCCTATGATAGAATTAATGTACACAATTATGATCTAATAAAAAAATTTTAAAAAAAAGACATGAACAGGCAATTCAAAAGAAACGTATGTAAAACAGAGTCACCTAATTGGTTACTAAAATAAATGCATATTAAAAGAAAAAAATAATAATAATGGTCTCCAGGTTCTTCCATGTTGTCACATATCTTCTTTAAGGCTGAATAATATTCCATTGTTTGTATAGCTCACATTTCCTTTATCCATTCATATGTTGATGGACATTCAGGTTTTGTTTTTTTTTTTTCACAACTTGGTTATTATGAATAGTCCTGCAATGAACATGAGAACACTAATATTTCTTCAAGGTCCTGATTTCAATTCTTTTAAATAGATACCTAGAAGTGGAACTGCTAAATCATACGGTTCTATTTTTAATTTTTTGGAGCAATCTCCATGCTACTTTCCCTCGTGGCTGCACCAGTTTGCATTCCCACCGACAGTATACAAGGGTGGGTTGTGCAGACTCAGTTTTGTCTTCAATTCCAATCAAACTGTCTGTGTTATTTCCTTTACTACTTCAGAGACACCCAATGTTTTTATGTTGAATTTTATTTTTGTCTTTTACACCTATTCGCTTCAATTTAGTTGTTGTCTTTTTAATTACACTAAGATTGTCCCAGGCCTTTCTTCTACGTTAATAATTCAAATTTCAACAATGTTTAAATTGTGTTCTTTGTTGTTACCAATTATAAGTTTAACAGTGATATCATCAGGTTCTTTGATCTAATTCCATAGTGCATCTATAACTCCTTCTGTTATTGTTTTATTATCTTTGTGTTGTTTTTTTTTTTTTTTGAGACAGGGTCTCAAGCTGTTAGAGTGCTATGGCATCATAGCTCACAGCAACCTCCAACTCTTGGGCTCAAGTGATCCTCTTGCTTCAGTTTTTCTATGTTTAGCTTTTTACTCAGGCTGGTCTTAAATCCATGAGCTCAAGCAATCCACCCTCCTCAGCCTCCCAGAGTGCTAGGATTACAGGCGTGAACCAGCACACCCCACCAACCTTTGAGCTCTTGATTATTACTATATTTGTATTCATAAAATCAGATTGTTCTAAAACTAAAGTGATTGTAAGCATTTCTTCTGTTCTCTGAATTATATTTTCTTCTAAAACAGAGTTTGTTATATTCTTCTTGCTTGCTTGCTTGGTTTGGGGTTTTATTTTTTGATATTGTTGTTTCTTAACTCTAGTAGGTTTGCACGCTGCCATCCTGTCCATTTGGACTTTACTCTGTGCCCAACAGCCCTGTGTGGACTTTCTATCTGGTGTGATTTAGTGGGCTGACTTCTGGGCTCTCTTCCCACTGCATTGGAAACCAGTTTGGTTTCCTGACAGAGATGCAGCTACAAGAACTCACCAGAGAAAGTAAGCAGAGCAGATTTGGTTGGAAAACTTAATACTGCTCACTCTTACAACATTTTGCTATCTGTGCAGCACAGAGGATGGCCCTACCTAATGCAGATGGAGAAGGGTATGTCTCATTCCCATTGCTCAGTGACCTTGGGCTTCAGTAGGTTTCTCTGATTCCATGCCTGGCCATGGTGTGGCTATCACTCACTCACGTCTTCCAGTTTCATTTCCAGGATTCCTCAATCAGAAGAAGGAAAACATAAAGTTAGTTTACCCAGGTAGCTTCTTTCCAAATTTTGGACAGTGAGAATTCTGAGAATGTAATTGTCTAGCAGAGCATCCAAGCAAGACTGGGATTCTGTACTGTTCTAGCATATTCTGAGTACTTCCACAGTGGCCAGCGTTCTGGTTGTTTTTTTGTTTTGGGTTTTTTTGTTTGTTTGTTTGTTTAGTTTATTGTACTATGTTATGTCTCCTTCTCCATTTGGTTACTACTCATGTTCGGAGGAGATACTATTGCTTTATTTTATTATGTTGTGGGCAAAGGACACAGTTTTAGTCCAAAGTCTCACGTTTTTCTAGATGCCATTAAGTTATATAATGCACACCCATGGGCACCCAGGATTGTGAGCGATTTCTGACACAACCATACCTCCTTCCTGTCTCTCCCACTCAAGAATGTGCATATGAAAAGAAAGTAAGAGCAACCCACTCTTTCAGTAAATACCAGATGAATAACAACTCTACGGTGTGTGCTGGGTTGGACACTAAAACATAGTAATAAAAAGAACAGGGCAATCTGAGCCCTTATGAAACTTAGAGTATAGTGGAACAGATAGACATTAACAAAAAAAAATCACACAAATAACATAAAGTTAAAATAGTTTCAGTTTTGTAAGATGAAAAGATTTCTGTGGATGGATGATGGTGATGCTGGCACAATAACATGAGTACACTTAATGCTCTGACCTATACACTTAAAAATGGGTAAGACGGTAAATTTCGTTATGTCTATTTTACACACAACTTTTATAAAACGAGATTATTATGAGAGGGAGATAAATGGTGCTATGAAAGCATAGATGAGAGGAGGTCAGGAGACCCTTCCCTGAGGAAGAAATGATTGAGCTGAAATCCAAAGGAACAATGGGATGGAAGTTATTATAGGGATAACCTTGAAACTACTCCAACTTATAAGAAAGATAAATCATTCACAAATGCGGGTACTTTATTATTGGTATGGCAGGATAATATGTTTGAAATATTAACCAATATTTTTCCTTGTATGTGGCTTTCACCTTTCTACCCTTCTCCTCATGTCTGCCCCGAGCAGCTAGGTCAGCCAACAAGGAGAAGGGAGGCAGAGAGACACAGCAAGGAGAAAAACCAAACAGCCTTTAAGATTCCTTCTAGAGTTTGTTTTTTTCCAAAAGACAAGGAATTTAGGTAAAACTAAGAATTGGGGGTACAGGTTTTCAGAGAGAAGTTGTACTTAAAAGAATAAGGATCCCACCCACTCCTAGATTTTAAAAGATTTCCCAAGCTTGGGAAGCAATGAGATCATGGAAATTGGGGACAGGATATGCAAGAAGGGTTATCCTCAAATGGGTGTGCAAGCAGGAAAGATGCCCCATTCTCAGGGAAGAGCCCTGGGAGGCAGCAAGATCCAGAGAGGAAATGGCTGCCTGGTGTTTCTGGGACAGCTGGGCAGGGCCACATGTAGCCTCACAGAATGTGCAAGACTCCAGTGTGACACAGTAATTCCCATGCCTTCAAAGAGGCCAGGAAGTAGCAGAATGAGTTAATGAATCTGAAACTTATGGGAAAGAGGAAGACTGTCTCCTTGGTAACGTAGATGAATTAATAACCAAGAACCAGGTGAGCAATCAACCTCTCAATAGATGCCTCATGGCCAATGACACTGAGGGCTCCAAACACACACCAGTGTCTTTACACCACCTCTGTACCGGTCACACTACCTGCCCCTGAACAAGAGATATGAAAGTGACTAAGATGATGTTTCTGCCATCCTAACAGAATGATGGGACAAAATAAAATCAGAATGGCTCATGGAGGAGAAACGAGATATGGTTTTTGCTCTTTGAGTCCTATGCTGAGACTCACTGTAAAAGAAAATTTCCCCTGACGTACCCTTTCCAGTTCTTAATAATACACCTCTGTGTCATGGCATGAAGGTTCAGAAGCACTGGTACAAACCTTACCCTTGGGATATCATCCTGGCACTGTCCAGCTCACCAGTCCTGGGTGAGGGCCAGAGCTGGGCCTCTCCAACAAAGGGGTCTAGGAATATCTGCAGGCCAGCCCCTGGCGCAAGGCCCCACAGGCCCTGCTCTGTAGTGTCAGTCCCTTGCACTGCTCTCTTCTTGTTACTTTCCATTTGGGAACTTGACATATCTCATAGATTTCTCCTTTTATTTAAGCAAAAACTCTTAATTTTTAAGAAAAAGAGACAATTTTTCATTTTCCATTCTTGGCATAAATTTTAAATCTTTCCAGTGGAACACCTTCAGTGTCATGCAAAACTTGAACTTCTTCTATTTCTGGATAAAAAAAATCCGTTCACAAATGAGCTGTGTGATCCAGTCACCTTTCTTGACTTTAAACTGTTCTTTGCCAAAATTAAATAGTACAACACCAACACTTCCTCTATAAGCTTCATCTATGACGCCAGCTCCTACGTCTATAATGTGTTTTGCAGCCAAGCCAGAACATGGGGCTACTCTTCTGTAACACCCAGAAAGAAGAACTGTCTGGACATCTGTCTCCACAGTAGCTCTCTCCATAGGTGGTATTGTATAGTCATAGGCACTGTAGGGGTGGCAGCCTGCAGCCCAGGCGGACCCCCAGGATGGGACCCTGGTGTGCCGCAAGAGCTGGGCAAAGCGGAACTGGGTGCTGCCCTTCTCCTGGGTTCAGGCCCGCTTGCTGGGGGACAGGACGAGTGCCTCTTCTGAGCAGGGCATGGCAGAGCGAGGTGAGTGGACGGAAAGGGAAAGAGAGAACATAAGCTCTCTCACAGATTTCTTAAGGACAGTGACAAGTGACTCGCCTTTGGTCCCCTTTTTTGCAACCCCTTGGTGAATCCTAAGCACTTAAAAGAGGGGTACATTGTAAGTACCTAACAAATATTTGTTGAATGAAAGATCCCAATTTTGTATCCCCCAGCTAGTTTAATGGCTTGTACACAGTAAACAGAATAGAATTTAAACGAACTCCAAATGGCTGCTGGGAGGCCTGAATGTAACAGCTTGGCCAACTCTGCGTGAAATTCTGGATATATCCAAAGACAACCTAACGCTTTTAGATAACTTGGCCTAATTTTTAAGACTCAAAATTTCAAATCCAGCTGAGTCCTAATTTCAAAAATATTTTCAACATCTGGAATGTAGAATACTTAATTGTTCCTATAGATACCCAGTTGAATAGAAGCCTAGAGGTTAGAACCTGCCACTTTTAAAATATTAGACTAAGCTGTGTAGGCCTCTAAATGTGTTAAGATCACAAAACGAGACTAACGCTGTGTTCAATGCTGAGAGCCATCTGCCAGCGGAGAAAAGCAGGTTCCAAATAGTGTGGTTATGCTGCCCTCTCGTGGTAAAATGTGGCATTTGAAATTTCAGCAAAAAAATTTCCTAGACTACTCCCACTGATGATAAATTAGACCACATTCCATGACTTTGTAAACTTTTCAGATGTTATTTATTTCATTTAATCCTTATAACAACCCCACTTTCAAGGATGCTGCTATTATCCACAGGTTACAGACAAAAAAACTGAGGTTCACTCTAGAGCCAGTTAGCTAGAGCTGGGATTCAAGCCCAAGTGATTCCAAAGCCTGTAAGCTTTCTACTATATCCTATGACAATTTGTTCATAGACATGCCATGTGTGCCGTAGATACTCACTCAATATTGAAGAGATGAACAACAACAGCAACACCGAGTCTACAACAGCAGTTTAAAATATTGAGAGAGTGGCTCACACCTGTAATCCTAGCACTCTAGGAGGCCTACTCGGGCAGATTGCTTGAGCTCAGGAGTTCAAGACCAGCCTGAGCAAGAGTGAGACCATGTCTCTACTAAAAATAGAAAAACTAGCCAAGTGTTGTGGCAGGAGCCTATAGTCCCAGCTACTGGAGAGACTGAGGCAGGAGTACCGCTTGAGCCCAAGAGTTTGAGGTTTCTGTGAGCTATGATGATGCCACAGCACTCTGCCCAGGGTGACAGAGTGAGACTTGTCTCAACTATTAATAAATGAATTAATAAAATAAAATATAGAGCATATAAACCAGCATCTATTCCCAGCATGCACTGAGCGCCTGCCATGCACATGTATCAGCAGATTATGCTCAACCAGGGAGAGGTTAAGACTCTCCTTGTTCTGCTGGCTCAGTGCCTGTAGCTCAGCGGCTAGGGTGCCAAGCACATACACCTGAACTGGCGGGTTGGAACCCAGCCTGGGCCTGCCAAACAACAATGACAACTACAACCAAAAAAATAAAATAAAATAAAATAACCAGGCATTGTGGTGGGTGCCTGCCATCCCAGTCACTTGGGAGGCTGAGGCAAGAGAATCACTTAAGCCTAAAAGTTGGAGGTTGCTGTGAGCTGTGATGCCACAGCACTCTACTGAGGGCAACATAGTGAGACTATGTCTCCAAAAAAAAGGATTTGTTCTGCTATATTCTTTAGCTTATTATTGGAAAGCATTTATACACCCTCTACTTACAGATACCTATATTCATTATTCAACCAGAATGTATTAAACACCTACTATGTGCTCAACACTGTTAGGGCTTAACAGTTTGGATAATGCATCTAAAGCCTCATAGTCTGCTTGCTGGCTTTTCCTTTGCTTCTCTAAGAGCAGGAAATGTACCACAATCCTGCAAGAATTTGTTGTGTGGTATTTTAGGACATAAACCTTAATTATTAACATCCTAGATTATCTAAATTACTTAATAGTTAGTGGGATAAAATAGCTTTTTAAAAAAAAAAAAAGTCTTGTGCACCATGTTTTTTAATTGCACTCATCAAAGCTCATCAAAGCAACTCGGGCAGAATTGTCAGTTGTGTGTAAACCTGAACCACAGGCAGTTTTTATAATTGTCAAGGGGCCCCACTTCAGAAATCCTGGGCCCATGGCAAGATCTAGGATTAAAGCATAAAACCCCCAAAGCCTCCTCCTGTCTCCCAGCTTAATGAGCCACTCCACAGCCAAACATTCAGGAAACATGAGCGAGGGATGGGAAATCTAAGAAGAGAGCACTTTGGGTATCTCTCCAATAGATATTTTATCCAAAAATGAAAATATTTGAATATATGTTATGGAACTAAAATTTGGAAAGTGAGAAAAGCAAGTCATTAAGTCAAATTGTATATAAAACCAGCACAGTGTACCCCATAAAGGCATTAATGTACACAACTATGATGTAATAAAAAAAAAAAAAACAGATCAACAAGGAAACAGAATAAACACCAAAATCTCTTTCATCTCCAAATCACTAAGATCCTTCTGTGTTTCCTTTTCTCTGAAATCAGAGAATCAATGCTAAACACGCTTCTTCTGAAATCTTCTCTTTGTGACCACAAAGTTATTCAATCAATCAACAAAGATCTGGTGAATAACAGTGCCTGCCCCACTGTAAGACAGCTTTGGGGCTGGATTTTAAATGGGAGGAAAGCTGACATCTTTGCTGTACACTTTCCCTCTGTCATCTGCATTTGCTGGCTGTTCTCAGCCCTTTGATGAGTTCCTGATGCCTCCTTCTCTCTGATCTGAGGGGAGTAGCAGGTGGTCACAGAAGGCAAGCATCTTTCCTGAGGCTGAGAGTCCTCCAAAGAATAGCAGACAGGGAACCAGCAGGTGGTGAGTTAAACCTTAAAGACATTCCTGTCTGCAAAGTGGCGGTGAGAAAGCAAGTGGCCGGATCAGTTCACAGACTCAGCTGATCAGCTACAGGATGTTTCAAATCTAACGTCCAAGTGTATGAGACTGAATCCTTGGTTTCCCGGAGTGTCACTGGACCACATGTAAAGTCTCTTCCTAAATTGCTAAGGAAAGAGAATAGCACAGAAACTTCTGTGTCCTCCCAGACAACTGGCAACTGTTGGACATCAGAGGCCCAGCCAGTAAACTGGTGCTGTGGACAGGAGGTGCATTCTGGCAGAGCCCACTGCTATCTCCAGGGGTTCTCCAAAGTCATCCCCCTGAGTGTCAGGGGCGTTGGAGAGTCCCACAAGATCCATGATGCATGGGGCTGAGCTGGTTAAGGGATTTGAGGACACCCACCTTCAGGAGGCCCTGTTACCCAGCATGTCACATATACCTAGAAGACACTGATTCCCAATATTGCAGTCTTATCGGAGCACACCTTTGGGTTATAGTTATGGGAATCCAGGAAACCTAAATAACAGCTTAGTAGGTATGACAAACTTTGATAAAGTTTTGGCCTTCCAGGGGTCTGTTACCTTCTCTAGAAGGAGAGAGCAAAAATTAGATATTCTGAAAGGATTAGTCCAGCCCTAAGTTTTCCTTGTAAAGAGTGAAAGCAAACTCCAGCCTTGCCCATTAGTCTTCAAAATCAAATGCTTCAGAAACTACAGATTTGCAAGCACATTTCTACCTTCCAGCCTATTTTGCCATAAAATTGCAAATTGACTACTGCCCACATATTCGAAGGTCTCTCTGTACCTATGGTTGGATCTATTAGATTTCCTACTATATTCCTAGTAAACTGTAATCTAAAGGAAAACTAGATAAATAAGTAAAGGAATAGCTCAGATCTGCCCAGTGTGGATGGAATGGCTTCCTTAGCACTGCCCAGGCTTAACGGCACCTGCCTTATTTCGCTCCTTTTCATTTGTGTATAGAAATGTCCTCTTTTAAAGTAAACTACTGAGAATTCACTCAAAGTCCCACATAGTGTTGAATTTGAGCCAATGTTTCTTAAGGTCCAAATGTGTGAAAAGCCCTTCTGCAAGGCAGCCTGGCCTTCAGGCCTACCTGGCAAGTTTTCATGTACATTTTTCTTAGCTGTGGATTCAGCTCCCATTGGAGCACACAGAGCTATTAGTCCGTTCTAGAATCCCAAGTTCCCTAATCAATTCCATTAAAAGTAACAGAATTTTCATTTATTTACGAGGTCAGACAATTAAGCTCTTGAACTCATCCCAGAAAAAGTACTACCTACCTCACTGCTGAATATCACTACCGTCACCTTCAAAGTCCTCCACTCGGGACGCTGTGCACTGATGCCAGCACCTAGTCCACCCTTCAGAGCAATTTTGGAACACTTTCTGGAATGGCTATCAGAGCTACCATTGTAAGAGGTCTGGCAATTAAGTTTGCAAACTCATCCTAGAAAAAGTTCTTTGAAGGGTGAACTAGGCACTGGCCTCCATGTATATCTTCCCAAGGGGAGCACTTCAAAGCTGACCATAGTGATACTCAACAATGAGATACGCAGCACTTTATCTAGGATGAGTTTGTGAACTTAACTTACACATGCCCAAGCATGCTTACATACTGGCCTCTTATCTGTAAACCAGACAAGCCCCATCACATCTCTCTACACCTCCCCTCTCTCTAATTCACCCTCCACTAACACTATAGGTAGCTCACCTCTGTCTCCTCACCACCCAGGCCCAGCCAGGATGGATCCTTCCCCACCTACAGCCTCACTCTATGCATGAATCTGGTTTTGTTGCTTATTTTTGATGAATATGTTAGTTTCTACTCTGCCTGAACATTCTTTCCGAGCTACCCCTGTTTATTTATTCACTCCCTTCTTATCTCTCTCCTAGTTTTAGACCCTTGGGCACCTTACACAACTTTACTAACTAAACTTTCTCAAGCTGTCTTTTCAAGAGGAATGAAATTTGGGGTCTCCTGTTTATGCCAGAAATTCTAGGATGCCTGCAGGGTCAGGAACTCTGGAATCTGGGGTAATTTTAATTTTTTCTCCTTAAACATCCAACTCTATCACCTGTGGCCCAACATGCTAAGAATAAATGACCCAGCATCCATGCAGAGCCGTGACCTGCTTACTGTGCAGACAGTCCACGGATCATATCCCAGCATAGTCTGTTTTGGTGTAGAGTACCTACAGTCTCTCTCTTGAAATTCCACTTCCAGCAGGATATATGGCAATTTTTCATTAAAAGAGATGACAATTAATATGTTTAATCTCTAGAAAATTTTACAATATCTCTTGAAAGAATTCAGGAATGGGGGATTGCAAGGGGTGCATATATCTTCCAAAGACATAGCTACACTTTCAAAACCTCCACCTCCCTTTAAATAAGTCATAAATACCAGCAGCAAGTGGAATTGTCAGAGCAGCACAATCAGTGAAAAGGCTGATATTTGTATCTGTCTAATCCCTGTGTCTTGTTTCTTCATGGATTCTGAACTGAGAGGAGGAAGAAAAAGGTGGGATTTATGATCCTCCTCAAACCCCCACAAAGAAAACAAACATCAAATAGATAATACATAAATTAAAATTTAACTACAAATTGAGATAAGCACTATGGAATATATGTAACAGGGAAACCACATCTGTTATAATATACACAAGCTCTTTTTCACTTAGGGATAAACTTCTCTGAGCTACTTGTGGGCTTTGAACTATTAAAAAATATGACCTGGCAAAAGAATACGATTATTCCTCAGTTAACAAAAATTTATATGTCTTAGGTAGGCGTCCTCAAACTACAGCCCACAGGCCACATGCATCCAGCCTAGGACATTTATCTGGCCCGCCTGGTGTTTTTGCCACCACTGCCTGTCCTGCTTAGCAGCTGACTCATCCCGGGGCCCGCAGTCCGGCCCTCCCACAGGCCCTCCCACAGTCTGAGGGACAGTGAACTGGCCCCTTGTTTAAAAAGTTTGAGGGGCTTGGTGCCTGTGGCTTAAGTGGCTAAGGCGCCAACCACATATACCTAAGGTGGCGGGTTCAAATCCAGCCCAGGCCTCCAATCAACAATGATGCCCCCCCCAAAAAAATAGCCAGGTGTTGTGGCAGGCGCCAGTGGTCCCAGCTACTTGGGAGGGTGAGGCAGGAGACTCACTTGAGCTCAGGAGTTGGAGGTTGCTGTGAGCTGTGATGCCACAGCTCTCTACCCAGGGGGACAGCTTGAGGCTCTGTCTCAAAAAAAAAAAGTTTGAGGACCCCTGGTCTTAAGTGTCAGGGTTTTCTGATAGGGCATGGTGTTTTGTTGTTTTGTTTTGTTTCCTAGTGTTTGGTTTATTGGGCTTTGGCCATTAAGTAATAAGAGTTTCAGCCCATGTTTGTATTTAATTAATAAGTTTAAAAAGATAAAAAAAACATTTTTAACTTTGAATCTATTGTTTGATCCACACTGCTCTGATGCCAATAGTAACCTAACCTGAGTATAAGGAAACCCATCCTAGACCCTATATTTAAGGACACACACACATAGGTGAGCAAGTCTCAAATGTTACCAATGCACTTTGGTTCATCACTCCTGTGTCTCTCTTTCCAAAGACTCTGAAATAGAAGGTAATTGTATCCAGATGTTGTAAAAGGTTTTATATCGCTCTGACGCTGATGCTAGAGGTAGACACCGTTTCAGTAAGAGACAACACAAACTGATTTATGCCTCTCAGAGAACGCAAATATTACAGATTCTCTCAGAATATACTATCATTTCCCAGCGGTGCCACGCATCCATTTTTGCCTCACTTCATTCTCCAATTCACAGTTCTGGAGATTCTCAAAACTTTCACAATGTTCACAGCAATAGCACAGTGTTGGAGGAACATTTTGTAATATTAAACAATTCATATTACTCTTAGATTTATAGCACTAAGTCTGTATAACGGGTATGAGGCTTAATATTGATTCTTTATATTGGTAAGTAGACAGACATCAAATACTGGCGTTACAAAGTATTTTATTTTTATAAAATATTTAACATGATGTAATTACATTTTCAAAAAATTAAATAGAAATATTTTTACTTTATTTTAAACACTTATTAAAAATTGTATATTCATTCATTATAATGTACACCTTACCTTTAATTTTAGCATATGATTTTGGATTTTCCAAAGACAATTTTGAAAAAATATATCAATTTTATCTTAGTTTTCTATTTTTAAATGTATTTCCAATTATATTTTAGATGCTAAAGAGTCTAAGTTATATAAACTTTGAGTTTTATTGTTTAATGCTTTAAATTACTGAGATCATGAGAGAAACAGAATGTACAAGAGTAGAACTCTAAAAGAAAATAAATAGAACTGTATATACTTTTTCAAAGAGGCAGATTACATACACATTTTAAAACTGGAAACAAGGAAAATAAACAAATTTCTGTCAAGTATGATACATATAAAATTCCTGACCAAGGTATTATATATTATGTATTTAATAAAGATCTACTTGCTATAAAAAAAAAAAAATAACACTGGGCCAGGCCCAGTGGCTCACGCCTATAATCTTAGCACTCTGGGAAGCTGAGGTAAATGGATCCCTTGAGGTCGGGAGTTCAAAACCAGCCTGAGCAAGAGCAAGACCCCATCTCTAAAAATAACTGGGCATTATGGTGGGTGTCTGCAGTCCCAGCTACTTGGGAAGCTGAGACAAGAGGATCACTTGAGCCCAAGAGTTTGAGATTGCTGTGAGCTGTGACACCACAGCACTTGACTAAAGGCAACAAAGTGAGCTTCTGTCTCAAAAAAAAAATAATAATAAGGGCAGCGTCTGTGGTTCAAAGGAGTAGGGCGCCAGCCCCATATGCCGAAGGAGTAAGGCCCCGGCCTAAATAATATTAATAATAATAATTTAATTAACAAATTATTCTCATCCATTCTCAATCTGTATAGGTCAGATGAAATTCCTACAACCTCATATTCTTTATCAAATTAGGATATAATTACATGTTATGAAACAATTTGCACACAGAAAAAGCACAAACAGAATTACTAAAACTGAAAAAGTAGATGAATAAAGAACAATGAATAATATTCAGTAAAAATAAGAAAATGCCAGTTGAGAACCTTACTATAATGTTCTTAAAAGGATGACACTATATATCCAAAATTTGCTACGCATAATGATGCCTTTTCTGTCACTAAAAGCACAATATTTAGGTTTGGTAAAAACAGTTTCAATTTTTGATGCTAAAATGAACAAAAATGGAATGATCACTCCCAAGGTTAGAAAATTCAAAATGAGGCTACTAATTTAAGGAGTTATAAGGTAAGAAAGGAAAATTTGTATAGTTTTAAATGTTTTTGTTACTCAGTTCAACTACATTATGCCAGGGTTAAAATTCATCTTGAAAAAGTAATAGTCACTATACATTGTTGAGCTACCAGAAATAGAAAACCAGTCAAAATTCATCAGTATTGGCTCGGCGCATATAGCTCAACTGGCTAAGGCGCCAGCCACATACACCTAAGGTGGCGGGTTCGAATCCCCAGCCCAGACCCGCCAAACAACAATGACGGCTGCAACCAAAAAATAGCCGGGCGTTGTGGCGGGCGCCTGTGGTCCCAGCTACTTGGGAGGCGGAGGCAGGAGACTCGCTTGAGCCCAGGAGTTGGAGGTTGCTGTGAGCTGTAATGCCACGGCCCTCTACCCAGGGGGACAGCTTGAGGCTCTGTCTCAAAAAAAAAAAAAAAAAAAAATTCATCAGTATTTCACTGATTTTCATTGGTATGAAAGTAGGTTTAGACTGTACTGAAAAACTGAAAAATAATTTTCAGTGTTCAGCATCAACCTAAGACACTGAGGAAGCCGAGTATAATTGCTTGCCTAATCTCACTAGAATGACTGGCAAAGAAAAAGGTGACTTATGCCGGAATTTTGATCAAAAATCCAGAAGCATTTCTTTGTGCTAGATACAACACGTAATTGGAATTTGTTACTAAGAGAAACATGATCATCTATCTGCAGCGAGAGCGAGGAATAATTTAGAGACAAAATGCAGGACCTTCTGGATCAGCCCCAAAATGAACTATCATGATGAAACACATATGAAATCTGACTCTATACATAATTTGACATGCAAGGGGAATGTGGTCTACATGTTGTTAGAGCAATTAGGTTCAAATAGTAGAGTTTGGCAAAATGACATCTCCAAATAAAAACTAATTGCCAAAAATAAAATTATTTTTGAATTTATGCTACCCATACTTATTTTATATGATCCATTGCTTAATTTTAATTTTTAAAATGTAATAAAGCAGATCTAGCTTGATATTTAACTTTGAAAGCATTAAACTATGCATTTTTTCATTTTATTTCTTTTTAAAAATTATTTTTCACACAAAAGAATTTCTCTAGGCCAAGGTTAGAATATGAAAGTATGAGTTTATTTTACATTAGACAAAGGGCAGGGGGGTGGGGAAGAGATGAGAAAGAGAGAGAGGAGCAGAGACCAAGAAGTGAGAGAAGGGAAGGTGGGAGGGGCAGGAGGGAACAGAACGGTGTGGCATCCCAAACAAAGGAAGAATGTCAGCCTATCTTTTTAATTTTAGAGAATTTTTTTCAAAATTGTAACTGGTATAAGATATTCAACAAAGGTGACACTGAAATACAATACAAAGAAAGTGAAAAGCTGTGACAGAAGATCCATGTGTCATATAAATAATTCTGAAAGAAATTCCAGAAAGGCAAATCACAGATCAAGGGTTTTGTTTTTCTTTTTGTTTTTTGTTGTTGTTGTTGTTGTTGTTTTGTTTTTTGAGACATGGTCTCACTGTATTCCCTGAGCAAGAATGCAGTGCATCGTCATTGCTCACTTCAACCTCAAACACTTGGGCTCAGGTGATCCACCTGCTTCAGCCTCTCAAGTAGCCAGACACCATTGCACCAGACTGATTTCTCTATTTTTTGTACAGGCCATGTTACCAGTATTTTCTCTCTACGGATGGGTCCTTGATCTGGAGATTAAAGAATGAAACCCCAGACCATTCAAGTAAGTGAGAGGACAAAGTTTTTTTTACAGAGAGGACATAAAGAAGGGTAACAAAGCCTCTGGCAGGGGAGGGGTGGGAAATCCCCAACTGGGAAGACCCGTGTGGGTCTCTAAGAGTTCATATAGTGCTCACCAGCAGAGAGAGGTCCTGAGAAGGTATGTCATGCTCAGCTGGGAGCTGGCTACTAGTAGCTGGCTACTCTATGACTCATCCTTGTAGATTAGGGAATGAATGTATTAGCAAATAAATGAAGTCTTCATAGTTCTGGCCCTAGGCAAAGCAGCAGGGTATATGCTTTCCACTTCAGGAAGGGCTGCCCAGATGAAATCCTGCTTGTGTGTCCAGAGAGTGAGGTTTGGAAAATGAAAGTCCATTTGCTCAGTCCTAGAAAATGGGGGTCCCTGTCCAGCCCTGAATGAGGGAAACTTGTATTAACCGGGTTTGACTATGTTGCTCTGGCTGGTCTTCTAGCCTCAAGCCATCCTCCCATTGTATCTCTCAAAATGCTAGGATTGGCTCGGCACCTGTGGCTCAAGCAGCTAAGGCACCAGCCACA
>NW_003852415.1:8016601-8018586 GCF_000181295.1 Otolemur garnettii | reverse complement strand
AAAAAAAAAAAAAAAAACATGCTAGGATTACAGGTATAAACCACTCTGCCCAGCCTCCAGGTATATTCTTTTTCTTTTCCTTTGCAGTTTTAGGCTGGGGCTGGGTTTAAACCAGCCACCTCTGCCATAATGGGCCAGCACCCTACTCCTTTGAGCCACAGGCACTGCCTCAAGGCATATTCTTAATTGAAGAGAGATTTTTAAGAGTTAAGTATCAAACTGCTATTTTCAAGTTCTCTTAACAATAACTTAGTGTTGAAAATTTTGAAAGAACTTAATCTTAAATCAATCTAGATATTGCTTTAAGAGACAATTAAAATTTTGACATAAAAATAGCCATTTAGGTGATGCATTAAAATATGTGCTAATATTTTCCATGATAAAAATAATTTGTCACACAAAACCCCATAATAATGTTTGAAGTGCTAGTAATATTTGTGGTTCATTTTTTAATTTAAGTGATGCCTTAACAACTTACTGGCAATTCTAACTATTGCAGCCCAACAGAATAGTTTCTCCAAATTGGAATTTAAAAGCCAAATAAGAACTTCAATGACTCAAGAAACATTATGTAATTTGGCTCTGTCATTAATAGAACAGAAATTTTGTGAAAATCTTAATTAAGCAGCATAATTGGAAACATTGCCTGACATTAAAGCAAGAAAAATTAAAACTTTGGAATAACTGTGTAATTTTTAAAAACATACATCTTTAACTTGTGACTAACCCAAATACGGCCAACCTATCACCCAAACACCCTGACACATGCAATAATAATTTCTTTCAGTCGTCACTGATGTTTCCTGATTTTCAATTACATAAGCTTTGCACATTTTTTGTGAAGGTGTATTTGGGCACAAAGATAGAATATAATTTAATAATTTACTTGCTCAGTTTATAAGCTTTAATTTTTTATAAACATGGTATATAGGCTTCCATTTGTACTCACGCCCCAGACCTTGCCAGGCAGATGACAGGTGCGTCCCCTGGTGGGGGAACATAGCGATGGCACTGGTGCCCAGCATAGCCAGTGAAAGGGTCCTTCCCTGCTACTTTGTATTTAGCTTGACGCCAAGGTACAATCTTCTCTTTATGAGGCAATAGCTGTCAGAGAATACTTATACGGGAAAATGGGTCCACACCTTATTTTTTAATGTGACTTGTATAAATTGATTATGGAAGGACCAAAAAACAGAAAGATTCCTTGTCACTGAGATCCAAAAGTGATGGAACAGGAATGCAAACGGTGACTTCCTTCCAGAGTGCGGTACAGAAGGAATATCTTCACAGAGAAGACACCTGGCAAACACTAGACATCAGCCAGATGCTCAAGGTCAACATTAATAGTGATAAATGGTAAAGAGAGAGTTCAGAGGATGAGATGAGAAGATGAGATGAGAATGGCACGTCATCTGTCATCTTCCTCACAAACCCCATAAACCCTGATCTCAAGGAAAACGTCAGACAAATCCCAAATGAGGGACAATCTACAAAATACCCAAGCACCTCAGAACTGTCAACGTCATCAAGAAGGGGAACATCTAGTGTAGCCAGGAGGAGCCTAAGAGGACATAACCACAAGTAAGGTGATGTCCTAGATGGGATCCTAGGGAAAGCTGGACAGAGTGAGGGACTTAGTAAATAATAACATGTGTACCAATGTTGATTCCTTCGTGGTGACAAATATACTACATACTATCCTTATATAGTATAAGGATATACTCTAGGAAAAGCAGAAAGTGGAATGCATGGGAACTCTGTACTGTCTCTGTACTGTCTTTGCAATTTTTCTGTAAATGTAAAACTATTTTAAGACAGAAAAGTGATTTCATTATCATTATTATTATTATTTTGAGACCGAGTCTTACTTTCTTGCCCTCAATAGAGTAAACTGGAGTCACTGCTCACAGAAGCCTCTAATTCTTGGGCTCAGAAATCCTCCTGCCTCAGCCTCCCGAGTAGCTGGGACCACCGGCACCGCCACA
>NW_003852415.1:8006788-8015074 GCF_000181295.1 Otolemur garnettii | reverse complement strand
AAAAAAAAAAAAAAAGATTAGCCCACATCACAAAATCCCCAAACCAGACATTCTGGTGTGGATGTGGAGGAAAGGGAACCCTTCTACACTGCTGGTGGGAATGCAAACTAATCTGTCCCTTCCGGCTATTTTCTGAAACGTCCCGCTCTTGCTCAGGCTGGTCTCAAACTCCGGAGCTCAGGCGATCCACCCGCCTCGGCCTCCCAGAGTTCTGGGATTACAGACAAGAGCCAACACGCCCGGCCTGTTGTGATTATTTTTTAAAGTAATGGAACATGCCTGCCCAACACAATGGCCTCAATAGAGGGCTCCTGGCAGGAAGGAAGAACGCGGCCCCCTAAGCAGACTCACCTCAGAGAGCGAAGCGTGGACTCAGTCGCAGAACCATCCCAGGGACCACACTGCCCAAGGAGGGGCCTGGGCACAGCAAGGCACTAATTGGAATCGTCCTGCCTCTGCCACCTTCACACCAAGAACGGGCTTTGTAGGTGAAGGAGCGCGTCTAAGACTCCGGGAGCGGGTATCTGGGAGCCTCGGGCCATTTCCCGGCAGCTGCCCCCGCAGGAATCAGACTCTGAGGAAAGCGCTTCCTCCCTCCCGCTCATACCCCACAATGGCCACGAGGGGGCGCGCGGGGCCATCACGAGCGGCGGGCGGCGGCGGCGCGCGGCACAGGGGCCGGGACGCTTACGTGGAAGGCGCGTCCTAGATCCTGCTCCGCTGGAAGGCAGCAGGTGACAGAAGAACCACCAGTCTGATATCCAGGTCGTGGTAAGCGAACCCGAGGGAGATTGAACCCAGGTGTGCGCTTCCATAGTCGCAGCCGTGAACTACACGCATTAGTACTCATTTCATTCCAGAACTTGGTGCCACAGCCCCATGAGTGGCAGATAACTTAGAGGTTACATAGAGGTTACATTGTCCTCAGCCTCATAAAGCAATTTTGTTGTATTGTTTTTGAGTTTCATCACCATTTTGTTGTATTGTTTTTGGGTTTCATCACCATTTTTTTTTTTTAGACAGAGTCTCACTCTGTCACCCTGGTAGAGTACCCTGGTGTCACAGCAACCTCAAACTCTGGGGCTCATGTGATCCTCCTGCCTCAGCCTCCCTAGCAGCTGGGACCACAGGCACCTGCCACAATGCCTGGCTCTTTTTTCTATTTTTTTTTATTTATTTATTTATTTATTTATTTTTAGTAGAGACAGGGCCCCACTCTTGCTCCGGCTCATCTCAGAACTCCTGCGCTCAAGCATTCCTCCTGTCTTGGCCTCCCAAAGGGCTAGGATTACAACAGTCCTGAGCCACCATGCCCAGCCTGTCATCTCCACTGTTCATACACACACACCCTCCCTGTCCCAGGGACCTTGCCTTCTGGGAAAGTTTAAATCACAAGGTGGGGGAAAGAGGACATCCCTAGATATGAATCTCCTCTGAAGTCCTGGAGTCCTCTACTAGGGTAAGGTGTTATCAGTTCTACTGACAATGCCTCTGACTTCCCTCTGCTGACTTGGCTCCAGTCGGGCCCTGTGGTGTACCATGATTCTATGAGACTTCCAGCCATAGATGGGTTAGGCCGTCTACTGTCTCATGTTCTACTTTGTCTCCCAGGTTACATGAGAATATTCAGGTCCCTCTATATCTTGGAGCCACACTCTTGGACCTTCCTGTGCCTAGATATGCCACGTCCCCAGTTTCACGGCTCCTCTGTGCCTGATGGTGTGAGGAGAGTCTGCGGGGCTTAAGTCTGAAAAGGCCCAGGCGGAAAGTGAGGCATGACATTTCTTTGTTCTCAAATCCTCTGATTCACAGAAGGAATTTCCATCCTGTTCAGGGCATTTTGTTACAGCAGCCCAGGCAGACTAAAGCAGTTACTGTGTCTCTTTTCCTTTGTAATGGATTCTCATGGAGCTAAAGATGGATATGAGGAACCCTTTAGTTGGGTTGCCAAATCGTTTCATGATAAAGAGATTTTCTTTATGGCAGCATTTATTATGCAGGCCAGGCACTCGCCCCACTGCAACCCAATTGTGATTTTGGAATAAAAATGTGCAGCAAAAATGTGTAAGATCAAATACAGACAAACTAAACTGGCACAAAGAATATTTTAGAAAAAGGAGAAAGTTCAATAAAAAAAAAAAGGATTAAATGGAAATATGCTTCTTACAAAAGATGAATTTAGAGTTAGGTTTCAAAAAGGAAGATTATCAGAAAATGAGTGCAACAGTCCAGTTGGAGGGAAACATAACAGGATAAAGCATGGCCGGGGGCAGCGGCTCACCCCTATAATCTTAGCACTCTGGGAGGCTGAGGCAGGTGGATTACTTGAGCTCAGGAATTCAAGACCAGCCTGAGCAAGAGTGAGGCCCCATCTCTGTTAAAAATGGAAAAACTGAGGCAAGACCATCCCTTGACCCCAAGATCCTAAAGTTGCTGTGGCACAGAGTGAGACTCTGTCTGAAGAAAAAAAAAAAAGAAGAAGAAGAAGGTGAATCATAGTGTAAGCCGGTAAAATTGCATCAATGGAGAACATAAAGAAAAAGAGAAAATAACCATTGGAGGTATAAAGGAGAGGAAGGAAAAAAGATGCTGGGCAGTCAAGCAGGAGAATACGGATACATTGTACAAAGTTATGGGAAAGCTTATAACTTCTTGAGCCAGGAGGTTTGAGGAAAATGAGTCTAATGCTGAGCCTGCCGGCAAGTTTATGTGGCCAGAAGTAATGAGGGCTGTGGCTAGGATGGTGATCGCAGGGAGAGAAAAAAGTAGGGTTTTCAAGAACCAACCGGAGACAAAAATTGCCAGAACCTGGAAATGAATTTAATTGCTATTAAACAGTAAAATCAGATCTTTAGCCTGACAACTAAGAAATTCTGACAAGGAAAATGGTACAGGCCAGGCTCATTCATGTGAAGAAACTAATAAAGGAACCCGGCACTCATTGCTGGGAGCACCTGCCTGTTGTTGGGGTGAGTGGAAACTCGCTCTTTTCCCCCAAAAGTTTGATGAAAGACCAAGTCACATTTAAGGCAGATTAATAAGAGAAAGTATTTATTTCACCATGTGTGTGGGAGAAATCACAGAGTGATTACTATTTTCCAATGGAGTTCAGGTATCTTTACACATGCCTTTTAGAGGGAAGAGGGAAATTGAGGCATATAGGAAGATAAACTGTTGCTGGGGAGGATGAATGGATGAGGGAGAAATAGACTGATCTATAAATTAACCCGGGAGGCAAGTATTTATGACTTAAATGATTTGGGCCAGTTTTGCTTACGTTCTTGACCTTCGTTCCTGAAATATATTCAGATAACAAGAAAAGGGAATGGGAGTCAATTATCCCCTTTGATCTTCCCATCTGGTCAGTCTGGTTTATACAGATACAGGGAAAGCCTCCTCCAGTGCTTCTTTTTTTAGACAGAGTCTCACTCTGTCGCCCTGGGTAGAATGCAGGGGCATCATAGCTCACAGCAACCTCAAACTCTTGGGCTCAAGTGATCTTCTTCCCTCAACCTCCCTAGTAGGTAGAACCACAGGCATCCCCCCACAATGCTAGGCTAATTTTTTTCTATTTTTAGTAGAGACACAGTGTCACTCTTGCTCAGGCTGGTCTCGAACTCTTGAGCTCAAGCAATCCACCTGCCTCAGGCTTCCAATGTGCTAGGATTACAGGGGTGAACCACCGCACCCAGCAACCTCCAGTGTTTCTTGACCTTGAATGGTCTTCAATTCAAAATATTCTTTATATCAGGGAGTCATATGTTGGTGTGAAATTTTCCTGAGTTCCTTCATAACCCCATGTGTTCCACAACTACATTCCCAAGGTGTTCTGGGAGTTTCAATTATTTAGTCATGAATTATTTATTTATTCAGTTATTTATTTATGATCATTGAAATAGTTCTTTGACACCCTTAGTCAGGCTACTCTTGGGCAGAATACCCAGATTAACCTTGTCCTAAATTGCCAACTAACACAAAAATGCAAAAAATGCTCACTGTTTGAAGACAGCCTCCCCACTTTAGTAACTGTCTTATACACTTTAAAAATGCTAATTTCATGAGATTCAGAAAACACTCACCCATCAGGAACTGTTCCAGGTAAGAGGAAACTAACAAGATCTGACCAACAATCTGAATAAAGTCTGTAGATGAGATAATGGGATCAAATCAATGTTCAGTGCCTAACTCTGCACTGCGATTATCTAAGAGAACTTCTTATGTTCAGGGAAAACATGAACATAATTGGGCGGGGGGTAAAAGCATCGTGTGTGCGACTTACTCTCAACCCTTAACACTGTTTATTTTAATTGCATGTATGTGCCTGGGTATACACCCATTTTTCAAGTATATGTATAAAATATATATATTCATAGGTCTCACACATATTTCTTTTTTATCACTTCAGCCTTTTGGTTTGGATGTATACCATATCAACATGGCTTAGCGGGAGTCTATTCAAAGCAGGAAATGGCCACAAAGCCCTATTTGCATCATAAATGTTGTCTAAACTTATTCTGGAGTGATCTGCATTTATAATGTTATTTTCCTTATTTGAAGATTTTTCTCTTGATAACAGCTATTAATATTTTACACTTATCCATCTCAATTTGCAACCACTGTATTATGAACTTCCTCTGAATCAAACTTTTTTTTTTTTTTTAAGACACAGAGTGTCACTTTGTCGTCCTTGGTAGAGTGTCATGGCGTCACAGCTTACAGCAACCTCCAGCTCTTGGGCTTAAATGATTCTCTTGCCTCAGCCTCCCAAGTAGCTGGGTCTATAGGTGCCTGCCACAATGCCCAGCTATTATTTTGTTGCAGTTTGGCCAAGTTCGAACCCGTCACCCTCGGCATATGGGGCCGGCACCCTGAATCAGACTTTTGAGTGCAGTGATTTTAATTGGTCACTTTAGCATTATACCCAAAAAACGAAAAAAGACGTTTGTGTAAGTAATTTGGTCATTCCCAGGCAGTAGAGAGGGGCCCTCCAGGCCATTATCCATGATCTACCTAGAGATAGCCAACCCCAAAGTCACTGAAGTCATCAAAAGTAGCATTCCTCCTGCCCCCTAACATTAGCCTAAACTCCCTAAACCAGCTGGCCCCAATCACTTCTCTGATCTCAGATTCTTCCTCTTATCCCCACCTTCTCCTGCAAGCACAGGGCTCCTTGCTGTTCTTACAACTCAACAGACATGCTCTTGCCTGGGAGCATTTGTACAGCCTGCTCTACTCCTGGACAGCAGTTCACTCCCAGGTCTTCACGGCTCACTCCCTCATCACCTTAAGTCTCTGCTCAAACATGAATGTTATAGGGAAGCCTGCCCTTACCTCCCTATTTTAAATTTAAATGCCCCCCAATATCCTTATTCCTTTTCCCTGCTTCATTTTTTTCTCTATTGCACGTATTACCTTCTAATATATTACAATTTTACTTATACATTTTATTCTCTTTCTCTCCCTGCTTAGAGTATAAACTTTATGGGGTTTTGTCTGTTTTATTCATTGATCCATTCCCAGCAGTTGAGCCACACACTCCAGGTGTGCCACAAAGTAGGTGCTGACAAAGAAAAACAAAGGTCAGTCTCAACCTGGCACTCACAAGTAGGCCATGTTATTCTCCAATTAGATGTGAGCAATCTCCCTACCACAGACAGGTTACTCCGACACCAGGAGACCAGGAGACGATGGATATCATAATTTTATCTAAGCACAGACAAAAACAAAGTCTCTGTGCCACCTGAAAAATACCAAACACCTCCTCTCTTGGCCAAAATAAGTGACTGCTACTTCTTTACCAATGACAGCTTTATCCTCATTCCAGACTCCTCTCCCTTAAGATTTATTGATTTATTTCTATCAAAATACAGAAAGCTAGGGCTCTCCTAACAGCATCCATCCTAAAGCAAACCCAGATTCTCTAGACCAGTGGTTCTCAACCTTCCTAATGCCACGATGTATTTTCATTGTTACAAAGGGGTTGTGACCCACAGGTTGAGAACCGCTGCCCTAGCCCTTTCCACAAATCACCTAATCAAAGCCCAATTCGATAAGTTCTTTCTAATTCCCTCTTATTGAGACAACTTATGGAGTAGCACCCTACAATGAGTAACAAAGCCAATATGCTCAACTACAGGAGTGTTCTGCATGATCTGTGGCTAGGGTGCACTGATAGTGCTCAAAACATATCTGCTGAATTAAGAAAGCAAGGAAGGAAGAGATATCTTATGAACATAATGTTCCTAATGGAGCAGTCGCCAATTAAATACCTTGCCATATACTCGGGGATTAAATATTCTGAGTTACATGGAAGCTCCAAGGTGTTTATCTCTACCTTATAAAGTTCACCTTACCAAGTTCTTATTGAAATTTAGTTTTAATCCAGTCTCTTGCCAAAACGAGCAGTTAACAAATCTAAGAAATGATTGTATCTAAGGATGTCTATCCAGTTATACAGGGTATAAAGGTAGCCTGGATTTGCTTTTATCCGATAGGAGTCAATACCGCTCAGAAAGAACAAACACCTCCAAAGCAAATGTCACTTCAGCTTAAAACTTGGTAAAAAGCCTGAGGTCCCCCCAATCTCCCTTTCACCTTCTTTGGGTTTTAGTTTAGGTGGATCTAATACACTCCTCCTTAATCTATAATTCCTGAACTTAATACTTTATTTGCAACCATGGAAAGTGACATGAACATACAATGCTTACTTATTTTGATTACTTATTATGCACCTACCATACAGTATCCTGAAGTTAAAAGGGATCCAGTGATGTATAAAGCCCTTGTTCATTTAAAGCAGTGGTTCTCAACCTTCCTAATGCTGTGACCCATGTTGTGGTGACCACCAACCATAAAATTATTTTCATTGCTACTTCATAATTATAATTTTGCTACTGTTATGAATCATGATGTAAAGATCTGATATGCAGGATATATTTAGGCGACTCCTGTGAAAGGGTCGTTCGACCCCCAAAGGGGTCACGACCCACAGGTTGAGAACCGCTGATTTAAAGAGTTCAGAATGTACATGAAGAGATGCCAGGATTTTTTGTTTTGTTTCATTTTTGGTTTTGTTTTTTGAGACAGAGTCTTGGTGTGTTGCCCAAGCTAGCATGCAGCACCACGCCCAGATAATTTTTTTCTATTTTTTTAGTAGAGATGGGGGGGGTTCTCACTCTTGCTCAGGCTGGTCTTGAACTCCTGAGCTCAAGCAATCCTCCTACCTCGGCCTCCCAGAGTGCGAGGATTATAGGTGTGAGCCACTGTCCCTGGCCCAGATTCTATATATCACTCTATGCATGTATAATGAAAGGGTTTATATTTCCACCTATGCATTAAAAAGAAATACATGAGAATTGACTTTAATTCATCTCATCTACCTCAAAGGAAGTACATTATTTTCTAAGCCCCAAGAGGAAAATATATCCTGCTTTTTGCTTTTCCCTAATCCTGCCCTGGCAGACACCTTGACACAAATGCAGGCAGCCTGTGCACATTACCAACTCAAACAGACCCTAAAAATAGCACAGGAAAGGATACACTTCACCAGAGCTGGTGACAATCACAGGAAAATCTTTGTAGGTTGATCTCACCATCCTTAAGCAAAAAGCAAGCTGGGTTTATGTCCTCAACACTTTCAGAAGACTTTCAACATTTGCTGATTGCTTGATTGATTTCAATGGAATGAGGCCATATCAATCTCATCTGCATTAGAAGGCACTTATTACCTATCTCTGTTGGGTCCTATGCTGTATTGTAATGCAAAGCAAACAGGTTTTCTGTGACTTGGGAATCTATAGACAATGACCCAGAACATTGATATAGAGAGATTGAAAAAGACAGTTGAGCAAATATTGAAGAATTAGTAAAGAATATGAACATTTTGTGCAAGGAGAGGAGTACATCACTTTAACTGGGATTGTGGGCGGGGAACCTTGAGGAGTAGATGCTCAGACTGGATAAAGCCAGGGAGAATTCACAACCTTTTGCCTAATTAATCATCATGGATTGTAGTAGGCTGATAAAGTCAACTGACTGTCCTACAACATATTATGACCTTGCTTTGGAGACTTGAAATTTCCCCAGGAGGTCAGGTTCTGTGAGCATTCTTAGGACATGTCAGTTACTTATCGCTGGCTAAAGGCAAAAAATTCTACCAGCTCTGAACTCTTTTCAAATTAAGGGACTAAGTCCCAGTGTGGTGGCACATGCCTATAATCATAACAGGGATCCTGAGATAGGAGGGATCACTTGAGGCCAGGAATTGGAGATCAGCCTAGGGCTTAT
>NW_003852415.1:7997032-8005674 GCF_000181295.1 Otolemur garnettii | reverse complement strand
AAGCAGCAGCAAGGGCAGTTGGGGAGGGGGTAAGGGAGCCCCTGGGAAGCCACAATTGTGTTAATGTAGAAACCTGAAAAGCAATAAAAAAGGAAGTGGGAAGTTGGTCCATACAGCATCCAGCACAACAAGCCTTCAATATAAGAAACACTCAGTAAAGACAAAACTGAAAAAAGAAGTTGGGCCTTAACTAAGCAGGAAACTTTCCCCAGTCTTACTAATCAAATAATCACTACTTCTTCCCCGGAAAGCAAAAGTTTCTTCCTATCTCCCCCAGAGAGCAAAACTGTCAGCTCAAGTTCCTATTTTGTGAGTAGAAGTTCTAATTCTTTTTTTGATCCTATGAAAAGGAAAACCACTGATAATTTTTCAATTGGTATATGAAAGCAGTGTTTAAGGAAAATTAATATGGCCACGGTATGCAATTTAGGTTAGAGTGTATGCAGAATGCTGTCAGTGAATATGGCTTGAACTCAGTTAAAAGGAAATGTGAGCCATTAGGGGAGTTTTCAGTGAGAAAAAGAATAAAGGTAAATTAAAAAAGTGTAAATAAAAAAGTAATTACATAGTTCAGATTGATAGGGCTTGATGATCATTAAGATAAAAAAGGAAGAAAAATATGCCAGATTTTACACTATGATTTAAAGTCAGAAGAACTCAGGAAACATTGTTAAGTGACAGAAACTTAGATGAGAACCAAGGAGGTTGTATTAGAAAATAGAACCTTTTTTGGTGAGATAATATTTTTCCTTCACACTGTCTGATACAAAGGAGGAACAGCAGTTAGTTTGTTATCTTCTTCCTCTCAAAGAAAGATGGAAGACACATACCCAGAGATATCAGGATATGTGGCTGGTGTGAACTTTTCTAAAGCACTGCACTTGGCCTGGCCATGTTCCTGCCCTAAGAGCTGGCGGTGGGTAGGGGTTAGGGACAGCTAAACGACAGAAATTGGTGAAAGAAGACACAGAAACACCAAAGCCACCGCCCTGCTACCCAGTGGGATCAAGCCTGTAATTGGTATTTATTACATAGAGCATTTCCGTGTCTGCAACGTAATCACTATTACTTCAACCTCTACACATATCAACCCTGCCTAACTCTAGTTAGGGAAGAAGAGAATAATGCAGCTCACAAGAAAAGAGGGATAAGGACAAGTGTTTAAAAGGTTTCGCAAAGGCAGTTGTCAAATTTTCCAGATGATTATCTGGTGGACTTAGTAAAAATGAATACTAGTAGGGAGATGATCTATGCTGGGTGGGTAAAGGAATGTGAGTACCGAATACACCCTGGTTGCCACATACTATAGAACTGTTTTATTTGAGGGTTTTTTTTTTAAGTCTCAAATTCAGTATAGCTGTTGCGTTTTTCTCAGTGTTCATTATCACTATGTGTAATTCAAATTTTCTAAATAAAACAAACAGGAAAAGATGCTTACCACATTACAAGTGCTTAAACTCAAAAAAACAAGGTGTGTGGATTCATAGCCTTGAGTTACTATCTGGACCAGGTGTTAAATTCTGTCAACTTCAAAAGCCACCTGTACTTGCAAATCTTGGCCCACGATGGACTACGTTTCCCAGGAGCTCACGCCAAATGAATTTTATAAAGTGCATTGTGGGAATTGTAGTCTTAGATGAGTCTTTTCCGCCAGCCTTTGACTCAAGCTCTGATTCCGGGATGCTTGAGATCCTGGGCTACCAATTAGCTGGGGCCATGTCGGTGAGACCGTGGTCCAACCGGGAAAGCGACTGTGGCAGCGTCGCACGATGATTTGCCAATGGGCGACCCCAGGGCGGGGCAAAGAGGCAGGCAGGGCGACCACGGCAATTGGGCGAGGATCCCGCGGCGGCGAGCGGGGATTGGCTGTGCGCTGGGTCAAGGAGGCCTGGGAAGGGGCGGAGGAAGGAGACCCGAGCAGGAAGAGCAGCCGCGAGGCAGCGGCGGCTGAGTCGGTGGTGGCAGAGGCGAAGGCGACAGGTCTGTGGGTTGGCAGCGGCCGCGAGAGCAGGATGCGGGTCCGGATTGGCCTGACGCTGCTGCTCTGTGCGGTGCTGCTGGGCTCGGCCTTGGCGACCTCGGGTCAGTATCCGCCCCCTCCGACCGAAGGCCCGGAGCCACCGCCCCCTCGGCCTCCATGGGTGGGCAGGGCCGTGGAGGTTCCAGGCTGTGCACCCCGCTTCCTTGAGTCGCATCTCGCATTGGGGTGTCTCTCGCTGTTTGGGCTTCGGTTGGCCTGGGCCGAAAGGGGAGTTTAGGGAGTTGGAGGGGGGAAGAAAAGAAGGGACGATCCCCCTGCCCACACCTCTCTCCTACCTAACTTTCTGCTTCTGCTACTCCTCACAAGTGAGGAATTGACTTTATAGGAACGAATACCCACAACTAGCTTAGACGCACAGTGACACATAAGCCGCAGCGGAGCTTTCTCGACCTTCATGTAGATTATATGCAACAAGGGATCTGAAACCCTGGGTTTGAGATTTGGAAATTAAGTAGTTGACACACCCGGAGCTGTCACTTCAGGCAGAGCAAGGGTCCTTCAATACCAGGATGTGACAGTGGTTTGTTTGGTTTCTTAACAACTGAGATAGTCCTTGCTCTATTTGTTTAAAAACGAAAACTTTAATCAAGATTTTAGCCACTCCCTGCCTCTTTTTAAAAACCTTCCTGAGAAAGTGGTGACCTCTGTCACAGTTTCTTAGTTGCCCCACTTTTGTTGATTTTTGAGGAGAGCTTAGTCTTTATAAAATGAATAGCAAATAGTTTATATGTTTTATATATATATGGAAATTGATGTGTTTCTGAATTGATTTTCCAATTAGCTGATTTATACTCTGGTTCTGAAAATGATTTTTTTTCTTTTTTAATATTTTAATCTGCCCACGTCTAAAATCTTCTATTTTGGAAGTGTTGACAAAAAATATTTAGGCTGTCTAAATGTTGATAAAGAAAAATTAGTATAGTAATGCTTTGGAATTGTAATTAGTTTCACTTGACAAGACAGCTGTTCTGTGGCTTTAAATTTTTTTGGAACAAAGCAGAGTATAAATGTCAACTCTTTTTTTTTTCCAACAGAAAATTCCCCAGATGGTTATTTGAATCCCCAAATTATCTGCCCTACTTGTAAATCAATGCCATAACATCATTTTACTTCTAAAATAAGTGGCCTAAACCTAAGATTCTATGATGATGTGGTTTGAGATGCTATTTGAGAAGCAACAAGCATATGCTAATTACTTTGCTGCCAACATCATGCTTTCAGGTCCATTGCTCCCCCCTCTGTCCGTTTGTTTTGATGGTTTGCATTTATGACCCAATCTTTGAAGGCTATACATAACTCTCGAACTTCTAGCAGTTATTTGGTCAAAAGAAGTATGAATTGAAGGTGTTAAGTTTAATTGGTAGAGTAAATGGTGGATCATGGACCCCCTGCCTCAGAATTCCATTTATGGTTTGTTAAAAATTCAGTTCTAGGCTCGGTGCCTGTGGCTCAAGTGGCTAAGGTGCGAGCCACATACACCTAAGGTGGGGGTTCGAATCCAGCCCAGGCCCGCCAAACAACAATAACGACTGCAACCAAAAAATAGCCAGGCATTGTGGCGGGCGCCTGTGGTCCCAGCTACTTGGGAGGCAGAGGCAGGAGACTCCCTTGAGCCCAGGAGTTGGAGGTTGCTGTGAGCTGTGATGCGCCACAGCGCTCTACCCAGGGGACAGCTTGAGGCTGTGTCTCAAAAAAAATTCAGTTTTAGGTCAGGTATCTGCCTAAGTGATTCTTCACACCATAGTTTGAGAACTTCAGCCATTAAAGAACCTGGTGTATATCCCTCTGAATTGAATTTGCAAAGTTTAAAGGAAAAGCATGTTAAATTTTCCTACTTTAATCTTTCTTTAATTATATTTCATATACTAAGAACTCCGTGTCAGTGGAGGTGATAGTTGAAAATCAACAGTTGGGATTCTCAGGGTATTATAATAAAAGACTACTAATACTGAAATTTTAAATCTTTGGGTTGTACTTATGTAAGTAAAGGACTGTGTTCAAGAAATGTCTGCTGTGATTTCCATCACAGTTAAATTTGTGCCTAAATATTTCTCTGGTAAGGGCAAAAGCCTTACTAAGCCAGAACTAAAACAATATAGATACACAAAAGAATAATAAAGGCAGTACTGTGCTCACATGAAGTTCAAATATCAAAAAATGCTTGTGTGAGATAAAGTTTTATAAATTAAGTACCAGATTTTCACTTGCCTTATCATTTATTAGAGTGCTTATGTGTGTAGGATTTCAGTCTCATTTTAAAAGTTTAGATTTAAAGTTTGGCTCAGGTATAAAAATCAAGTTTTTGGTGATAATTTTGTGTTTAAATGTTAGCTGTTACCCAGGGCAAGTTGTGTCTGATATCAGATAGAAAATGGTCAGCCAATAAAGAGACTCTTGATCTGGTGACTGTTAGTAGCTGTTATCTAATATCTTGTTTTAGAGGCATATAAAAGTATGGTACAGTCATGTGGCACATAAAATTTTGGTCAAGGACAGACCACATGTAAGACAGTCCCATAAGATTATAGTGAAATTGAAAAAGTCCTGTCACCTAGTGACATTTTAACTGTCCTAATGTTGTAGTGCAGTTACATTTTTAAAGTAGATTTAGTGTAGCATAAGTGTACAGTGTTTATAAAGTACAATAGTGTACGGTAATGTCCTAGGCCTTCTATTCATTTACCACTCACTGACTCACATAGAGCAGCTTCTAGTCTCACAAACCCCATTTATGGTAAGTGCTCTGTACAACTGTCCCCTTTTTTATCTTGTATACTATATTTTTACTGTACCCTTTCTAGCTTTAGATATGTTTAGATACACAAATACTTACTGCTGTGTTACAGTTGCCAGTAATATTCAGTGCAGTAACATGCTGAATGTGCTGGTAGCCTAGGAACAATACCTTGAAGCCCCGGTATGTAGTAGGCTATACCACCTAGATTTGTGTAAGTACCCTCCATGAAGTTCACATGACAACATCTTTCTCAGAAATATATCCCTCCTGTTAAGGGACACAACTGTACTTACATTAGAAATGTTTTCCCTATGAATAAATAAACTTAAAGGAGAAGATTAAAAGATAATTTTTCATTTTCTCAAGATAATAGTGAAATGGCTATACTATATTTCACTTAAAAATACATACTTTCTTATTTTTGGCAGGAAGAGGTAAATGTTTGAACCTCTTTTTTCTTTGTGCCAAACAATATTAGTCTCTTAAATTAGGTCCACTCCCAGGTATTTCAGGTAATAGTACAATTAATAAAATAAATTTAGAGAATTTATTTATTAGATTGCAGAGGATTTTTAATTTCACTGTTTTAGTTGTTCCTTAAAACATCATTGGGAGGCCACAAGACAGGTGGTATCATCCCCTTTTGACAGATTGAGAAATGAAGGCTGAGCAAGCTTTTGATACTGAACTGTGTGTCAGAATTGATAGGTGAGGAACCCAGTTCTCCAACCGAGCTCTCTAGGCCTCAGAGTTGGAGAAATTTAGAATCAAGACTATCTTAGGTTCTGCACATAGTGCCTAACTAGAAGACAGGCTGTCTTATCTCTTTTCACCACTCTTTAGACTTTCTGTGTTTGAAGACATTATTCTGTTTAATTTACATCACAGGAGGTAAAATGGATTTGTAATGATCACTTTCCCTGAAAGAATATCCCTGGTACTTTGCAGCTTTGTTAGTTGATATTAAAATAAAAAGACAAGCACAGTGGCTCATGCCTGTAATCCTAGCACTCTGGGAGGCTGAGGTGGGTGGAGTGCTTGAGCTCAGGAGTTTGAGACCTCCTTAAGCAAGAGCGAGACTCTGTAGTCCCAGCTACTCAGAGGCTGAGGCAAGAGGATCATCTCTTGAGCCCAAGAGTTTGAGGTTGCTGTGAGCTGTGATGCCATGGCACTATACCCAGGGTGAATAAAGTGAGACTGTATCAGAAAAAAAAAAATTTGATTTTCAAAGGAAGGTATACAATAAATAAAGTAGTGTGAACCATTATATTTTGGATATGATACTGATGAGTGAGAAATCCATAACTTTATTGAATCCCTTTGTAGGTTTTTCTGTGTTCTGATAAAAGCATTACCATTTGCCTTATTTATGTATAACTTTAATGTTTACCTGAAAACTAAACGTCAGAACTTTCTTAGGTCATAAGCAACTTTTCAACAAGTGTTATATGAAGAGAAAATAGCATGTGCTTTAAGACTATACCATCTGGAGTAGACTTTTCCAGTTTAGTAAGTGAAAAAGAATTCTCTTATTTGCCAGTAATACTAGTTTGTGAAGAGAGAAAAGCATGATGCAATTTACATGAAATAATCCTGAGGTCACAAATCATGTCTCTTAGAGTTCAAAACGCATTTTGCTACTCTAATGCCTAACAGCTTGTACTGTCTCAAATGTACGTGTCTTTAAAATTATTTATAGCTGTCTATATTATTTACCTGTTAGCTGCCTATGTGACCTGTTATGATAGGTACTAAATTTAGTAATTTAGTGATCCAGAGTTCCAGCTGATCTAAAGCTTCAGTACATGGGCATATATTGCAAATGTACATTTGAACATTTTGTGTCTGCTTTTGATACATTAACCAGTTGATGTTTCTGATTAATTACATGTATCTATACATGCAACTTTGATATATAATAGAGATGAATTTTTTCCTTTATCTAAAGATTTGCTGAGAATGGAATTTGAACTATGTATTAGAACTTGCGCTTTGGGTGATATTTATGAAGAAGTTAGCATGAAGGAGGATTGTTAATTAAGACATCACTGCCATTAAATGTTATGAGCACTGTGGGAGTAATACATGCCATACCCTTCTCTTCTCCACCTACCAAAAATAAAACATACTTTGAAGATAATCTAAAAGTAAGTGAATGTGAATAGTAGCTACAATTTAAATTTCCTATGAATTGACTACACTTTCACATGTGGCAAAACCTTATGAGTAGACTGGTTTTTTTCAAATATTCAAAACAAAAAGGAGGGGTTAAAAAAAGCGAATATTGTGAGTTAGTTGTATATTTTGAGCAAAATTGAGTTATACTTAAAGTCAGCTCAGTCCTCATAACAAACTCAAAACATATTTTTGTTGTATTTTTGAGAGTTACAAGTTAAAAGTAATGTTTGGATATGATAATGTGAAGTAAAGATAAATGGCAACCATAATACTTAATTTTCTAGTAAAAATCACATGATCTTACAGCATTTTGTCTGCTGGTTAATTTCTCACATAGCTTATGGAGCAGGCAGTACTGAAACTCCCTCTTGGATGAAATCAGGTAATTCTAAGAGCAAGAAGGAAGCTTAGAGATCATCTGACACATTTGTTGTTTAAACTGTCAAGGAATGCAAAGATAAAACGTTTGTATCTGGATTATTGAGTTGTTGCATGTGTTTGCAGAAGAACAGGAAAAAGAATGACCAATGGCCAGAAGAGAAGTAGTATCTGAAAAACAGAGAAAGAATAATAGAAGGAAAATCAATGTAATCATACAAAACCAAAGCAGACTATAAATTTGGAAAAAAAGCATAAATAGTGGCTGGATTTGTTACTTGTTTAATATAAGCAATTGATATCTTAATACATATTATAGCTCTCATGTGAATGAAGCATGATAGTATTATGCAAGTGTTTGTCTGTATTTGGTTATTTCTTAGTAAAGTAGAACACGAATCCTAAATGTATTTTTCTTACAACTCTGCTGTCAAATAATAGGTTGGATGCAGTGACTCACACCTGTAATCCCAGCACTTTGGGAGGCTGAGGCAGGAGGATTACTAGAGGCCAGGTGTTCAAGACCAGCCTGGGCAACATAGCAAGATCCACTCTCTGGGGGGAAAAAATATTATTATTCATTTCCATTCTCAGTAGTAACAAAATGCTAATTAGCACTAAAATAAGTTACTGTGACTCTAGGTCCTGAGTAGAGGAACAGAATACATGGGAACCTGGTTTATGAAATTAGAGATTTATTTTTATGAATTTGGTGTTTTATTCTCAGTAATAGACTACCTATATACACAAGAACTGGGTGGAATCTGAAGAAGTATCTGGTCTTAGGGGTGGGAGCTCTTGGTCTTCCTATGTTTGTAACAGGTGAAGCTTTTGTCTTCCCTGGAGAATGAAAAAAACTAACCTCCCAGCCCCTTTTTTTTCCCTTTCACTTGATCGTTTCTGATTGTGAATACAACCAAGTTTTAAATAATTCTAGGTTTATTTAACCAGTATCTGATAATTATTTTCTGTGTTATTTGTTATACATATTACTGTGCTTTGTTTTAATAGTACCTTTAATTTCCCAGTAGGGAAGATAACTAAATTGTCTTAAAATTTCTTTGCAGATGAAGAAGGCAGCCAGGATGAATCCTTGGATTCCAAGGTGTGTACTAAAATTTATATTTTCTAGTTCAAAGCATAAACTATGTACCATAAAAAGGATATGAAATCTGTATCTTTTGAATAACAATTGAATTAAAAATAACAAAAATAGATGATAGCAGTATTAGTTCTAGTTCTTCTGGGGGAAAAAAATCACCGACCTGCAAGAGAGAATAGTAAATATTTCCATTAAGAGTGTTGACT
>NW_003852415.1:7995091-7997012 GCF_000181295.1 Otolemur garnettii | reverse complement strand
TGTGTGTGTGTGTGTGTGTGTAAGGCAGTAGTATTTTTACTGCCTAATCAGATATTGATTTCATTTCTTATTTTTTCAAGTTTTTAGTTTCTTTTAATTTTGAAGACTTAACCTCTGCCTTTTATTACTACTTACCAATTTAAAATAATCAAATGTGTAAATATACTATTGATTAATGGAATGAGTAAGACTGATTCTTAAATATCCAAGGAGGCCAATCAGTTATGAACACTGATCTCTAGATTTGAGGGAATAAAGATAAAAGTAGGAAGTTGTAATACAGGGTTATCATAGGGGAAGTATAAGGTATGTTAGAAGCATGTGGTGGGGAGAACTCAACCTAGACTTTTAAGAATTCAAGAATTAAGGAAGTCTTCCTGGGGGAAATAACATCTAAGCTGAAATTCAAAAAAAGAGTAAGTCTGGTAATGAAGGCATGTGACAATTACATATTAAACCCTATAAAAATGGATGAATGTGGCACTTCAGGGAGCTAAGGAGACATGGTATCTAGGTTAATAAAAGTAATGGTCAAATGGGGTTGAAGAGATTATTAGTATTGTTTATAACTAAAAATGTTTTATGTTCCCAGGCTTCTTTGCCATCAGATGAGTCAGGAAAGGACCAGACCACCACAGGCAGAGTAGTTGCTGGTCAGATATTTCTTGATTCAGAAGAATCAGAACTGGAATCTAATATTCAAGAAGAGGAAGATAGCCTCAAGAGCCAGGAGGGGGAAAGTGGCACAGAAGAAATCAGCTTTCTAGAATCTTCAAATTCAGAGAGCAAGAACTATGAAGAACCAAAGAAAGTACGGAAACCAGGTAGTCTGGACATTTTCTTTGCTTTTACCTTATTTAGGAAAGGAGACAACTGAAATTTTACAGGTAGTGACTAAAGATGCTGAAGAAGGCTGGTTTAACTGATTATTAACGACATACAAAGTGTAGTTTTACAGGATTGTGTAGATTTTAATACATCAAAGTCACTTAACAGATTTGACCCAAGTTATATATGCTGAACTCAGACAAATTGAATTTGTATCATACTAATATCCTAGCATTTCTTACTGGACTTCTATATATAAATAAATTTCTCTCTGAGAAATTTTAAAAAGTAATAATATCAGAGTGGTACACAAAGCAGAAACTCAGGGAAGAATTGTCTAACATGGAACTTGGGTTATTTTCAGAATTGTGTTAGGATTTTTACTCCCATAACCTTGTCAATCATCCTAGGTAATTTGATTTAGGTGTTTATCCTTCTCCAGTTGAAGCTTATGTAAATTTTAATCCTCTTGTTACTTTCACCTTGACACCTCTACTTTTAAATTTAAAACTTGATGTTTTTCACAGTAATATGGTAAATATACTTTAAAAAATTAATTGTTAACGTGTCCATTCTGCCTTGTTGTCTGGCTACCCTTTTGTCATTTAGGTATTTCAAAGATCTCCACCTTACCCACTTATTATTCTATTATTAATTGCTCTCAGGAACTGATCTGGATTTGACCTATAAAGATTGGAAAATTTTTACTACAAATATACCATATTCATAAATAGGAAAATTATTTATCAGAAATTAAAAAGTACCTTAATCCCATCAAGTAGAAATTACAGCTATTAACAGTATGGAGAATCTCAGGCTTTTTTTTTTTTCTTGGTGTACACATAATTTTAAGGAAACTAAATTGGATCAAAATATATATATCATTTCACAGTGTGCATTTTATACTTAACAGTTTATCATAAACATTTTCCCATGTCCTTTACTATTCTTTTACAATTTAATATTTGAATATATTGTTTACAATATTTTGCTCAGAGATTATTTTATTGTGTGTGTCCTTGTGAACAGTGGTGAAAATTTTCTTAGAATTCTTAAAAGTGGGCTCAGCGCCTGTGGCTCAAGTGGCTACGGC
>NW_003852415.1:7993503-7994595 GCF_000181295.1 Otolemur garnettii | reverse complement strand
GGAGGCTGAGACAAGAGAATTGCTTGAGCCCAAGAGTTAGAGATGTGACACCAGCGCACTCTACCGAAGGTGACAAGTCAGATTCTGTCTCAAGAAAAAAAAGACTTCTGTTTACATACTTCCTTTGAAAATACCATTTTCCTGTATATACCTCAGCCAAGTATGTATTACTGTTATACAATTTTAGCCAATTATTATAGTTTAATTCATTCCTTTTTTATTTTAGGGAGATTTTTAACATGTACAGAAATAGAAGGTATAATGGCCCCCCACTTGTCTCCCAGCTTCAACAGCCTTAGCATTCTGCTATTCTTGTTTCATCTTTACCACTCCCCATACAGTTGCCCTTTTTTCTTCCCTAGAGTATTTTGTTTCATTTATTTATTTATATATTTCGAAACAGAGTCTCTGAATAGCACCATCATAGCTCCAGCAATCTCAAACTCCATGGGGAGTCCATGGCACCTTCATAGCTCACAGCAATCTCAAACTCCTGGACTCAAGCAATCCTCTTGCCTCAGCCTCCTGAATAGCTGGGCTACAGGTTTCCACCATAACACTTAGCTATTTACTAGAGTATTTTAGACAAAATTGCATATGTTCTTTTACCTATGTGTGCATCTCTAAAAGAATTTTTTTTTTTTTTTGAGACAGAGTCTCAAGCTGTCGCCCTGGGTAGAGTGTCGTGACATCACAGCAACCTCCAACTCTTGGGCTTAAGCTTAGAGTCTCAAGCTGTTGCCCTGGGTAGAGTGCCGTGGCATCACAGCAACCTCCAATTAGCTTAAGCTATTCTTTTGCCTCAGCTTCCCAAGTTGCTGGGACTACAGGTGCCTGCCACAACGCCCACCTATTTTGGGGGCGTTGTAGGTATCATTGTTGTTTGGTGGACCTGGGCCGGACTCAAACCCGCCAGCTCCAGTATATGTGGCTGGCACCCTAGCCACTTAAGCAGCAAGGCACCGAGTCAAAAGTAAGAATTTTTTAACAAAATCATAAAATTAGCCATTACTCCTTTATTGCTTAATACCCAGATCTTCAGTTTTGTTCTTTTTTTTGAGACAGAGTCTCACTATGACATCCTCAGTAGAG
>NW_003852415.1:7987259-7991434 GCF_000181295.1 Otolemur garnettii | reverse complement strand
AAAAAAAAAAAAAGAAAGAAAGAAAGAAAGAAATATTTTCACGTAAGAATTTGGTGTGTGAGCAACATCCAAAGGAGACCCTTGGGTATATTTTTGATTGTTTATTTGACTATGCTTTGGTTTTGGGCATTGTAAAAGTATAGGAAAAACCAAACCAAAGTATGTTTTCCCTACTTTCACTGAGTGAACACTTCTGACACCAAATGTGTGGGGGTACTTTCCAACATCCAGGGAGGCAATTAGTTCTGCAGCAGACTCTCCAGCAGACTCCAGTTGGATGTCCTCTCACTTAACTTGATTCTCACTCTGTTTACCTGGAGATTCTTCAGACCCCACTGGTTGAGGGCTCAGTTCCCAGAAGACTACACCTTACTTGAGATGCCAGTTGCAAGCCTCAGGTTGTTCACCGGTGCTTCTGATGACCCACTATAAGTTAGGGTTCTCCTGATCTCCCTTCTTGGGTTCAGTAAATTTGCTAGAACTTGGAATTCTGGGAAATATAATAATGGGTAAATCTACATTTATTCATTTATCATAAAGGATATTACAAAGGATACAGATGAGCAGCCAGGTGACAGAGATGCACAGGGGAAAGTATGGGAAAGGGGCGTAGAGCTTGGTGCCCTCTCTGGCCTGATGACCTCACCATACACAACTTTCTGGAAGCCCCAGAACTCAAGCCTTTTGCATTTTTATGAAAACTTCTCTGCATAGACATGACTGATAAAATCCCCCCTGCCATTCCAGGTGGTTGTGTGGTGGGAGTGAAAGTTCCAACTCTCTAATCTTGGTTGGTTCCCCTGGCAACCAAGCACCTCCCCCTAACCTGGGAGCCAATCAAGCCCCCGCCCTCGCAACCTGGGAGCTTTGTGCCACCATTCATTCATTAGCATACTAGAGACAAATCCAGAGATTGCAGGGTTTTTTGTTTGTTTGTTTGTTTATGAGACAGAGCCTTAAGCTGTCCCTCTGGGTAGAGTGCTATGGCATCACAGCTCACAGCAACCTCCAACTCCTAGGCTTAAGCGAGTCTCCTGCCTCAGCCTCCCAAGTAGCTGGGACCACAGGCGCTCACCACAACTTTCGCCCAGCTATTTTTTGGTTGCAGCCATCATTGTTGTTTGGCAGGCCCAGGCTGGATTTGAACCCGCCACCTTAGGTGTATATGGCTGGCGCCTTAGCCACTTGAGCCATAGGCGCCGAGCCGATTGCAAGGGTTTTAAGAGATATTTGTCAAAACACAGGATGAAGACCTCATATATATATTTTACAATATCACAAGCATTATTACAGATCCATGGACTTTTATGTATAGTTGACCCGCAGCATCCATGGATTCTGTTTCATGGATTCAACCAACTACTCAGAAATGTTTGGGGAAAAAAACGAATGGTTGTATCTGTACTAAACAAGTACAGATTTTTCTTCTCATTCCTTAAAGATACAGTAACTATTTACATTAGCATTTACATTGTATTAAGTATTATAAGTAATCTAGAGAGGGTTTAAAGTATAGAAGAGAGGATGTACATAGGTCATGTGGAAATACACCATTTTATACAAGGGGCTTGAGCATCTGTGGATTTTGGTATTGGGGTGGGGAATCCTGGACCCAGTTCACAGTACCCCAATGATACTAAGGGATTGTCGTGAGCTCCTTAACCAGGAGTATATGTTCTGAGAAATGCATTGTTAGGCAATTTCACCTTTGTGCAAACATCATAGAGTGTACTTAAATATAAACCTAGATGGCTGTAATATACAGCATGTTACTCCTAGGCTATAAACCTGTACAGCATATTACCGTAATGCAGACGTTCTCAACCTTCCTAATGCCACGAACCTTTAGTACAGTTAAAAGGTGTCGTGACACACAGGTTGAGAACTGCTGCCGTAGTGGATTCTGTAAGCAGTTATAACAATGGTAAGGATTTGTGTATCTAAACATTAAAAAGGTCCAGTAAACATACAGTATAAAAGATAAAAGGTGTATACCTGTTTAGGGCACTACCATGAATAGAGCTTGCAGGACCAGAAGTTGCTCTGGGTTACTCAGTGAGGAATAACCCCGTGAGGAGACAGGAGAGGGTAGTTATAGCAAAGTAGTTAGGAAGGCCTAGGACATTACTGTACACTACTGTAGGCTGTGTTTATAACCACTGTACACTTAGGCTATACTGAATTTTTTAATTTTTTTCTTCAGTAATAAATTAACCTTAGCTTACAGTGACTTTTTTACTTTATAAACATTTATTTTTTTTTTTTTTTTTGAGACGGAGCCTCAAGCTATCCCCCCTGGGTAGAGTGCCATGGCATCATGCTCACAGCAACCTCCAACTCCTGGGCTCAAGCGAGTCTCCTGCCTCAGCCTCCCAAGTAGCTGGGACTACAGGCGCCCGCCACAACGCCTAGCCATTTTTTGGTTGCAGCCATCATTGTTGTTTGGCGGGCCTGGGCTGGGGATTCGAACCCGCTACCTTAGGTGTATGTGGCTGGCGCCTTAGCCGCTTGAGCCACAGGCACCGGGCCCATTTAATTTTTTTTACTGTTTTGACTCTTCTGTAACATTTAAACACAGCTGAACAAAAATATTTTCTTTGTATCCTTATTCTGTAAGCTTTTTTCTGTTTTGTAAATTTTATTTATTTTTCTACTTTTTAAACTTTTTTGCTAAAATCTAAGATGCAAACACACACATTAGTGTGGGCTACACAAGGTCAGGATTATCAGTGTCAGTTTCCCACCTCCATATCTTGTCCCACTGGAAGATGTTCAGGGGCAGTAAGCCAGGTGGAACTGTTATCTCCTGTGATAGTAGTGCCTTCCTCTGAAATAATTCCTGAAGGACCTGCTTGAGCAGTTAACTTTTTTTTTTAAGAGCAACTTTTTTTGGTAATAGTAATTTGAAGGCATATACTATAAAATTGCTCTTCTGACCAGAGAAAGCCAAACACCATCACATACCAGGGCCACTGGCTCTCTCCCAGGAACTTGGGGAGAAGCTTTGGTGTGGGAGAAAGGCAGAGGGGCTGAGACAGGAGAGGGTAGTTATAGCAAAGGTCTTGGAGTCCCACAAGCAGGGAGGAGAGACCAGTTTCATTCTTGCTAAGACCTGGAGCAAGCAGCCTTTCGCGGACTGTGACCTGGCCAGATAGGGTACCACAGAGGCCCAGCCTGAAGCAGGCCCTCACTAGAGGGCTCTCTGGTCCCTGATGTTTCCTGCAGCTCACAAAGGTGTTTGGGAGGGAACAGCATAAGCCCGAGCCTATCACAGGACAGATGACCATGCAGAGGCCTGGGGAGGCGTGACCTGTTCCAATATCACTTGGCAGTTGGAACACTCTTGTGGCCCCATACCTGGCCTATGGGAGACGAGACAGCTATAAAGACCGAGTAAGTACATAAACCATTAGCATAGTTGTTTATTCTCATTATCAAGTACTATGTACTGTACGTAATTATACGTGCTGTACTTCTTAGATTCCTAGCAGCACAGTAGGTTTGTTTACACCAGCAGCACCCCAGACATGTGAGTAATATAGTATGTTGAACTATGGTATTATGATGGCTGTAATGTCAGTAGGTGATAGGAATTTTTCAGCTTCATTATAATTTAATGAGACCACCTTCATATATGTGGCCTTTCATTGACTGAAAGGTCATTATGTGCCACATGACTGTATTTATCATTCTATTACAGTCGTTTGCTTTTTTTGGTTGCTCAAATTATTCCATTTCAGGCCATTGGGAATTTCTTTAAGATCATTCCTTGTCTTTTTGTCTAGATCCTGGTGATCTTTCATAATTTCCCTTTCTTAGGCAGGACAAGATGTCCTGGACTCATTTTGTCTATTTCCTGGCCCAGAAATGAATCTCAGCCATTTCTCCAAGGAACCTGGGTTCATTTTAATGTATTAGATCATCTGATCTAAGCACCAGGAATACTATTACTAAGTATTACTATTACTAAGTTATCATTACTTGTAAGCTTATTGGTTGATAAGGAATGTAACATTCATGCTGAAATTTCCAGTTCAAATTACATATTACAGGTGACATAACACCAATGGTCACACTGACAACTTGGACTTACAAGAATCAGAGATCATAACCAGTATAAAACTTAGCAAATATTTCATAAACAAAATTACTGCAAGACACTAGCAAGGTGGCTC
>NW_003852415.1:7979037-7986778 GCF_000181295.1 Otolemur garnettii | reverse complement strand
TCTTGGGCTTAAGCAATTCTCTTGCCTCAGCCTCCCAAGTAGCCGGACTACAGGCACCTGCCACAATGCCCGGCTATTATTTTGTTGCAGTTGATTAGCTGGCCCGGGCCAGGTTCAAACCCGCCACCCTCAGTGTATGTGGTTGGCTCCATAACCACTGTGCTACAGGCACCGAGCCTCTCGGGTCTTTTCTTGTCTCAATTAGGATGCTCTCTGGCCTATCATCCACATATGAGGCCTCTAAGTGATGCTTATGGAACATCGCTTCCACAAAAGGAAGCTTTTTCTGCCATGAGACATGCCCAGTTTATTCTCTGATAATTACATAGTTTATGTGATGTTTTCTAGGGAGTTGTACCTACATACATCTCAGGTTTTTATATAATGAGCAGTCTAGACAGACCAAGTCCATCCTGCTAAAGCATTTCATAAGTAAGGACTCTTGCAGTAGTAAATACTTTCGAGTGTGTTTACCAGAAGGTCTCCCATAATTATGTTTCAGAGTGATTTGATTGTGCTTAGAGATCCCGGTTCTCTCTCTCTCTCAGGCCAATAAGAGAAGGAAGCTAATTTGTGGTCTGCTGCTAGTGTTTTCCATTCCAGCAGGGTTTGGGGTTCTTTCCTTTTGTGTTGTCTCCATTCACCGATGCTAAAACTAATGACAATAATGTTATATTACTGTATCCTAATAAATACAGTTTCAAAATAAAAATACCAACTTTAACAATAACCATGGGCTCACAGAATACAGTCTAAGATTCCTTTATGGGTCTTTTTAATCCTTGGTGTATATTTTATTAGGAATTAGTAACAATACTATGTATAGTGTTTTAAAAATCACTTGAATAATCCTCTGTGTGGTTATACCAACAACTTTACAAACATTTGCATTCCTTTGTTTTAGTTTTTCAGTAATGATTTAGATTTATTTTTAATGTATGACATACAACATAAATTCCGTGCATAGGGCTTCGTGTGTATGCAGTTCCAGCTACGTTAGAACTGGGTCATATGATAAAAACTTTAAAACTTTCTCCCTTTGTCAGCCTCTCATTATATCGCTACCACATTAACTTTTCTGAAACCCAGATTTGTATAGAGGCTTAAACATCATAGTTACTACAACAGAGATTTGTTATATATACCCTATAATTATACCCTATAATTCTCCTGTTTTTAACCTTTTATTACCTCCCCCATTTGTCTCAAAGATAAAGTATGCACTCCTTAGCATGATTCATGAAGATTTTGGTGTCTGATCCACAAGTCAGCATCATCCCTTCCATGAGAAACCTTTTTCAGCAATTCTAAACCCCTTTACAGTTCTTTTTATTATTATTTTTGAATTTCTTGAGATAAGAATCTCACTCTGTTGCCCGAGGCTAGAGCAGCCTAGCTCACAGCCACCTCAAACCCCTAGGCTCAAGCTATCCTCCTGCCTCAGCCTCCCAAGTAACTGGGACTATAGGTGCTCTCCACATCACTCAGCTAATTTTTTTTATTTTTAGTACAAATGGGGTCTTGTTCTTGCTCAGGCTGGTCTTAAACTCAGTTCAAGGGATCCTCCCACCTCAGCCTCCTTGGAGTTCTGGGATTACAGGTAGAGCCCCTCCACCTGTCCTCTTCACAGTTCTTCAAATAGACTGTGCATTAGGCTTTTCTCTGCAATACGTAGAATGCCTTCTTACTCCCTTGCCCAAATCTATCAAATTTCTACCCATCCTTAAAGATAAATTTCTTCTTACTGAAGCAAACCATCCAAGGGTAATTGTATAGAACAGCTTCCTATTTGGACTCCCTGCTTTCACTCTTTACTCCTATTGTCAGTTCCTAACCGTTGCCAGATTGATTCTGCTTCCTGCTCAGAAATCTCCCACAGCTTCCTGTCATCCTCCAAATCCAAACTTCTTGCCTTTATCAAGTCTCTATGTGATCAGGCCCCTTCTCTCTCTCCAGTGTCCTTTGCTGCCACTCCCCTTCAGTCACATGACCCCAGCCACACTCGCTATTTCTTGAATATTTCACACTTATTCACACCTATGTTGAGGATCCCCAAGACTATCCACCCAGACTCAGTGCTTCTCTAGGAAGATTCAGAGGACTCGTTTAGAGCAGGCATCCTCAAACTACGGCCTGTGGGCCACATGCAGCCCGCCTAGGACATTTATCTGACCCGCCGGGTGTTTTTGCCGCTGCTGCCTATCCTGCTTAGCAGCCAACTCGTCCTGGGGCCTGCGGTCCAGTCCTCCAAAGATCTGAGGGACAGATGTAAGATCCAAGGGTTCACACAGGAAGTGTTAATTCCCCCCAGCAATAAGTTACAGTGACATGTGAAATGTTTTTGACCAGGTAAACTCTAGTTAGAGATGTGATGTTTTTTTAGAGACGTGGTGAAATGTTTTTGACCAGGTAAACTCTAGTTAGAGATGTAGTGTTTTTACTTGGGGGCTGAGTAAGTTGGCACCCTCTGTCTTCCGTTATCAAAATTACAGACTCCAGAAAGAAAGCAGGTGTTCAGTATAAACCCTACTGTTTGTACAGCTTGAGTGAACCACTCTTATCAGTTAGGGTGGTGGGAACTCTCCAGAAGTCTAACTTCCCAGATGTTAGCCAAGGGCCAGCCTTGGAAGCAGATCTTTTCCGAGACAGAAGTTTAGGCCTGCTGTGTTAAACTTTTCTTTGTACAATCTTGGTCGCTAGCCAAGATGTCTTTACAGCAAAGTTATCGTCAATAAGACCCAGATAGTAGAGAGACCGTCCTTCAGTATTGATTTCAGCTATGACCTTTAGGAGGCCTGGATTTAGCCAGTTAAAACAATTCCTGTTAATCATAATGTTAATCTCGAAAAGCCAAGTGGTTTCTAAATTAATCTTTCTTACCTTTTTTTTTTAACTTTTAACCTTTTAATTAACCATTTTAACCTTTTTAAAATATCCTTGTCCCAAGTTCCTGTATTAACTTGTTCATCATTTCAGTCACAGCATGACTGACAGTAAATTGAAGCTGACTTGAAAGCCTTCTAGAGCTAAGGCACTGTCCTGAGAATCAGGGTAAAAGTTTAGTCCCAGAGAGTACACGTGATAACCCTGGAAACAAAACATTTACGATTGTTGGAGCATCTCAAGCAAGATACGCATTGGCCAGGCATTTTAATGTGGCCCCCAACACAGGTGGTTTGTCCTAGGGTTTCCAGTCCAGCCCAAATAATTTAGTCCGGTTCTTGATTTCAAAGGGACTGCTAGTTGGTTTCAAATGGTTTTGCTGTCAGTGACAGCTGTCCATCTATCTCAGGAGCATGGACAGCATCTGGCATTTTCTGTGTGGAAAGTGCAGGAGCTGAGCCACTTCCTGTTGTGTCCTAGTCAGCCCTCTCTGATACAGCCACAGGCTCAGGGGTGCAAACAGCCACAGGCTTAGGGGAGTTCACAGCCACAGGCTCAGGGGTGCCAACAGCCACAGGCTCAGGGGTGCTAACAGCCACAGGCTCAGGGGTGTTCACAGCCACAGGCTCGGGTGCAAACAGCCACAGGCTTAGGGGAGTTCACAGCCACAGGCTCAGGGGTGCGAACAGCCACAGGCTCAGGGGTGCCAACAGCCACAGGCTCAGGGGTGTTCACAGCCACAGGCTCAGGGGTGCCAACAGCCACAGGCTCAGGGGTGCGAACAGCCACAGGCTCAGGGGTGTGAATTCAAAGGACTCCTGATGGCTTAGAAAAACACTTAGTTTTTTCTTTAGGAAGAGGTGGAAGTTTCCAGAAATAGTTTTGAAAACAAAGATGATTAATGTCCTCTTCCCTCCCTGCCCAGGTGTAGGAGTTTTTATTTATTTTTATTTTCCTCAGTTGTTACAAAATCAGTATTTCCTTTCAAATATTTTAATTTTACATTTTTTTCAATAATCCCCTACTCTCAATCACACCTTTTGTCTGGAGAGGTTGTGTGCAAGAGGGGTAAAACATCTTCACAAAAAAAGTTTTATACAGCTTAATCAGAAAGACATCATGTTCAGGATTTGGACAAGATGAAATCCTTGTGTTTTCAGAAATTTTCAAGATAGGTTTATGTAATCTCTCACCCCTCTCACCCTGATCATTTGTCCAGTGAACAGCCTTTTTCTAAAGCTGTCTGCCCTTAATAAACAGATTGCAGTGAGGCATGTGTAGCAGGAGAAAGGTGAGGGGAGCAGGGGCAGGGGACCATGCATTGTTGCAGAGTGTGACTCATGGGGAGAGCCAGACACAGCAGTGAGATGTGTTCTGGATGGATCAGGACCTGTAAGGAGTGAAAAGAAGGGTGCGCTTCCTATGATGTACTCTATCCCAATTTGTAGCTTTTGGGAATAACCACAGATTAGTGAATACTGTTTATCTCTGTCAGAAATACACAGCCAGGCAACAGCTAGATTTCAGGTGGTCTCATCAGAAAAAAAAGAGCCCTTTCCTTGGGGCAAGTATATGTGACTAAGACAATCCCAGCAAGCACTCGTGATTTTTTTTATAGCTTAGTGCTCCAGAGAGGTGTCTTAAATGTGCACGGTTGCAGTCTGAGTTCTGTTCATTGAGCCTATGCCTGTTCATTTCAGCCTCAGCGTGCCTGTACCTGGCAGGTTTTAACCTAATTGCCTATCCAGGCAATTAAGATTGGTGAATTCAGGATTCAGAAAAAACCAGAGGTATTTCTTTGGTAGCAAGAGAGGTGAGATGCTGGGGAGCTAGGAAGTGCAAGTGGTAAGCAAGGCTTTTCTAAGCCCTTTCTTCTTGTCAGTTCCTGCAGTGCAAATTGACCCACTCAAAAATTTCTCAGGCTGGAAAATCCTCAGCCTTGAAAGGGCAGACCTTCGCTGTCATTCATTAGCAGACTAAAACCTGCTTTTTAAATCTCCGTCTGTAGATCACTTCCTTTTTCTTACCGTCTGCCTTTTTCCAGAGGCTCCAATAAGCAAAAATTTACATCTTCCATACGAGAAACCATGAGTGACAGATGTTCTGTTTCCAGTACCAAAGAGTTTAAGTTCCAACCCACCCACTGGTGACAAAAAGGGAGTCGTGTCCGACTTACACCTATCTTTTTTGTAGCTTCTCCTTATCAGGATGATTCCTCTAATATTTGTGAAAATGCAAGTATTTAAAATATCAGTTTTTATAGTATATCCATATACAGCAGTCGCAAAAAAAAAGTTTGGGTTTTTAGTGGGGGCCAGGTTTGAACCCACCACCTCTGGTATATGGGGCCAGCACACTACTCCTTGAGCCACAGGCACCACCTCGCCAAAAAGTTTTTTCTTCTTGTTTTCCCTCACTGCAGTGTACTGGGCCACCTGGCAGTAAATTCAGCATTTGCAGTGTTCACGTTCAGCTGCCTGGGAAGATGCAGTCTGGAGTGCAGTGGAGGAAGGGAGGTGGGGGAGGCTACTGTAGCAGCAGCAGCAGCCAGGCTGAAAACTACTGGAGTGTTACCTTCCCTCACTTTTTATTCTGCTTATCTAAAATTTTGACATAGCCCTGAGACCTGATTTCACTTTCTCCTCACCTCCATAGAGAGAGCAATGCAAACTTTTAACATTTTTGGCCCATTCTTCCAAATATAGGGTCTCTCCTCCCATCTAGAGGAGAGAACAAAAATCAAAGGCCTCACCAGGGTACACTGGGTTTTTCTCCCTCTCACTTTAGCCAGCTGGGGCAAAAGGAGCCAGGGGATCCAGCAAGCCAAATCTGCTGGAGTTGGATTTATCGTTTTCAAATTCCATAGGTAACTGGCCTCTCACAACAGACAGCAGCTCAGCTGCTGCTATATGCTGTGGTTGATTCTCTGACCACCTGGCCACCAAAGATACATCATACCTTGCCCCTTACCCTTCCTCTTCCTAAACAGTGCTTTCACCATATTTCAGTGAGTCATGATCATTCTAGCAAATCCTTCTGCAACCAGCCATGTCAGGGGTCCCCAGCATCCCCAGGTATGATAACTTGCTGGGAGGAGTTGGCATATAGCTCTATTCACAGCTGTGATTTATTGTAGTAAAAGGATCCAAAGCAAAATCAGCAGAGGAGCAAGGTGCATGGGGCAAAGTCTGGAGGAAACATGGTTCAAGCTGTCAAAGGTCTTCTCCCAGAGGAGTAATACAGGATGGGCTTAATTCACCCAGCAGTGAATTGAAACAACATATGAGAAATGTTGTCTACCAGGGAAGCTTGTTAGAAACCCAGGGCCTAGACTTTTTGCTGGGCACTAGTTTTATAATCACACTGTTTGTCTAGCATGTACCAAAATCGTGAACTCACAGAAGGAAAACAGGTGTTGAACATAAACTGCATGTTTATACAGTTAAGGCTCAGTGAATTGCTTTGATAGGTTTTGGGAGGGTTCCCACCTATCAAACTTAAGTTCCCAGACACCAGCCAAGGGCTACATTACAAGCAAGCCTTTTAAAGAGTAACAGCCAGGCCTGCTATGTTAACTATGTTCTGCACATTATCTCAGTAAACATTTTTTGAAGATGAGTAAATTAAATGTCCATCAGGAGGGGAATGATTACATTGTGGTATTCCCTGTTACAGAATACTCATAGTCATTTTAAAAAGAACTTTGTTTTTTCAAATAACAGAAAATTCATCAAACCAATGTTCTCTGTAGGTAGAACCAGAACTCTATAGATCATCAGTTTAGAACATGTGCCAGCAGGGACTCTAGCCCTGAAGTCTCATTCCTGTTCAGCCTCCTTAGTGAATTGGCTTCATCCTCACGTTTGTTCTATGTGGTCAAACCTGGTGGTGGCTGCACCTCCCGGTCTTGAGTCCTCAGGAGGGAACTGTATGCATCAGACTGGCAGAAGCCTTCCCAGAAAATACTAGAAGAGCTCTGACCTAGAAAAGAGGTTAGGAATTAATAATGAGCCATTCTATGCTGTCTGCCACCTGGAAGAATGTCAGTGATGTATTAAGTGAAAATCTCTTACGGTAAAGTAATTTACTTAGTATGAGCTTGTATTAGTTAGAGTTCTCCAGAGAAACAGAACCGAAGGCAATATGCTGGCAGAATGCCTTCTGCCTGGGGGTCCGTCTTTGTTCTGTTTGGGCCTTCAACTGATTAGATGGAGTCTCCTCACATGATGGAGGATAATCTGCTTTACTCAGAGTCCACCAATTTAAATGTTAGTTAATCTCATCCAAAAGTCAACTTCAGCTCAGTGCCTGTGGCTCAAGTGGCTAAGGCACCAGCCACGTACACCCAAGGTGGTGGGTTCGAATCCAGCCTGGGCCTGACCAGCAACAATGACGGCTGCAACCAAAAAATAGCCGGGCATTGTGGTGGGCACCTGTGGTTCCAGCTACTCAGGAGGCTAAGGCAGGAGACTCGTTTGAGCCCAGAAGTTGGAGGGTACTATGAGCTGTGATGCCACAGCACTCTACCCAGGGGGACAACTTGAGGCTCCTGTCTCAAAAAAAAAGTCACCTTCACAGAAATATCAAAAATGTTAGACCAAATATGTGGGCACTATGGCCCAGATAGGTTGACACACAAAATTAACTATCACAGAAGCCATTTTTTTAAATGTTTACAAATGAAAAGAAAAAGGTCCAGAACTTTTCTACTAACAATCATCTTTCCCTATCACTTCAAAATTAGTCTGACATGGCTCGGCACCTGTGGCTCAAATGGCTAAGGCACCAGTCACATACACCTAAGGTGGCGGGTTCGAATCCAGCCTGGGCCTGCCAAAACAACAATGACGGCTGCAAC
>NW_003852415.1:7967401-7978861 GCF_000181295.1 Otolemur garnettii | reverse complement strand
AAAAAAAAAAAAAAAAATTAGTCTGACGTGATGGTGTGTGCCTGTAGTCTTAGTCACTTGTGTGGCTAAAACAGGAGGATCAGTTGAGCCAGGAGTTTGAGGCTAGCCTGGGCAACATAGCAAGACCCCCATCTCTACAAAACATTTTTTAAAATTAGCCAGGTGTGGCAGTACAGGCCTATAGTCCCAGCTACTTAGGAGAATGAACCAGGAGGATCACCTGAACCCAGGAGTGTGAGATTGTAGTGAGCTACAATCACAACACTACACTCTAACCTGGACAACAAAGTAAGACCCTGTCTCAAAAAAAGAGAAGGAAAAATGACTGTGATTTTTCTTTAATTTTGTATACTCTCCCATTGTTCAGTCTTCTGCAACAAACATCCTTGCAGTCTTAAAAAATAAAAAGAAGAAACATTAAATAGAATAAGCAGCATTTTATGACATTACAAATGATACAAAAGGAGCCAAGATTAAACTTACTAAATCATTGTTAAAATCAGGTTCTGAAGTAAGCAAGTTGAGTAATAGTGTGGAGTTCCACTTCCTTCTTGCTTATATGGCAGTGGCAGGGAAGGAACCACCCTTAACCAAATTGATCAGATTAAACAGAAGACAGGTGGTAGAGAAAACATAGGCAGTTACCTGCAGCACATCCTGACTTTAGTGAAAAAGGATTGATTTTTTTGGGTGGTGTTTCTTTCGTTTCATTTGGTTTTACAAGAAATTGTTTGTGTAAGAAAACACCTTTAGAAAACCATCTTTATGCATCCTTATCCCCACCAGAGCCTTTTCGAAACTCAACAATCTTTAAAGTCATTATGTAGAGAAACCCCACTGTTCTCAAATAGTAGTTTTCTTGAGCAACTTTACTTTGGATGATTTTTGACAGTGCCTGTCACCTAATTGTCATGAAGTTTGTCACTTTATCTTAGTACAGGGGCCAGGGCTTTTTCCATTTCTACTTTAAAACAGTTAGTTGCTTATCATAGAGCTGAACTTTGTATGAACTCTGACCTATGGTTTTGTTGATTTTTCCATGCCATTACATCTTCTGAAAAATACATTTTTATCTGTAATGCAATGTCTTCCTTAGTAGAGTATGTGTTTGTTTACAAATTTACTTTTTTAACTGAATTTAGTGGTTCTCAACTTTTGGTGAAAGCAGTCTGCTTGTAGCGAATCATAGACTTTGATATTTCCCCAAAAGATTACTATAGCATATTCCCAGGCAATAGTAGAATACCTCATTATTTGTCTTATGCCATTTACTTTAAGTCCAGTACTATATAGTTTACTTTAAATCCTCTAAACTAAGATGCTTTGTACTTAGTACCAAATTTAGGGGGAGGTTGGTTATGATTGGTTGGTTGATTGTGCTTTTATCTTGGTGTTTATTAAAATTGATGAAGTCAATAAATAATTATTTTCCAACCATTTGGACTACAGATATATTTGATTTGAATGCCACTTGGTACAAGATTGCTTCAGACAAGTACTGTGATTAAATAATTAATTTTCTTATTTAACAGAATATCCATCTAAACTTAATGGTACTATAAAAATTCTTAAAATGAGAAATTCACTAAGCTCAAGTCTGTACATGTATCTGTACAGACCAAGAATTTAACATTTTGGTGGTAGTTTTGATTTTACAATTAAAAATGTGGAAAAGATGTGTTTTTATTCCCAAGACATTTAATTCAATATATATAACAACATACTAGCCACACTTACATTTTTGTCTCTGGGAGTCTTTTCCTTCAACATTCAAACATGCAATAATAATCTTCTATATTAAAAGCAAAGGCTGAGCGCCGTAGCTAACACCTGTAATACTGGCACATTGGAGTTCAAGGTGGGAGGATCATCTGAGCCAGAAGTGTGAGGTTGCAGTGGGCTATCACAACACCACTGCACTCTACCCCAGGCAGCAGAGCAAGACCCTGTCTCTAAAAAATAGTAAAGTAAGAATAAAAACAAAACCTTCTGTCTCCAGGTCTCCTTGAGCTGTCAACTCACTCTGTACTCCCCTCTTTAGCATAATTCTTTTTTTTTTTTTTGACAGAGATTTTCACTTATTACCCCTCGGTAGAGTGCCGTGAAGTCACAGCTCATAGCAACCTCCAACTCCTTGGGCTTAGGCGATTCTCTTGCCTCAGCCTCCCAAGTAGGTGGGACTACAGGCACCCGCCACAACGCCCGGCTGTTTTTTTGTTGCAGTTAGGCTGGAGCTGGGTTTGAACCCTCCACCCTCAGTATATGGGACCGGCGCCATACTCACTGAGCCACAGGCGCTGTCCTTTAGCATAATTCTTTGAAAGAGTTGTCTATAACCCCTGATTACACTTTCTTCCTATTCTCTAATCCAACTCTAGCAATGCTCAAGGCCCCTCCAGACAACTCTTTCTCTTCTCCACCACTTACCTTCCAGTTGTTGAATACCTGGTCAGCTCTGGGTCCTCATGGTAATGATTCCCTCACCACTATTTGTTCTTTCTCTGAAGATTTTTTCTTTACTTGACTGCTGGTTCCTCTGTATGTGCCTGACCTTGAAACATGAGCTTGCCTGCAACTCAGGCTTCAATCCTTCTCCCTGTCTGCAGTGCTCTCTAGGGACCCCTCATCCCTTCTGTGTTGTTGGTGCCAGGTTTCAGTTTAATGGCTGCACCATACTTGATTTAACCAATCTCCTTTCAGTAAACCTTGGAGTTCTTTTTGATTTTATGCTTTTAAAATTAGAATACTGCATAAGTATTCTCTTACACATAAGAGAAGTAATATACATACTTGTTTGTGTATTTGTGGGAGCATTTCTGTAAGTAACCATCTTAGACATAGAAAAGGTAGATCTAAAGATGGGGACTGTTTAAATTCTAATAAATATTATTAAATGTCCCTCTTTAAGAAGTTATATTTCTGCCAACCCGTTTATATTTCTGCCAACAGTATGAAGGTCCCTATTTACCCAGACTTTGGGCAGCACTGAATGTTTTCAGTTTCATGGGGTGTTTTTGGTTTGTTTGGGGTTTTTTTGTTTGGTTTGGTTTTGGTTTTCTAGCTTTATTGAGTGATTTTAATTGACTTTGCAAGAACAGATTTCTAGTTGACTAACTATAAAGCAGTCTACTCGTTATTATAATAAATTCTCATGTGCATAAATAAAATATTTTACTCCTGAAGTCCAAGTAGATTATGTCATTATTATATAGAGTCAAATACAATTCCTTGTTTAGGAAATGTGAATTTTTACATGAACCTGCAGAATTGACTTAACACATTTCCCCCCTTTTATGTTGTGTCATATTTAATTACTGGTTATCACTAATTTAAATTGTATAACTAAACAGCTTCATTAAACCAGAGCAATGATTACTTTTTTTGAGACAGAGTCTCACTTTGTTGCCCTCAGTAAAGTGCTATGACGTCACAGCTCAGAGCAACCTCAAACTCCTGAGCTCAAGTGATCCTCTTGACTCAGCCACTCAGGCAGCTCACCACAATGCCCAGCTATTTTTAGAGATGAGGTTTCACTCTTGCTCAACCTGGTTTTGAACTCCTGAGCTCAGCAATACACTTGCATCAGCCTGCCAGAGTGCTAGGACTATAGGCATAAGCCACCATGCCCAGCCCCAGTGAATACTTTTGTTTTAAAATTAACACTGTTCTTGCAGAGGTTTTTTAAAGGATAGCATCAATATTATTGCAGAATTTTTCCATAAGAAAATTAACTGAAATTAACACTCGTATAAGGAATTTCTACTTGAGATAATTGATTTGAAACTAGGACGTCCCAGTCAGTAACTTCTGGAAGATTTTAAAACAAGTTTTAAAGATGTAAAAGTTTCCAAATTGGATTGTTCCAATTGGATTGTTTCTGGTAACTCACTAATAAACACATTTTTTAGATGTGTTTTTTTTTAAGTTTCAGTTTTTGCTAAATTGATGAAGCAGGTGCATCCTGGAGTTTCTTCCTGCCTATGCTTAGTTCTGATTCAGCAGAAGGTCAAAACTTGTTGCCAAAAACCTTTTGGTTCTCTCTGGTTTCTTTTCTGTTACACAGTTTCGTCACATGAAAGAAAATACCAATAGATGTATTTAAAACCATACTTTCTGTTGGCAAAGTAGAATTCCTCTGATAAGCTATTTGTTTTTAACACAAAGATTTCTGTTATCATAGAAAAATTAAATAATTTGAGATTCAGGTTTGCAGACTGCATGCAGTTCTGCACACGGTTTTTCTAAAGCATATTTGGATCTGTAGATTGACCCTTCTGAGATTGTGGCTAAGGGATGCTTTGCTTATATACATTACATTGAAGATCATTTCTTTAAAACCTGGACATATCAAAGGTAAAGAAGTTATTTGCCTCTGATCAGTGATTATGAGGATTATGAATGACATTTACCTGGTAATAAACCATTTGTAATTCATTTTGTCTTTCATAACGTACTGAAACATACTTTTTAAATTTGGTATCTGAGCACGTATCCTTACACTGGAAAGAAAGAAAAGTTACTTTCTAGCCTTCAGAGCAGGAGTGCCAGGAATAATAATAGCATATGTTATCTCTTGAATTATTACCTAAAATGATAGGTACCATGACAAGTCCTTTATATGTTTTATCTCAGTCTCTGCAACCGTAACCCTGTACAGTAAGGACTGTTATTCTTATTTGGTGATGAGGAAATTGTCTCCAGGTAATTTTATACGTAAGAGATTAAAGAAGCGGTACCATTTGCATGAGGTGTTCTGACTCCTGAACATAAATTCATCACTGAGCTCTGCTGCCTAATTAAATTCTCCATGTAGAAGCAACTGGTGGAAACGGACATGTACTCATACCTACCATGTGTGGCTCTCGGCTTAGTCCTGGACCTTTGGTCTTTTCATATACTTCTTTTTTTTTTAGCTGGCGTCTCCCTGAGTAGAATACCATGGCGTCACAGCTCGCAGCAACCTCAAGGTCTTGGGCTTAAGTGATTCTCTTAATTCTCTGTGCTGGGACAGGCGCCCCCCACAACACCCAGCTATTTTTTTGGTTGTAGTTGTCATTGTTGCTTGGCAGGCCTGGGCTGGATTCGAACCTGCCAGCTCCGGTGTATGTGGCTGGCACCCTAGCCACTGAACTACAGGCACCAAGCCATTTTTCATATACTTCTCACACAGCATTTTTATGCGTGCCTTTGACTTCCGGCATATCTGTGTTCTAGAGAATTTTCTCTTTAGCTACAACCAGAATGATGTCTAAGACTACCTTTTTTTCATAGCCACTTTAAATGTAGCAGTACTTACCCAGTAACCTATTCCTTCTTTAGTGTTCTCTATCTTAGTTAGCGCAACCGTTTGTCCATACCTGAAATCTAATTCCTAGGAGTCTTCCTTGACTCATTTCTCCTTTCATCCACACATCCAGAAAGAATTACCATGTCCACCTCATTAGCATCCCTTCAGTATATCCATGTGTGTTTTGTTTTGTTTTTTTTAGAGACAGAGTCTTACTTTATCACCCTCAACAGAGTTGCTGTGGTGTCACAGCTCGTAGCAACCTCCAACTCCTGGGCTTAGGCGATTCTCTTGCCTCAGCCTCCCAGATAGCTAGGACTCCAGGCATCAGCCACAATGCCCGGCTATTTTCTGTTGCAGTTTGGCCAGGGCCAGGTTTGAACCCGCCACCCTCCGTCTAGGGGGCCAGTGCCCTACCCACTGAGCCTCAGGCACTGCCCAAGTACATCCTTGTCTTTCTTTCTTTTTTGTTGCTGTTGTTGTTGTTTAGCAGGCCTGGACCGGGTTTGAACCCACTTGCCTCGGTGTATATGGCTGGCACCCTAACCACTGAGCTACAGGCACTGAGCCCACATCCATGTCTTTTGTTTCATTGCTTTCTTCAGGCTAGTGTTGTCTCTTGATTAGACTACTGTCACAACCTTTAAACTAGTCACCTTGGGCTCGGCACCTGTGTCTCAGCGGCTAGGGCGCCAGCCACATACAACCAAAAAATAGCTGGGCATTGTGGTGGGCACCTGTAGTCCCATCTACTTGGGAGGCTGAGGCAAGAGAATCACTTAAGCCCAAGAGTTTGAGGTTGCTGTGAGCTATGACTCTACAGCACTCTACCCAGGGCGACAGCTTCAGACTCTGTCTCAAAAAAAATAAAAATAAATAAATAAGCAAATTGGTCACCTTGGATTGAGCCTTACTTCCCTCCATTCTCTACTCTCTTAATGAAACATTAAGTATGAGCACATCACTCCTCCTTAAAACTCTACAGTGAGTTTTCTGTTTTTCTCAAGATAAAAGTCCAGACTCCTCATTAATACTTGTAAAGATCTCCCAAATCTGGCTTCGTTTGCCTCTTCTCTTGTTCACTTTGATACTCATTTGATTCTTTTTTTTTTTTTTTTTTGCAGTTTTTGGCCATGGTTGGGTTTGAACCTGCCACCTCCAGCATATGGGGCCAGCGCCCTACTCCTTTGAGCCACAGGCACTGCCCCTATCATTTGATTCTTTTTTTTTTTTTCCAGAACAGAGCCTCAAGCTGTCCCCCTGGGTAGAGTGCCGTGGCATCACAGCTCACAGCAACCTCTAACTCCTGGGCTCAAGCGAGTCTCCTGCCTCTGCCTCCCAAGTAGCTGGGACTACAGGTGCCTGCCACAACACCTGACTATTTTGGTTGCAGGCTTCATTGTTGTTTGACAGGCCCAGGCTGGATTTGAACCCACCAGCTCAGGTGTATGTGGCTGGTGCCTTAGCCCCTTGAGCCACAGGCGTTGAGCCTATCATTTGATTGTTAACATGCTGCTCCATTTGTCTGCAATACCACCCCACCCCAGAGCCTTCTATCCACTCTTACTCTTGCATATCCTTGAGGTTCATTTGGAACTTCTGTCCTTGACAGGAGTGGCTTTCTTTTCCCTAACGCCCATCAATCACACTTTTACTTAATCTCTCTCTTCCTGGCTAGGCAGTAAGTTCTATATAGCAGAGACCTCTGACCAACCCCATTGCCAGCACCTGGTAGAATTCCCAGCACCTGAGAGATAGTCAGAAAAAATTCATAGAATAAATTAAAGATAAGGTCTCTACTTCACAAGCTCAAAGTCTAGTGGGAGCTAGAATATGGTAAAAAAATAACTTCAATAACTGTGATGAGTATTCCAATAAAATACTGTAGGATCACAGAGGAATACATGAGTGATTAACTCTGCCTGGGGGAACATGTTCCCTGTATAAATTTATTTTATTGAAAAAATTAGCTTATGACTTCCAGAAAACAAGAGAGTTGTGCTGAGAAGCAGAATTGATTCAGTTGCATTTTGCTGTATTTTTTTGCTGCTCACTGGTTGGGCAAGAGGGTTTTTTTTTTTTTCCTTCTGTCACCCAGACTGGAGTGAGGAAGATCTATTCGAGCTACTGGGTTTAGGTAATCCTCCCACCTTGGCCACCCAAAATGCTGGGATTGTACCACTGCATCCAGCCTGCAGTAGACTTTTAATATTCTAAGGTTATATCTCAAGAACATCAGAAAGTCTAAGCTAGTTAGTATAAATGCTGAGTAGCCCCAGAGAGCCATGCTTACTAAATTCACTTACATCAAGTCCTTCCTAATCAAAGTCAGCGCTGACCCTTTTATGGCGTTTATTATAAATCATGCATAATGCATCTTTGACTTCACATTCTGAAATTGACAGCCCTGAATCCATGAATACCAGAGGACATGCTCATGTTTAGGTTTTTATTTCTTGTCATTCTAGCTTTGACTGCCATTGAAGGCACAGCACATGGGGAGCCCTGCCACTTCCCTTTTCTTTTCCTGGATAAGGAATACGATGAATGTACATCAGACGGGAGAGAAGATGGCAGACTGTGGTGTGCTACAACCTATGACTACAAGGCTGATGAAAAGTGGGGCTTTTGTGAAAGTAAGTATTACTCAGTAGGCGACATCCACATTCCTTTATGACTGGGACATCTTATTATCTTCTTTTTTGATCTTTTTTTATTTATTTTTGTTATTTTTCATCTTTCTGGGGATAGAGGGAGACTTTTTTCTAGCCATCCTTTTCTACATTGGAGTGGCCAGTATTGATGATATGGTTATAGCCTTAAGGGGTGAACTTAAGAGCAGGAAGCATGTGGTATATTTATTTCCAAGCTGTCACTCAAGCGGCTAATCACAGTCATGTTTTATTCAGAGGTGGTTTTCATTGGTGTACACAGGTTGTTTTGTAAACTGTTCAGGCAGTCTACTACATTAAGTAACAAAACATTTTTGGGAATAAAGGAACATTAAGGTGAAGGTTAATAGTAATTGGAAGAAAAATAAATAATATATTTTTAAAATACTTTGAGTGAAATATACTGTCCTAAAGTAACATTTGACAAATATAATATATTTAACCATCTTAAGTATAAATGTCAATGAAAAGGTGCTAAACTCAATGAGCAACCTATATTTTCAGGGAAAAGTTTCTAGCTATGAAAGAACAGAAGGAAATCTTGAATATATTCCCTTTAATACCAAATAATATTTTCAAAATAATGGCCCTGATAGCATATTAGACATTCCTATAAGATAATAACAAATATAATGCATCTTTGGATGTAGGCCAGTATTACTGAGTACACCAGTTTAATACAAAAGATTTATTTTTTGTATTACGAGAAGAATTCACTTCTATCTCTATAAATATTTTGATGAAATATGCCTATGCCTTGATAAGTTTAGGATTTCTACTAAAAATGCCGTTTTACAGTAGCATAATAATTTTTGAGAAATCTGTAATAATTGTATGATTTTTGATGTTTTAATCAGTGAGTATGAAAGAATTAGAGAACTTGAACATTAAGTCAGGTTATCTATTTGATAAAAAATCATTTTTTTACTAATTTGTATTAAGTAATCAAATACTTTTCCCTGTAAAGATTTATAGTAATGATTGTAGGGCTAAAGTATCTTTTAACTACAACAGTGTTTTTCTGCCTACTGTTTTCTAAAGTCCTTCTTTCCTTATTTTAGCTGAACTTGGCGTATAATCTGAAATTTTAGTAGAATTGTATAGAAAAATTATTGTAACTAACAGAAAAGTGCCAAGAGCTGTTTGGTATTGCTCTCTAAAAGAAAGTAACTTCAGGGAATTTTATGTATTTTTCTAAAATAAGTCTTATCTTGTATCAGGTAAAGGCCAAACATAAACCAAATGGTTTTAGTCTACTTTGGAAATAGTGAAAGATCATTCACTGTGTTTATATAACTGCCCCAAAGAAAGAATAAATACTGATGTTTAATAAATAATTGGTACAGAATTAAAATATACAAATATACTTAAATGTATCTGACATTTGTTTCTAGCTGAAGAGGAGGCTGCTAAGAGACGGCAGATGCAGGAAGCTGAAATGATGTATCAGACTGGAATGAAAATTCTCAATGGAAGCAATAAGAAAAGCCAAAAAAGAGAGTAGGTAGCATTGCTGAGTCCGTTCTTTCCCCAAGATAGGTCATTACTGAGGCAAGTAGCCAACTACTTTCTCTTTTTTAAACTGTACTGCCAGAGATACAGAAGATTTCTCAATCTCATTACAAGGAAATATAATATGATTTGTGGGTATTAGTGCCATTGCTTTTATCAGATTTTAGTTTAAGATAAAAAGGTCATAAATATAGATTGTTCACAGGAGTGAACAATGAGTGAAATCAAAGATGTGTTGTTCATTTTGTAATTTTCAAATGCAGTTTAGAAAGAACATAAAACAAACAGTCGGCTTCTAACATCTTATGTTTTTGTAATTTCAGCTGACTTTCAATACAATCTGTGTAAAGATTTGAAAAGAAAATTGCAATGGTTATTATTGGATTATTAACTGGACATTATTGCAGTCTAGTTAATCTTTTTTCATAGAAGATTTTAGAATAACTATTAGTGTTATTAGATTATTTCAAGCCGTCAGGAGAACTGGTACCTCATGTAAAAACAAAATAGCCAGGATGCTTTCTAAAATGTGTAAGTAACATGACTTAGTGAAAATAAGATATCAGAGGGATTCTGTAACAAAAGAAAATTATTTATGCTACATTTTAGCAGATCTTGAAAAATCTTAAAGGCAGCTTCAAAACTTTACTAATTTTTTTAATTGCTTATATTTAAAGAGCATATCGATATCTTCAAAAGGCAGCCAGCATGAACCATACCAAAGCTCTGGAGAGAGTGTCGTATGCCCTTTTGTTCGGTGATTACCTGACACAGAATATCCAGGTGGCTAAAGAGATGTTTGAGAAACTAACTGAGGAAGGCTCTCCCAAGGGACAAACTGTAAGTGCACTCTGAATGCAGAATCTCTCTGTACACAGCACTTGTTAATTTGAGCAGCAGTTTTACTGTCTATGCCATGACTTCTTTTAATAATTCTGAAAGACAAAACGTCTTTGAATACCAGTTTCGTGGCAGACTATTTTACTAATCTTCTTTTTCCTTAATCTAAAACCATTCATGATCAAGGAACACATTTTTGCAGTTGCATTTTGCCACAATTGCGTTTGTACTTTACCAAACTAGATCAGTAGAGAATGAAATATGAAGGTACTTATTTTTTATCTGAAATGAGTTGCCATTGCCTTTTTTCCAAAGTTCACAAACTGCTACTCTTGTTAATCTTGGTGTCTTTTTTAAAAACATATTTGTTACAGAAGAGGTACATGTCCATTATAGGAAACTAGGAACGTAAGCTAACAAAGTTAGAAAGTAAACATCACCTATGTGCCACCAGATATGAGCAGTGATAATGTGTTAGTGCATGCACGTCCTTCTGGACTTTTCTTTTTATTTATATATGCACATGAATTTTTTATTAAAATGAAATGCTGTTGTCTACTATATACTTGCTCTTTTCCATTAACAACCTTCACCTTTCTCTTCCAGCACATTTTATTGTCATGTAATACCTACACTATATTTATGTGGTGTTGAACAAAGAAATGTTCTTTATACCTGTTTTGTCCAAACCAGTATTCAGTCCAGGACTACGCTGACGTTTCGTTATATCTAGCATATCCCCTTATTGTTTTTGTCTTTGTTAGAAGTAGGGCCTGTTTTTCCACAGAATATTTTACCTCTGTTTGTTAGCTTCTTCATGGCATCCTTTAGTTTATTTCTCCATCACCTATGTTTACTGTAGACATGATGTCACAGCTAAAGAATGGTGAACTCAAGTAAAATACTTTTGGCTAGACTACATTCTAGGAGATGTTGTGTATTCCACCTTCTATCACATCAGTTGATAACGTAATACCTGGATGTTTCCTCAATAGTCATGCTGAGATTGTCACCTGGATTTAGGAGGCCATCTTGTTTATTTACATACCTTCAATAATTCATGTTTATTCAAGCTATGGGATTTACTTATAGATAAACAAAATTTCTAATTATAGAGGAAGTCTGTTTTCAGACTAGTCATAACCATAA
>NW_003852415.1:7965170-7966799 GCF_000181295.1 Otolemur garnettii | reverse complement strand
GAATCCTAGGATTATAGGCGTGAGCCACCTTGCCCAGCCCATAACCATTATTTTTTCTATAGAATAATACCCAATGTCTGTAGCTCTTTCATACGTTCAGTTTTTGTTTATAAGCGGATTATATTGTAATTGCTCCCTTTTTTCCCCATTCTTTGAATCAATCAGTCTATTTAAAATTTACACCTATATTCTTTATCTTCAGAGGCATTCTGCCCTGAAGAATGATTTTACTTTATAAAGCATCATTTCCCTCCTATATGAGAGGCCCACAATGCCATAGTCCTTTATACATTGCAAAGCACTCTCTCCATGGAAATTAATTCTAGGTGATACAGTAGACAAAGCCCCCAAATCACAGTGGCTTAACGCTACAAAGAGTCCTGTCTTGCTCATGCCAAGTTTGATGCAGCTCTGCCGTTTGCATCACTCTCTTCTGAGTGGTGACTCCTGGTCACAGTTTGCTTCTGTCATGTAGCTACATTGTCTGGAACACAGAGCTTCCAAGTTCTCATGAAGGGAAAAGAGAGAGCTAGAGAATTCTCTGGGATGTTTTTATGGGCTAAGCCTGTAAAAGGCTTATATCCCTTCTAGGCACGGCCCAGGCATAAGATCCTACCTACCTTCATGGCAGACTGGGGAGGAGCTCATGGATTTTCTTAAGTACTAGCTGTCCCTGCCACATTTGCCTTTGTAACTTTAGCTTGTACTTTTCATGTCATCAGGGACGATTCACAGACGGCAAAAGGTAGAACCTTAACCACTGTATCGCCTGTTCGGCGGTGTTTGTTTAGAAAACTCTGTGTGCTCTAGCTTTGCAAACTGACCTTTTTCCCTTGACCCCTTCAGCTTAACCCATTGCTGCCTCTTATACGTGTGATAGTTTACCTTGGTAATCAATTACCCTTGTTCATAGTGTATCCCACTCTGCATACATAGAGAAATACTTTGATGTACTGATTGGGGGTCATATTATCTTCATAAGACTGTTCATAAAAAGGAAGTAAAAGTCACATTTAAGTGTGTTCAGCTTTGTTTTTCTGGTTACTATTTTATGGAATTGTCTTTGATCTTTATGCTAAGCTTTTTGACTTGTTTAAAGTAATGTGTAATTTGTAAACCCCTGAATGCATTTCTAAGGCGCTTTAATTCCACAGTTGTGCGTACTTGCATTCAAATCTGTTGGCATTTAAGACTCTTGCATCTTTTCATAGTGTGTAAAGCTGCGTCTGTCTCAGATAAACTGACCAAAGGAAGAATTCTTACTTTTACTGTTCTATTTCAGGCTCTTGGCTTTCTCTATGCCTCTGGACTTGGTGTTAATTCAAGTCAAGCAAAGGTAATACTATTAAAATTTTATTGTGTATTATAATTTGAATTAAATAAATATGTGACTATGTTCATTTAAACATCTTTTTGTTCTTTCATAGGCCCTTGTATATTACACTTTTGGTGCTCTTGGGGGCAATCTAATAGCCCACATGGTTTTGGTAAGTACTACTTCAATGGAAGACTAATAACATTAAGTGGCAGAAGAATTTGTGGTTTACTGTAACCACAACTTTTCCAATCATCCTGATTGAGATTTGCTTATATTAATTAAAGACCAAATATTCATTTGAACATCTTTCA
>NW_003852415.1:7962474-7964331 GCF_000181295.1 Otolemur garnettii | reverse complement strand
TTTATTTGTTTAAAAAATAGTGCCACTGAAACATGTGAAACTTCTGTTGTCTCATCTTAAGTTGTTTTACAGGGTTACCGATACTGGGCAGGCATTGGAGTCCTCCAGAGTTGTGAATCTGCACTGACTCATTATCGTCTTGTTGCCAATCACGGTATCTGCTTTCCACTTTCACATTTGAGGGAAAAAGATAGAGAATTAATTTTAAGTACATTTATTTTTATTTGAAATATTCCAAATGGCTCTCTTAAATGGATTCATCTTTAAAATGGTTGATTAAAAGTTACTTTTATCTTTAATTTTGTTTTGAGTTCTATTTTTTTCTTTTTTTCTGAACAATGCATTTTTTTCATTTTTTATTTTTTGAGACAGAGTCTCACTCTGTCGCCCTCGAAGAGTGCTGTGGTATGGCTCACAGCAGCCTTAAACTCTAGGGCTCAAGCAATAACTCTTGCCTCAGTTTTTCATTTTTAATAGAGATAGGGTGTTGCTCTTGCTCAGGCTGGTCTTGAACACATGAGCTTAAGCAATCCACCTCCTCGGCCTCCCAGAGGATTACAGGTGTGAGCTGCCACACCCCACCTTACTCTTGCTAAGTAAATATTTTGTGGAAAAATATGAGTTATTAATAGATTACTATTTTGTAAGATGTAGGCTGCTATAGAAGTATTTGGCATCTGGAATTTTAATACTGTCTGCAGGCCAATCCTTCTGACTTTCTTCCGGATCTTTACTTTATCCCCCGCTTCAGTTGCTAGTGATATCTCGCTAACAGGAGGCTCAGTAGTACAGAGAATTCGGCTGCCTGATGAAGTGGAAAATCCAGGAATGAATAGTGGAATGCTAGAGGAAGATTTGATTCAATATTACCAGTTTCTGGCTGAAAAGGGTGATGTACAAGCACAGGTATGTGTTTAAACATCTCAGGGAATATCTTTACTCTGCTGAATATTTTACAGTGAGGGTGAGGGGGCAGGCACCTATACATGTGTATCTGGAGGTAACATTTTCATTGCCCTGAGCAAGTTTTAGCAACATATTAGAATTATCTGAGGACAGTTTTTAAAAATGCCAAGAGTCCCATACACTCAAGAGATTCCATTTAGATTTGTCCTGGAATGGGGCCTAGGCATTGATAGCTCCTAAAAGATGGCCTGGTGATTTTTCTGCATATCACAGGTGAAAAACTGCTTAAACAGAGTGGCAGTAACACTGATGATGAAGGCTCTAACTGGAGTCACCAATAATGAAAATTGTCCTTTTCTCTGAACAAAGTGTCTCTGGAATATTTGGAATATCAGATGCTCTTCAGAGCTATTTACTTTTCATGTTTCTTTCTGCACTTAGCTCCCTAAGTTCCTCAAGGTCAAGAATAGCAGTTTGTTTAATGGAAGTTGTATGATGTCCTTTAAAATATTCTGTGTATGTGTGTGTGCTTCATGGCGTGTTTTTAATATTTTGATGATATTAAAATAAGAACTTTAATATTTCCTGTTAAGCTTACAGTTATTTTTTATTTAGAATATATGACACTTGTAAGAATATATGACACTTGTAAGAACAATTTAAGACTAACAGAAGAGAATCTTAAGTAAAAAGAAAAAAAGTTGTAGTGAAGTGTAGATCCAAATCTTGGCTAAGTTATGTGGTTAGATTAAACATCTCTTGTTAAACATTAATGACATGTTTGAGTTTAAATTTTCTATTTTAGTTGCTTTCTGTTTATCTTGCTTTTCCTTGTTTCCTTTTTTCTCTTCTCTTGCCCTCTTTTGCTTTGAGTGCTTTTGCTAGCACCTCTCTTCTCTCCTAGCACATCACTCCTGTGTTAGCATTTATCTCGAGATCCCAGCATGCCTC
>NW_003852415.1:7958562-7959786 GCF_000181295.1 Otolemur garnettii | reverse complement strand
TACCCCATCTACTTTGTTCATAGAGCTAATTTCTACGCATTTTCCAAAATGCAACTCAAACTTGTAATGTTTCCCCTAATGTTTCTCCAAGCCCCGTCCAGGAGCAGGTTGGTTGCCACAGTTAGAATTCCTAAAAATTTATACTCCTATAGCCTTTGTCCAATGTAAACCAAGTAATTAGGTGATGAAGTTGTTTTTCCCTGCTAGAACCTGAAGTCCATGTCTACCCTGTTTCCCATTTTGTTCCCAGCCCCTGGCAATACCTAGCACATAGAAAATCCTCAATTAATGTTTATGAAACTAATAAAACTATTTTTATGAAGCATGTTAAGTATTCTAATTAAGATTATTTTATAGACCACATCTAATCACTTTTAAGAATTAGATTGTAATAAAATAACACTTATCACTAAAACTATACCAGATATCTATAGAGTATTTTTTTTATTATTCAGATAGCTTTTCAGTTTTCATTGTCTCTAGGTAAGTAAAATTTTATATCATTAGGTCAGCATCAGATGAGCTGCTTAATAAAAATGTCAGATGAGAGCCAGGTACCGTGGCTCATGCCTACAATCTCAGCATTCTGGGAGGCCAAGGTGGGTGGATTGCCCTAGCTCACAGCTCACAGGTTCAAGACAGCCTGAACAAGAGCAAGACCCTGTCTATAAAAACAGTCAGGCATTGTAGTGGGTACCTGTAGTCCCAGCTACTTGGGAGGCTGAGGCAAGAGAATTGCTTGAGCCCAGGAGTTGGAGGTTGCTGTGAGCTATGACTGGGCGCTCTACCAAGAGTGATACAGTGAGACTTGGTCTGAAAAAATACATATATATCAGATGAGAGACCAAAATTCTGAATAAGAATTTGCAGCATACCTTTTATATAACTAGTTTGGGAGTATTCTTGGTGTTGTATGCTGCATACCTATAAAGCAACTAAACAATGATAAATTACTTTATCTTCACAGAAAAAAAGCATTCCCAGTACGTAATCACATTAATTCAAATACTCTGTACCTATTGTGTGTCATTCACTGCTAGGCATTCAAGGTATAGTACAGGACAAAATAGATTTTATTTTTGTCCTTTTGGATCTTCAAGTTTAATAGGGGCATTGGATAGTTTATAAATGATAATACCAACAAATATGCAATCAATTTTGAGTATTGTTACAAAGAAGAATTAACGGATACAATAATTGGTAGTGATACCAGCTGTCAGGGAA
>NW_003852415.1:7941342-7958320 GCF_000181295.1 Otolemur garnettii | reverse complement strand
TGCTGAGATGAGCAATGCCTGGTCATGTCAGTATAGCTGTGCTAAACTTCAAGGGGCTGCAAGGACCAGTGTTCAGATTTAAAAACAATAGCTTTGGCTGCAGTATAGAGAATAAATTAGAAGACCCCAAGAATAAAAAGTAGGGAGATCAGGGAGGGGGAGTGTTCCAAAAGTTCAGGTGAGGGATGTGGCTTGGACTAGAACTGTGGTAATGGAAGATAGCAGATGGAATCAAGATGTCTTTGATGATGGGCAGCCCCTGTGCCTCAAAGGAGCAGGGCACTGGCCCCATATGCCGGAGGTGGTGGGTTCAAACCCAGCCCTGGCCAAAAACTGAAAAAAAAAAAGATGTCTTTGATGATAAAAGTAACCGGACTTAGTATTGTATTGGATATGAGAGTGAAGGGGGAGCAGGTACCTGGAGCAATGGTTGGTGTTGCTCCATTAAGCTGAGAGGCTGGAGGAGAACCAACTTGGGGTCAAGGAGAGAATATTTCAGGTTCTGTGTTCCAGGAGTGAACATATAGGTAGTTGAATAGACATACAGGAAGTTGAATAGACTGGTTTGGACCTGAAAATACAGTTGCCAACATCCAGGTAGCATGTGAAGCCATGGGAGTGGTAAGATTGCTTCGAAAACGTACGGTGAGAATGGAGTCCAAAATTGAGCCCCCAAGAATTTTAATGTTTTAAAGTCAGTCTTTAACATTTAAAGAATTTTAACATTTTAACGTCAGAATAAGAATCAGCAGAGATTTTGATGATACAGGTAGAGAGTTAGAAAAAATCGAGGAGAGAGTGGCATCTTGTAAGCCAAGCTAGAAGAGTCTTTCAGGACTATACCAAATGCTGCAAGAGAGAGGTGGAGTAAGATGAGAGAAAGTTTGTATTGGCAGTATGAAGGTCACTAGCGGCCTTGATGAGATGTCTTTCTGCAGCAGTGTGCAGGAAGCCAGTTAAGACTAGAATGTAGAATGAATTGGAGTGACCAGTTTAGTCAAGAAGCTTGGCTGTGGAGGAAAGAAGCCAACAGATAACTGTCATCATTGGAGAGAAATTGGGAGTCTACAGGAGAGATGCAACTGTGTACTTTGGTATAGATTTTACTTGTTAGTAGCAGGAAGTTATAGAATGTTTGAAGGGGATAGGTTCTGAAAGGAGAGCGTAAATCAGTAAGGGAAAGAAGGAATAACCAATGGTGCAAAGTCCCCAACAAAGATGGGCAGTACAGTTGAGAATGGTGACAGTAAATTTCTGCTGATGCCATTGGGTTTGTGTGATTTTGAGGTAGAATCAAGAATTTTTCTCTAAATAGTACCAACAGAAAGCATATTCCTCTAGAAAACTATGAAAATATGTTCTATGCCTTGTAAAGAGTGCTTAGGTTTTCCTTTCTGTCAGGTTACCAATAGAAAGGTAAACCAAAGAGGATGTACACTTCGCAAATAGCAGACGTCTTCTTGGCCCTTCAGTTTAGGGAAACACAAGAAATTTCTTTGTGTCTGTAACTATGAAATGACTTAATGTGAAATGGTACTTTGATATAGCTAGGTGGTAAAATAAAACTTATGTATGTAGTGATTTTTATTTTGCAATATCACTAAGGGGATATTCTTGTTTTAAAAGCCACTTTAGTATAAGAAGATGCTTTAATTTTCCAGAAATAATTATTTTGGCTAAAAGCCAAGGGCAGATTCTATTAAGAACTAATAATTTGAATACATTTTTTTCTTACAGCGAGCATTTGACTACTTCAATTTAGCAGCTAATGCTGGCAATTCACATGCTATGGCCTTCCTGGGAAAGGTACTGTCCATCCTATGAATGTTTATGTCATAGCAAGAAGTGTTTGCATAGTGAGCATATATTATTTTCAGGATCTGTAATTTACCAAAAATAAAGAGAAATGAAATTTTAAGGCATGTGCTATTCTAGGGCATTTTCTTAGGCAACTTACCATAGCCTTTGCTCATTAGTCTATTAATTCTCCATTAAAATAAGCAATCAGTGTCTGAGCACCTGCTTTCTGTGTATTGTGTACAATAATGAGGAATTTTTTACTAAGGTTGTCACAATTGCCTTTTTGCTTTCATGCTGATGGGGTAGAATTTGTTGAAACTTATCTGTAGATCTTTTAGTTGTTTTAAATAAGACAGCTGTGACCCACCTCTCAATGTAGTTCTTTTCTCAAGCAAGGAAACATTTAAGTCTTGAGACATAGTGGCTAGATTTCATATGTCATGGAAGAATCGCAAAACTTCCTTTTTCATTATTTTGAAAAATAATGTAGTATAAAAATGAAAACAATCAGAAAGCAAGGCAGGATTCACTTGCTAGGAAGAGTCAAAGATAAAAAAACACAAAGGCCTCTTACAAAGAACACTTTTCTGTCTGAAGCTTTCCCAACAAAATAAATGAATAAATAAGTAAGGATTTAGGATCTTATTTTCAAAGAATCTTAATATGTTAATTATAGTCATTAAGGGTGAAAATACTTAGAATCTCACCACTTGTCAGAGCTGAAAAAAAGAAAAGAAAAATAATGTAGTATAAATCAATGGATATTTTTATCTATAACCAAATCCTAAAGTGGGGAAATTCAAATGGGATATATCTAAAAGGTTTTTACAAATAGGAAAATCTAATCAGTGTTTGCCACATGATCATAACTAGTTAATTGGGGCCTGGCAAGTTTCCATTTGAACTTTCGAACCACTGTAGCATAGAAATTGATATTCTTCCATCTATTTTTGTTAAGCATTTAAGAACCTTTCATTTCTGACCTTTTGTTCTTGCACTGAATTAATTACTAATTATCCCTGTCTAAAAAAAATTATTTCCTTTGCCTAGGCATGGTGGCTTATGCTTGTAATGCCAGCAGTTTGGGAGGCCAAAGTGGGAAAATCTTTGAGGCCAGGAATTCAAGGGCAGGCTGGGCAACATAGCAAGGTCCTCACACACACAAAAAGAATTTTTTTGAATTAGCCAGGCATGGTAGTACACGCCTGCAGTCCCAGTTGCTTGGGAGGCTGAGGTGGGAGGAATACTTGAGCCCAGGAGTTTAAGGCTGAAGTGAGCCATGATGATGCCACTGCACCCCAATCTGGGCAACAGAGTGAGACCCAACCTCAGTTTAAAAAAAAAAAAAATTCCCTTTATTTGTTGTTTCCCTAATATGTCCATGGAAAGCATTAGTCATTCTGTTTTTCTCTCTGTTGGCCTTTTACCATATTCCATACCTGACACTCTTAATCAGTGTGTAAAACTTTTATAAATAACTTTGTTTTAGCCAGGGTCAGGTTTGAACCTGCCACCTCCGGTATATGGGGCCAGCACCCTACTCCTTTGAGCCCTTCTTTTTTTAGAGACAAGTCTCATTTTGTCATCCTCGGTAGAGTGCTGTGTCATCACAGCTCACAGCAACCTCCAGCTCTTGGGCTTAGGCAAGTCTTGTCTCAGCCTCCCAAGTAGCTGTGACTACAAGCGCCCGCCACAATGCCCAGCTATTTTTTTTTTTTTTTTTTTTTTGCAGTTTGGCCGGGGCTGGGTTCAAACCCACCACCCTTGGTATATGGGTCTGGCAGCCTACTCACTGAGCCAGACGTGCCACCCTAAAATAACTTGTTCGTCATTTTTTTTTTCTGAACTTATGGCAGTAATGGTGGAGGTAAAAGGGTAGTGGATGCCGTTAACAGCTCTTCCTTCCTCCTTTAATCACTGATCTGATCCTAAGCAACTGCCTGGGACATGGGATAGAGTGAGGAGAAGAGATTCATCTTAGGGCTAAAGATCTCCCGAGACTGATCGGTGAGATGATCATATATATTTATCTTTATAGATAAGTTATAAATTTGATATGATATCAAATATATAATATTAAAATATGTGCTTTTAATTCTGAAATATCCTGGGGGGAATTCTAAACTTTGTAGAAAGATTTTATAAGACCTAACAAAACCAAAAGGGGATAATATAGGTGAAAAATGTAATTGGAGAGAAGATTATAACTCCTAATGAAATGGTGGTCTGTTTTCCAGATGTATTCAGAGGGAAGTGATATTGTCCCTCAGAGTAATGAGACAGCTCTTCACTACTTTAAGAAAGCTGCTGATATGGTAAGACTTTATGACATCACTGTATTGAATCATATTATAAATATTTTAATAAATAGATTTGTTATATTGAAGAATTAATCATAGTCAACTCATGCTGTAAATTATTGAAAATGCTTTTGTAAATATGACTAATGTGAATGTATTGACTGCAAAGCTTTTCTTTTTTTTTTGAGACAAGAGCCTCAAGCTGTCCCCCTGGGTAGAGTACCATGGCATCTCATGCTCACTGCAACCTCCATCTCCTGGGCTCAAGCGAGTCTCCTGCCTCAGCCTCCCAAGTAGCTGGGCCCACAGGCGCCCGCCACAACGCCTGGCTATTTTTTGGTTGCAGCCGTCATTGTTGTTTGGTGGGCCCAGGCTGGATTCGAACCCGCCACCTTGGGTGTACGTGGCTGGCGCCTTAGCCACTTGAGCCACAGGCGCCGAGCCACAAAGCTTTTCTAATAAGAGCAATTCTTAGTAGAGACTAGATCATTGAATATTAAGTCTGTTTAAATTTCTATTTTTTTTTTTTTTTGAGACAGAGCCTCACTATGTTGCCCTCAGTAGACTGCCGTGGCATCACAGCTCACTGCAACCTCAAACTCATGGGCTTAAGCGATTCTCTTTCCTCAGCCTGCCAGTAGCTGGGACTACAGGCACCACCACGATGTCCAGCTATTTTTTTGTTGGAGTTGTCTTTGATGTTTGGCAGGGCCAGACTGGGTTCAAATCCACCAGCCCTGGTGTATGTGGCTGGCGCCCTAGCCACTGAGCTACAGGTGCCAAGCCTCTCTGTTTAAATTTCATTGAGAAATTTCCTAATCAAAGAAATACTGATTTTAATAATAGTACTGGGAGCTATATACACTATTTCAATTGCAACTTGAAGTTGAAAAGTTTATACAAATGGATACTTTTGACAACCATAATACATAATAGAGGCTTTCTTTGGCCCAGAGAAAACTTCATATTGAATACTTAGTACCTCTTATGCCTTCAGTATGTACACTTACCTCTTTGCCAATTATGTTACTGCAGTTCCGGATACCACTTGAGTACTTCCCAGAGGAGTACAGTGACACTTTTTTAAAGATGCCTTCTGTCCTTCTTAAGCTTAGGTGAATTCTAGATATTTCTCTTTTTGGTCTCAAAACAGTGATTATCTTTTTTCACAAAACGTTAATAATCTTAAGTTTATCTTTGCCACCTGATAGCAGTATTGGCTGTTACTACATGATAGTGCTGTTGTTGCTAGAAGTTTCATGATCTCTTGCTTCTTTATTGGGGTGGGTGATTACTAGGAAAAACTGTAAACAAAAATGTCACCTGCTTATAATTTTGATGAAATACATTAGTCATGTTTTATATCATAAATTCATGGTACAAATGACAGTAATTCCCCAAATTTTAATCTAAATGGATATACTGTTTACTCTTTTCAGCAAATTACTGAAAGCTCCCAAATGTCTAAAAGTCAATATTATGTTTAGTGGAAAGAAGAAAGTTTAGTTTTGATTTGATAAGCACTAAGACATGTTTTAAGTATGCTCGTAAATGATTTTTTTTTGCATTCATTGTTCTTTCCTGTTTTTTAATGTATCTTTTTCACTCTTTTTGTCTATTTCTCTGATTTGCAGGGCAACCCAGTTGGACAGAGTGGGCTTGGCATGGCCTACCTCTACGGGAGAGGAGTTCAAGTTGTAAGTGTTCAGTCTGACATTGTGACTTTAATAAGCAGTCAGCCAGCAAGGTGGAGAAGTATTCCTTAAGTAGCTTCCATCCTGTCCAGGTGAAGCTGTTTCATTGTAACCAGAGATGAACTTCTGTTGTGTCTAAGTTTGGCCCACTCCACACTCTGCAACCCTCATCACAACTGTCTGCTTAGAAGGACTTTCTTTCTGGCACATTCTCCTGAATGCATAAAGCTGTTTCTTGAAGTTGTGGAGACTTTTCCCCTTCTTCTATCTATGCCCTCTACCCTACTAATGCTTCCCGTTTTTTAGAATTGAAACATCTCCCTTGCCTACTTCCTTATCAAACCTAAGAAAATGCCTACATCCCTCACATGTGGGACAGAGAACACTTTCCATTCTGCCCATTGTCCCTTCTAGCTAACTCCTCTGCTCTCTCCAGCTCCTCACTTAAAGCCAAACTAAGCTGCTGCCATACACTCTTGAGTTTTTAACAGTCAGGCTTCTGCTTTCTCTGTACAGGTCAGCAGAACCTCCTCATGTCAATCCATTCACATTTTTTGGTCTCCCTCCCCTGAACTCTCTTCCCTGAGTTCTGAGACTACAAGCTCTCTGGCTTCCCTTGGCCACTGTGTCTTCTCCTTTTTCCCTGCCTCCTGATGGTGTATGTCCCTGGGTTCGTGTTGCTTTTCTCTCTGTGATCTTGCTAAGTAACATGTTCTTTTAATTTGGGCCTGGGGACAGGCCCAGTAGCTCATGCCTGTAATCCTAACACTCTGGGAGTCTGAGGGGGGTAGATTGCCTGACCTCACAAGTTCGAGACCAGCCGGAGGCAGAGTGAGACCTTGTCTCTAAAAATAGCCAGGCATTGTACGGGGCACCAGTGGTCCAGCTACTTGGGAGGCTGAGGCAAGAGAATCGCTTAAGTCCAAGAGTTTGAGGTTGCTGTGAGCAATGATTTCACAGCACTCTACTCAGGGCTACAAAGTGAGACTCTATCTTAAAAAAAAAAATTGGGGTCTGAAACTAAGAGCTAGGTTTTAGAGTCTAATCTACAGGTACTCTATAACACAAAAAACTGTAATGTGGTATCATTTTATTCCTTCTAGTTACTTTAGGGTTGGAAAATTCAGTAGGAATCTTTTTCTCTGTAGATACTTACTGACTTTGGAAATCTAATAATTATGAAGTATTTGATAAGGTTCAGAGCGAAGAAATGAATAAGGAAAGAATAATTAATTTTCCTTATTTAATATTAGATAAATGGAGGTTTAAAGAGGATCCTTCATTAGCAGAATAGATTGTTTCTTAATTCCTGGTTCTGCCATTGTTTATGCTAAGAGTGACATACAAATTGTTTCACAAACGCTCTATTTTCTTTCATTTACAATCTTAAATATTAATCTCCCATGACTTGAATGAAGTATATTATCATCTGTGTGTTATAAAAATGAAAAGACAGTCTTTTTTTTTCTTTGGAGACAGAGTCTCAAGATGTCTACTGGGTAGAGTGTCGTGGCATCACAGGTCCCAGTAACCTCAAACTCTTGGGCTTAAGCAATTCTCTTGCTTCAGCCTCCCAAGTAGCTGAGACTACTGGCACAATGCCCAGCTATTTTTTGTTGTTGCAGTTATCATTGTTTTAGCTAGCCTAGGCCAGGTTTGAACCTGCCAGCTTCCGTGTATGTGGCCGGTGCCCTATCCACTGAGCTACGGGCTCTGCCCAATATAGTCTTTTTTAAATTGTGCTTCAAGAATACTTTTTGTGTTGGGCAGTGCCTGTGCTCAAAGGAGTAGGGCACCAACCCCATATGCCGGAGGTGGCGGGTTCAAACCCAGCCCCAGCCAAAGAAAAAGAATACTTTTTGTGGGCTGGGTACCCTTAGCTCAGTGGTTAGGGCACTGGCCTCCTGACCGGGGCTGGTGGGTTAAAACCCAGCCTGGGCCTGCTAAACAACAATGACAACAACACCAACAAAAACAGCTGGGTGTTGTGGCAGGTGCCTGTAGTCCCAGAAACTTGGGAGACTGAGGCAAGAGAATCACTGAAGCCCAAGAGTTTGAGGTTTCTGTGAGCTATAACACCGTGGCACTCTACCCAGGGTGACATAGTGAGACTCTGTCCCAACCAAAAAATACTTTTTGTATGCTTTGTTTATTCTTTATAATCAATAATCTCCTAACTTCTGAGGACATCAGAAGCTTACGAGCTTTCTCATCATGTGAGATCTTTTTCTACAGAATTATGATCTGGCACTGAAGTATTTCCAGAAAGCTGCTGAACAAGGTTGGGTGGATGGACAACTACAGCTTGGTTCTATGTACTATAGTAAGTAACATTGGAACTCATGATGGATACACCAAAATCTAAATTCACGTATTTTCCACTAGATGGCACTATGATATGGAAATGAAGCTATGCATTTCTGGCTAATTAACGTTCTCCCAATTCAGTGATTTGTGCATCTTGTTTTCCATTGTAAATTATATTAATCTGAATCAATATATGAATTTGTGTTAGTCAGATTCACTTACTCCGTAAGAATTCTTTCATTAGAGTTTTATCCTTTATATGTAAGGTTTCTCTGGTGCTCAACTAAATCATAACTGAAGGCCGTTATTTCATATGGGTTTTTGTGTGTGTGTTTTTTGTTTTTTTTTACAGATGGCATTGGAGTCAAAAGAGATTATAAACAGGCCTTGAAGTATTTTAACTTGGCTTCTCAGGGAGGCCATATCTTGGCTTTCTATAACCTTGCACAGATGCACGCCAGCGGCACGGGTGTGATGAGATCATGTCACACTGCGGTAGAGGTAGAGTCTTTTCTACAGACTTGTGTATAGGAAGTTGATCTATCTGTGAAGGTCTGTCCTTTTAAGTCTGATTTTCTTTGCGTGATTTCTTTTATAGTAGAAATAGACTATACTACTAACAATATACTGCGGTAGAGGTAGAGTCTTTTCTACAGACTTGTGTATAGGAAGTTGATTTATCTATGAAGGTCTGTCCTTTTAAGTCTGATTTTCTTTGCATGATTTCTTTTATAGTAGAAATAGACTCATACTACTAACAATATACTGAGGAAAGACTCGAAGGGTCTATATGTAACTATCGTACTTATCGTACTGTTAAAGTCAACATTTATAAAAGCAGATATTAATGTCTGCAGTATCGCTAGCACCTAGACAGTATCTGATACATAGTCCGTGTCAAAAAAGTATATGTTAGGCAGCCATGGCGGCTCAGGCCTGTAATCCTAGCACTCTGGGAGACCAAGGCAGGTGGATTGCTTGAGCTCACAAGTTTAAGACCAGCCTGAGCAAAAAGCAAGACCCTGTCTCTACTAAAAATAAGAAGATTGAGGCAAGAGGATCTCTTGAGCCCAAGTTGGAGGTTTCTGTGAGCTATGATGCCATGGCACTCTACCCAGGGCAATAGCTTGAAACTCTATCTCCAAAAAAAAAAAGGTATATGTTTATTGACTGTTTCAAATGGGAATGCTAATATCTCCCTATTGGAAATTTTCCTCTTGAGTTCTCTCAGATCTGACACTTTAGAGTAACATTGATAAATGCTTAACAAAATTTCTAAATCTCTCCGTCCTTAAGTTTACTCAGGGCTCAGCGCCTGTGGCTCAGGTGGCTAGGGCACCAGCCACATACACCTAAGGTGGTGAGTTCGAATCCAGCCCGGGCCCGCCAAACAACAATGAAGGCTGCAACCAAAAAAAAAAAAAAATAGCTGGGCATTGTGGCGGGTGCCTATGGTCCCAGCTGCTTGGGAGGCTGAGGCAGGAGAGTCACTTGAGCCCAGGAGTTGGAGGTTGCTGTAAGCTGTGATGCCACAGCACTCTACCCAGGGGGACAACTTGAGGCTCTGTCTCTAAAAAAAAAAAAAGTTACTCAGTTGTAAAATAGGCCTATTAATAGGACTCACTTCATAGAGTGTTCTCTCATGAACATCATGGGAGAATTAAGTGTGATAATATAATGAAAATCATTAGAACAGTAAATGGCATGTAATTGTGTGCTATTATTTTTATAAACTTGTTGACTTCCAAAGAGTAAATGAAAACTTCAAGTAAATTCCCAAACCTTTATGTATATTTAATAATGCTGCCAGAAATTTAAAAAGCAAGCTTAAACCATTTGTAGCCAGACTGCAAAAGTGACTTTCTAGCATATTGTTCCTACTTTTTGTATTGATTTTTTTTCCTCTTTTCACAGTTGTTTAAGAATGTATGTGAACGAGGCCGCTGGTCTGAGAGGCTTATGACTGCCTATAACAGCTATAAGGATGGCGATTACAATGCTGCAGTGATCCAGTACCTCTTACTGGCCGAACAAGGCTATGAAGTGGCACAGAGCAATGCGGCCTTCATTCTTGATCAGAGTAAAGTTCATTTTAGTCCCTCCTGCCTTAGGTTTAAAATACAAGAGCTCACATAGTTTAACCTGTTTAAAAAGAAAAGCCACAGGAAAATAATCTTTATTATTATAAATAGAATTTAACACACATGCTTTTACTTAGTCATTAAAGTTAACTTTATAACTAGAGTTGACACTAAAAATCTATATGACATTAATTTTTAAATTAACTGCTTTCTAAATGTATCTTTCAAAAACGGTTGGTATGAAAACCCCATTTCCCAGCACTGTGTAGATCTCTAAAAGTGGCTCAATCAGTAGTCTCATTATTGGTTTTAGGATAAAACATGTTTCACAGGCTCAGTGCCTGTAGCTCAAGTGGCTAAGGTGCCAGCCACATACACCAGAGCTGGTGGGTTCGAATCCAGCCGGGCCTGCCAAACAACAATTGACAGCTACAACCAAAAAATGGCTGGGCATTGTGTCGGGCACCTGTAGTCCCAGCTGTGCTACTTGGGAGGCTGAGGCAAGAGAATCACTTGAGCCCAGGAGTTTGAGGTTGCTGTGAGCTGTGATGCCAGAGCACTCAACCCAGGGCAACAGCTTGAGGCTCTGTCTCAAAAAAAAAAACATGTTTCACAAAATAGTCCCCTCCTGAATCCAACTGGTTCCCTTGAACTTAGTGTTTTATTTTAATACTACTTGTTATATCCTAATTCTTTTTCAGCTTATGCACCACAGATCCTAGTTTGCAAATGAATCCTGAAAGTCTAATGCCTTTCTCTAAATGCCTGATTTATATTCCCTTTGTTTTCCTATAGGAGAAGCAACCATTGTAGGTGAGAATGAAACTTACCCCAGGGCTTTGCTGCATTGGAACAGGGCAGCCTCTCAAGGTGAGCGGTAAATTCACCCGGGGACCTCCCTATAATTTTTATCTTTAATGAACATTAAATAATGTCATTCATCACCTTAAAATTAAGTAGAGACACTAACTCACTAACTGCTGTTTAACTTCCATGTATATTATTGGAATTTAGTCTTAAAACAGAAGTCCTAGTGCCAAAGTTTCTCAGTTGGGTTGCAGAGTCATTGTATTAGACATTTTCATCACACTGTGGTTCAGTCTTAGGTTTCTAGTTTGAGGCCAGTAGATTGTGTAAAATTGAAATGGAATAGAATATAGGATAAAATGTTAATATTAGTCTAAAATGCAAAACACTAATCTTTCCCTACTCCTTTTGAATATTTTTTTTCAAACATACTATCTATCCCTTCTCCTAGCTTAAACAATGGTCAAGCTGAACTATTTAAAAATACAAATGACATGATAAAATAGAACATAATCATTTGAAGAGGAGAATTAGTGAAAGCGGGAATACTTATCTCGTACCCAAAATGCTTGGGACTAAAAGTATTTCGGATTTCAGATTCTTTCACATTTGGAATATTTGCGTATGATTACTGGTTGGGCATCCATAATCAAAAGTCTGAAATCAAAAACATTCCAGTGAGCATTTCCTTTGAGCTTGACCTTTGAGCCTCAAGTTTCAGATTTTGGAGGATTCTAGATTTCAGATTTTTGGATTAGGGATGTACAACCTGATCTCCCACCTGGTTTTTCTTCTCCTTGACTATTGCAAACCGTTCTGCAGAAGAGCTACCCTTCTAGTTCATATTTTTTACTAACTTTATATCTTGACTGAGGAATTTCTTATAAAGTTTGTATACTACAAATTAAAATCCTTTGTTCTATATAAGCATGTTAATAGGAAAGGGACAGTTTGATCTTTATTAAACACACTTTATTTATTGGCAGTTTTGCATTTATTTCTGTTTAAGGCTATACTGTGGCTAGAATTAAGCTTGGAGACTACCATTTCTATGGATTTGGCACTGATGTAGATTATGAAACAGCATTTATTCATTACCGTCTGGCTTCTGAGCAGCAGCACAGTGCACAAGCTATGTTTAATCTGGGATATATGCACGAGAAAGGATTGGGTATTAAACAGGTGAGTGTGGCTTTAAAACAAATATTTGATTAATATAATTGTGACTGGGAGAAACCCCTGCATTTATATAGAAATTTAACTTTCCTTGGAATTTGGTCATTTTTTAGGCCACTAAATTATGGGAATGATTTGTAATATTTCTGAAGACTGACCTTCCATCTCTTTCCTCTTCTACCACATACACATTAAAATCTATGCTCTTAGAATTATGATATTAAGCTAAAAACAGGTCCTTCAAAATGGAAGTACAGCACTACCTCTATTGATAACTATCTGTTTGAGAAACTATCTGTCCATCTTTAACCAAATTCTATTTCTAAATTATCTTGAAATAAATGTTTTCTATAAATAAATTTATTTCTGATTCCTTCACTTTCCTAATAAAGTCTAACATTCTCTAGACCTGTGATCTTAAAGTTTTGCCTGAATACCCTCAACAGAATTTTGAAAAACCATATACCCCTTTGCATGGTTTTTTTGTTTGCTTATTTGTTTGTTTGAAATATAGGCTCACTTTGTTGCTCTTGGTAGAGTGCTGTTGCATCACAGCTCACAGCAACCTCAAACTCCTGGGCTCAAGTGATTCTCTTGCCTCAGCCTTCTAAGTAGCTGGGACTACATCACCCGCCACAACACCCAGCTATTTTTAGAGATGGGGTGTCGCTCTTGCTCAGGCTGGTCTTAATGAGTTGTCATTAAGAATTATTTTTAGGCTAGGCGCCTGTGGCTCAAGTGGCTAGGGCGCCAGCCACATGCACCTATGGTGGCGGGTTCAAATCCAGCCTGGGCCCCCCGAACAAAAATGATGGCTGCAACCAAAAAATGGCCAGGCGTTGTGGCGGGCGCCTATGGTCCCAACTGCTTGGGGGGCGGAGGCGGGAGACTCACTTGAGCCCAGGAGTTGGAGGTTGCTGTGAGCTGTGATGCCATGGTGCTCTACCCAGGGGGACAGCTTGAGGCTCTGTCTCAAAAAGGAGGGGAGAAAAAGGTTATTAAAAATAATTCATCTGCTAACAACCTGATTAGGTCCCCCATCAATTGTGTTAAAAGGAAAGAATTGGAAACCTTGTACACAAATGTTCTCCCTAACACTGGAGCCTGTCACTTTCTCAGTTTTTGGAAAGAATACTGGAAAGGCTTTAAAAACTTATGAAATGACCACTAATAATATCCCCCCACCTATCATTTATAGTCAGTTTCTATAAATGATATAGAGGATATAAGGATACCTCATATCCTTAGGAGTTGAAGGAAAATGGCTCGGCGCTTGTGGCTCAAGTGGCTAAGGCGCCAGCCACATACACCTAAGGTGGCGGGTTCAAATCCCAGGCCCGCCAAACAACAGTGAGGCCTGCAACCAAAAAATAGCCAGGCCTTGTGGCAGGCACCTGTAGTCCCAGCTACTTGGGAGGCTGAGGCAGGAGACTTGCTTGAGCCCCAGAGTTAGAGGTTGCTGTGAGCTGTGATGCTACGGCACTCTACCCTGGGGGACAGCTTGAGGCTCTGTCTCAAAAAAAAAAAAAAGAGTTGAAGGAAAATTGTTTATTTTGTTTTGCTAATGCACTGTTTTTTGACAAAATGCAGCTTCTTTGTTCACATTTAGATTTTTTTTTTTCCTGAAGACAGACTCTCACTATTGTTAGAGTGTTGTGGTATCACAGCTCATTGCAACCTCAAACTCTTGGGCTTAAGCAATTCTCTTGCCTCAGACTCCCAAGTAGCTGGGACTACAGGCACCTGCCACAACGCCTGGCTATTTTTTTGTTGAAGTTGTCATTGTTGTTTAGCAGGCTCAAGCTAGGTTCAAACCCACCAGCGTAAGTGTATGTGGCCAGCGCCCTAACCACTGAGATATAGGCACCGAGCCACATTTAAATATTTTAATTTCAATATGTAAATTTATATACTTAATTTATCTTAATATTGAAAATATTAATTATTAACATTAGGTAAGTATAGTTTTAGCAAGCCTCTGTACTGCAAACTCAGTATGTTTGACTTCTGGAAGATCTCTGCCTATAATGTAATCACTGGGGCTTCTCTTGCCTATCAAACCAGTCAGCCAAGTCAGGCTTAACTTCTTTCAGAAAGGCTTAATTCAAATAAAGTGTTGAATAAAGTTTGCTGTGTGTTTGAATAATATAAAAATTACATATCCATTATGGCATTATGGGTATGTAATAATTTATTGAAAGTAGTCAAAGTTAAAATGATATAAATCTAATAATTTGTTTTTACAATAGGTTATAAAATAAGAAAATTAATGTGCTTCTGATAACTTAATACAGTATAATATATAACTAATAAATTCTTATAAATAAAGAATATGATAGGGCGGCACCTGTGGCTCAGTGAGTAGGGCACTGGCCTCATATACCGAGGGTGGCTGGTTGAAACTGGCCCCGGCCAAAAATAACAACAAAATAAAATAGCTGGGCACTGTGGCAGGCGCCTGTAGTCCCAGCTACTCAGGAGGCTGAGGCAAGAGAATCATCTAAGCCCAAGAGCTGGAGGTCTCTGTGAGCTATGATGCTACAGCACTCTACCAAGGGCAACAGAGTGAGACTCAGTCTCTAAAAAAAGAAAGAATATGATAAAAGGCATGGTATCTAAAGTAGAATTGGGAGGAGGGAATTTGTGTTCAGCTTTTGAGAAGAATCAAATAATCATGATTAAAAATTGGAATAACTATTAGGTTTTATAAAACATAATCATCTTTTCCCATTTTTTTCCTATTTTTTAAATGAAAGAAACATTCATTCTTATTAGCTATAATTGGAAAAACTAATTCAAGATATTACTTGCTAAGTCTTACTAACTCTGTTAAATCTATTTAGTCATCCTCATGAATAATCCACAGAGTCTTTATGGATCACATGAAGTTTGATCCTTGATCTTGAAAAATAAAGCAGTCCTTTAAAAAAACATTTGAGTTAAATTTGGTTTTTGGTGGGTATTTTTGTTTGTTTGTTTTTTGAGACAGAGCCTCAAGCTATCACCCTTGGTAGAGTGCTGTGGTGTCACAGCTCACGGCAACCTCCAACTCCTGGGCTTAAGCAATTCTCTTGCCTCAGCCTCCCAAGTAGCTGGGAATACAGGTGCCTGCCACAATGCCCGGCTATTTTTTGGTTGTAATTGTCATTGTTTGGCAGGTCCAGGCCAGATTTGAATCTGCCAGCTCTGGTATTTGTGGCTGGTGTATTAGCTGCTTGAGCTACAGGCGCCAAGCCTAAATTTGTTTTTGTTTTTGTTTTTTGCTTTTTTTTTTCTTTTTGAGACAGACTTTCACTTTGTCGCCCTGGGTAGACTGCCTTAGTGTAATAGCTCACAGCAACCTCAAACTCCTGGGCTCAAGCGATTCACTTGCCTCAACCTCCTGAGTAACTAGGACTACAGGTGTCTGCCTCAACACCCGGCTATTTTTTTAGAGATGGGGTTCTTGCTCTTGCTTGGGCTGGTCTTGAACTCATGAGCTCAAGCAGTCCACTCACCTCATCCTCCCAGAGTGCTGGGTTACAGGCGTGAGCTACCACACCCAGTCTTTAAATTTGTTTTTAAAAATCAGAGACACTAACCATGATGTTACCATTATTTGAAGGCTCTCTTTTTAACTGACACCCTAGGGACAAGAATAAGGAATCATTAAAAGTTACTTATACATGTATTTAAATATGTAGGGGGGAGTTATTTTTAATGTTTAGCCTTTTTTTTTTTTTTGCAGCTTTTGGCAGGGGCTGGGTTTGAACCCACCATGTCCAGCATATGGGGCCAGTCCCCTACTCCTTTGAGCCATAGGCGCCACCGTGTTTAGCCTTTCTTTCCCATATCTCATGGAATTCAACAGCTTAGTATTCTTTGACAGTGGTCAGAGCATGATAAAAGTAACATTTTTTCTTTTACCTTCGGTAGAGTGCTGTGGTGTCACATAGCTCACAGCAACCTCAAACTTTGGGCTCAAGCAATTCTCTTGCCTCAGCCTCCTAAGAAGCTGGGACTATAGGCACCTGCCACAATGCTGGGCTATTTTTAGAGATGGGATCTGGCCCTTGTGCAGGCTGATGTCAAACCTGTGAGTTTAGGCAATCCACCCGCCTCCAGCTCCCAAATGCTGGGATTACAGGCGTGAGCCACCCCTGCAGGCCTATAAGTTTATAATTAGTCAATAAAGGAACCTTCTTCAAAACCAGTATTTAAGGGTGTCTATCTCTGAGGTGGCTGGTGAGGTTCTTACACCCCAAGGCATGCTCCTGAGGAAGCGGTGGGATCGGTGAAGGGTGTGCTTTTCTTCTGTAAACTGGAGAAAAGTTGCTATGCACACAGGCCTATGAGGCAGATCCCTCTCAGGAAGAGAGGAAAAGGCATGTGAGAAAGATTGAGGAACTACGATAGGGCTCCTTAACACTGTCCATGCTAATACCGCTTGTAAAATATTGAGTGTGTCTACTCTAGTTCGAAGATCAGTATTCCAAATTGAAACTAGTAAGTTGCTTATACTGACTGAAGGTTTTTAAGTAGCAAAAAATTAGCTTGAGACTTAGAAATCTCCAGATTAACAGTTTTCAAGCATAGATATATGGCTGTAGCCAGCATATCTACACAGCAAATCGGATGTTATGTTAGAGAAAAATGAGTCTGGTTTTTTAATTAAACTTTTCTTTCTTTTTTTTTTGAGACAGAGCCTCAAGCTGTCCCCTGGGTAGAGTGCCGTGGCATTACAGGTCACAGCAACCTCCAACTCCTGGGCTCAAGCGAGTCTCCTGCCTCCACCTCCCAAGTAGCTGGGACTACAGGCTCCGGCCACAATGCC